>NC_056623.2:104472668-104806418 GCF_002870075.4 Lactuca sativa | reverse complement strand
CCACTTCTCATCTGGTCAATCCGTATTTTATAGTCTAGAACTATAAAACAATAATAGTCGCCTACCCTGAACAATTAAATATACGAATCCAAAACACAAACTATGTAAGTCGGCTATCTAGGCCAATTCAGTGTGTAAAAGTTGAGTGACAACTAAATGTAGCCTGATCGCCTATGTTTAGTCTTAACTGAACCAATACATCAACTAATTTTGGTCTTGATAAATGATAAAATAGAAACCATATATACATATACAATGCAAATTAAAAAAAGAGAGTATAAACATACATACATAAGTGTATCAAAAATATCCCACAAAATAAATAAGTATCAAACTACAACCCAAAAAGCCTACTCTTTGCTTTCATACTCACACTCCTCATCCTTCGAGCTCTCCTCACTATCATCATCAGTATCCCCGGGATATGTGCCTGAAGTTCTAACACAATCATGACCGGTACCTCTCAGTTGAGTATGAGGTGGAATAACTAGACCAGCCTGAGGAAAAGGTGGATGCTCCAACCCAAGGTGTTGCCTCAACCGAACAATCGAAGCCATGATCTAGCTATGATCCTCCTGTATAGCATCTAAACGACAAATCATATCTTAGATAGTCGGCTTCGGATGATCAGGCTCGGCATGCCTAGGTCTCTAATGTCTCTCAAAGGTAGGATTAAGGATGTGCTCCGGCTCCACCTGTCGGATCGGATCCACAATATCATCGTCCTAAATCCTCCACTAAACCCCACCTCCTCGAACCAATACCCACATCTTCCCTAGAGAGGTGGTACTCATGTCTATGATAGGAATTGGAACCATCCCACTAGTGTCAACCTCATAATATAGGGCCAACCGAGTGACCCAATGACCTTCGCAAATCCCGCTCAAAGGAATGGAACCTAGAGCCATACCAGATAAATAGGGAGCAAGAGAAAAAGGAAGATGAAGGCAAACCTCAGTCTGGGTGAGGCACCATATATAGAAGAGGTCGCTAGAAGGAACATTGTCACCCTCCTCACGGTGACAAACAGTAGAGGCGACCAATCAGTGGATCAACCGATAAATAGGAGATCTGGAGGCACTCTCCTTGGCTGTCTTGGAAACATAAGTCCCCCTAGCATGGCCCCATACTTGCAAGTACTCATACTCCTGTGGTGGATCAGTAATACAGCTTTCAAGATAAGCATATAAATAAGGACTTGTAGTCTCCTATTCTTTATAAATCCCTAGACGTCTCCCCAACTCGATCAGGCTGTAGGAGTGGGATACGCCTCCTAGGAGGAAAGAAAAGACTAATCGATTAGCCCACCTCGTTGATGTCTTGTCGAAGTGGACCATCAAAAAGAACTCCCAACAGAGATCCTTGTAAATGACCTCCCGTACCCCAACGACCCATTGTCATCCATGGCATACAAAAAGCTCAAGACCGCTATCATCCTGCAAAACATGGGTAAGGAATGGCTCCATACGAGCCGTCAAACCAGACTCATCCACAACTCTCCAGGAAAGAGCCTGGGGAACACCGATCTTTTTGGATAGAAGATCGATCAGGAGGTAGAAGAAGGAACACCGATCAACAAGGTCATAGGGGAACTGTGGAATAGATGTAATGGCCAGTTAGGAGGTAATTGAGTCGCAACTTTTTGAACTTGTCTCGACATATCTGAAGAAAAATAGACAAAAAGTAGTTACGGATGGGTTAGATAAGATAAATGCTACAAAAGGTGTTGAAAAGGACCAAACAAAGACAAGTGCGTGTTGCATGCGAGTGCACATGACACACTTGCTTTTGCGCGACATGCTTGAAGAACACGACGAACAGCAGTTCAAGAAACTACTATTTCGCCCAAAATTAGACCCAATAAACGCATAGGGATGCTCGATTAAGCTTCTAGAGCACAAATAGGTAGTTCATTCCGCTAAAACATTGCAAATGTACGTATTTATCTAAAAATTTTGAAAAAAATTCAAATTCTAAAAACTCAAAATGAGGATCAATGGATGAAATAAACTCAAAATTGAGTATCAAGTAAATAAAATCGTAGTATAGCCAGCTAAATGGCTCATCCATTTCAAAAAATTTAACCAAAATCCATCAATTAATAAAAAAAAACTCCAAAAAGCCATAAAACACAAAATGAAGCCTAAATAGAAGATAGGATAAAGTAAGAAGGATACATTTAAGTAGAGGGGTCGAAAGAGATGCAGAAACTGAAGCTCGAGAGCAGGCACGCGATGTGTGCGTCATGTGGGTGCGACCCAGTCAAGACAGAAGAAGGGGGGGGGGAGAAATGATGGAAAAGTGCAAAATGAGGCGAAATGTTGACTTTAATGTTGATCTGTTGTAGGTGCCAAGATCTTTTTATGGAGACATGGAGGTAGATAGTTTAATCCACTGGATAGAAGAGATAGAGAGCAATTGTGCTGGTGAAAATAGAGTTAAGTTCACAACATGCACGTTTATAGGAAGAGCTCTCCTCTAGCGGAGTATCCAGTTCAAGGCATTAGGTATAGACGAAGCTTGTGTAACCCCAATGGAAGAGCTAAAGAAGTAGATGATAAGGGAATTCCGTTCTAGAAAAGATGTAGCACGAGCAAAGCAGTAATTCAATCATCATAGCACCAAGGAATCATGTATGGCCTTTTATATAGGTACACTCTTAGTACCTAGTCACCATATGCCATGAGTTGGTCAACTTTAGAGATCCAGAAGAACAATGCATACCTCCAACGATTAGGTCCCCACATTAGGATCGAGGTGCAAGCACACCAGCCCAATACCTACGAGGAAACTAAATATTTAGCCTTCAGTCTCAAGGAACCTGTGCCCCAGAACTTAAGAAGGAGTAAGAAGAAGTCCAAAGAACTAAAGAACAAGTGGGAAGGAACCACTAATGGCAAATCAACTTGACCCGTGTGGAAGGAAATAAAGGAAAGGAAGCATCGTTAGAGATTACCCATTCCACCAAGGGGTTACTTGGGAAAATTCCCCTTGTGGAATAATTATGGACTTCGTCATTTGGGAAAATATGAGGAGTTTATTTTTAACAATTGCGGAATACCAAGGCACATCGCAAACGTTTGCAGTAGTTAATTGGGCCATTAAAATGAAATACTGGGTGTTAGAATAAATGTGTTTAGGAAAAGTCTCATAGGAATGATTATGCAATGTTTAACAAGGGATTTGGATACCTTGAATTTGCACTCATTATTAATATATATAAAGATCTACTTTTAACTACAAGTAGTAACAGACAAATAAACATATAAATTCTTCCTGAAATCCACACCAATATTAAGATAAAAAGTTTAGGTTTCCTATTGGTGTAAAATAAAAAATGAAATCATTATAGAATTTCAAGAGACAAATGTTAGATTCAAACAATGAAGTTAAAGAATTAGAAGTAGGAACTAAAAGAAAATTTAATTGACCCAATAAAAACAAAATGGGTGCATCTATGATCAATAAATCGGTCTCCCCTAATTAGATTAACCTAAGGTCTGAATTTCAACACAAAATTCCTAAATGAGGGGGAGAATGTGACAATTGGGAAATTCCCATCATTAACCGCCACTAGAGATTAGCATCGACAAATGACAAATAATAGAGTTTTTCAAATTTCAGGAAAATATGATCTGATACAATATGATTTATAAATGAGGTTAATAGGATCAAAAATGGGTGACCAAAATTTGTATCACTATTAATAACGGTCAATGTACGTGGAAAGTGCACAACAAAGTGGTCCTAAAGATATAAAAGTGGTAAAAATCAAACTTCGACTGGAGGAGTTATGATTTTATAAAAAGTAAAAATCAACCGCATTAATAACGTTATTAACGTAAATTTGGTATACATAAATCAGTTGAGTTTTGGCTAACGTCACTAAAACAAAAATTGTAGTACACTGAGAGATAAGAACTTTAAAAAGAAAAAGGTCAAAAATGGAGTTCGTGTAAAGAAGATACGGTTTTTAGAAAAATATATAACATGGGTTAAAAATAAAAGTTCAAATTTGGCAACGCAAAGTTATAGTACTAGTTGAGAGCTACACAAATATAAAAAGAGGGTAAGAAACAAGATTCATATAAAGAAGATATGAATTTTTATAAAATATTTAAAGTTGCACACCAAGTGCGCGCCATGCTCGGCCCGTTTGCCTGATCAGGCTACTCGGGTGAGTTCATGTCCCCTTTTCACTATTTTAAAATTTTTATGGGGTAATACATGATTATCAAACTGCTTTATCAAAATATATTTATATCTATAAATATCAATCGTTATATAAAGCATGAAGCCTTAGGATAATATAACTATAGATACTATACCTAGTTGTAAGCTATGATATTATGCCTAAAAGTTATGATGTCCGATAGTCTTGGAAGATATATTATCTAGATGTTATGATGGCCAATCCCTTACGATAACATAGTACCTAGAAGTAATGTTGGTCAATTATAGGGATATGTAATGTACCTAACCGTTACTCTGCCCAAATATCCAATTTCAAATTAACCATAATTATGGTATATATACGTATCACAAAATAATATATATATATATATATATATATATATATATATATATATATATATATATATATATATATATATATATATAAAGATATTTTTGAGATAAAAAAGTTATAATTATCAAATATAATGTAAAAGATTTATATTGTGATAGTTATAGGAAATCACTAAGAAAGAAAAGATAAGAGATAAAAATTACCTAAGGTTATTGTGTTAGTGAGCTGTTATTATTCATCCTTAGCGTGATTAAATTTGGCTACCCCAAACCTATAATCGTTAATCTTGTGAGAGCTAGAAAGATATTTATAGATCTATACGGAGATTAAAACCCCCGCCTACGCTTTCTAGCTACAATCTTGACAGGATAACTTTCTTTATTATTTAAACGTTATTCAACGTCCAATGAACCGTCGTGTGGGGAAATTATTAGTCAAACAATGTCAATTATGGGGACTCATGGTAATACTTTACAACCACCTTAGAGATCTGACTAACTAGTGGGACGCCTTCAAGTAGTAATAAAATATATTAGGATTAATAGAATATCCTAAAATACAAGGATAGTAAAGTAGGATTGATAAAATATCCTAAAAGATAATAAGATAGGATTGGTAAAGTATGTTATAGAAATGATAAGTTAAGATTAGTAGAATATCCTAAAAAGATAATAAGATAAGAGCGATAAAGTATCCAACAAGTATAATAAGATAGGATTATGTTATCAGATAAAAGGAAATTTTGAAAGAGATAATATAATAAAGCATAGGAAACAAGGAATAGAAGTGAAAAAATCATAATCATCGTAAATATTCTTAAAAAGTTTTCAAAAGAGTTTATTATATGTATATCTCAAAACCTGTGGACTCACCAAGATCAAGTTAACGTTTTCAAAACCACATGTATTCCTAGGATTGAGTAAGTATCATGGCAAGGAAGGACACCCATATTGAAGATAGACAGGTTTCGTTTAATTCCTTGTAGTAGATTTTGTTTACAAAAAGATAGTTATGGTTTGCGCTCTGTGATTTTGGTAATCTATGTAAATATAGTCACCACTCGACATTTCTGCAAACGGTCGGGGAAGGTGTGACAACCTTGTTCTTGGTTTATTTTCTAAAATTCATCAGGTGACTAAGTTGCTTAATCAAATTTCGTATTCTTGCATTCCCCATCTCATCACAGATCCAAACATTTTAAGGTAAGAAGTTATGCTTCTCAGTTGATTGATTCTCAAAATATTATTTGACAATTCCTATTCATTCTCATGTTTTTCCATCTATTCATATCTTATTCATCGTGATCAGCTACACAACCCTACCATCAGCAAGAAGAGTCTGCAAAGATCAGATAGCAGTAGTGGAGATTTGTTTCTAATTTCTAGAGGCGTTTCTTGATTTTGGTTCTTTATTCAATCAAAACAAAAAAAAAAAAAAAATCGTGTGGGGGCTATAGTCATAGAATGTTTCTTTCTATCTGTATTATCATGGGATTATATTCCGAAAAGAATGAACATTTTAAAATCGCATGTACAAAAACATAGAGAAGAAACGGGTGTTAGTGCGACATGAATTTTTACAGGTTAATTTAGCAACAGGAAGCATGTTTATGGTTTTTAGAAATTTTGATTTTGTTGTTATTCTTTCAATAACGATATGTAAACTTTTTTTTTTTAAGAATTGTTATATTTTAGTAAGTTCTTCATCGTTTTGGTGTTATTCTTCGAAGAATGATGTTATTATTTTGAGAATGAAATGTAATTTTTTTTCAGAATGCTTACAAATTAGTAGATTCAACATTTGCATGTAATTTTTTCAAAAATGTATTCCAAGAATCATGTAATTATTCCATGTTCCAATGCCACTTTTCATTCTCACGAGATTAAAACCTTATTCTTTTTAGAATAAAAAAGTTGCACTGCGACTAATATGGTTATGAAAATTATCATGAATATTTTATATCCAATACAAAAATTATCATGAATCTTAACCAAAACTTTACATTCTTTCAAGAATGAAACATATTACGTTAAGAATAGTTTTAGAGTTTAATAGATTTCTTCTATAATTTTGAAATCAATTAAGATTAATTATAAAAATCATACTATAATTGAAATTGATTCAAAAATGCTAAAAATTTATTCCATGGTTATCACACATTCTATAATTTAAATAAACATGAAAAATTCATAATACTATGGGTGAGCAAAAACTGAAAAACCGAGTGATTGCATACGCCTTGAGACATTTGAAGTATCACAAGGCTAAGTATCCGACACATGATTTGGAGATGGGAGCAATGGTCTTTGCTCTTAAGATTTGCAGACATTATTTATACAGGGTTAAGTGTACAATTCACATAGAATTTGATCATGACACATTTGAGTTGTGAGATACTTTACCACCTGAGTAAATCTAATGTGGTGGTCGTGGCCTTGAGTTGTGTGACGACTAATGTACCTCTCATTGGGTTATGTTTGAGGATGCCAATGGTAAAACCCTTGTTAGAGATTATTGAGAAGGCACGGATCAAGGCAATCAAGGTTGAGAACCAGAAGACAACGTGAGTCAAGGGCCAGACTCCAATTTTTATCAAAGATAGTCGAGATTTCTTTACTCGATATGGTCAGATTTAAGCTTCGTTTACTGGTGGGACTCGACAAATATTGTTAGACGAAGCGTATAAGTGAAAGTTTTTTATTCATCCTGGAACGACTAAGATATATAGAGACTTACAAGAGGGTTATTGGTGGCCCGATATGAAGTGCGATGTGGCCTAGTATGTAGAAAAATGTTTGACTTGTCATAGAGTCAAGGCTAATCATAATAAACCTCATGGCAACCATCAACAATTGGAGATTCGAGTATGAAAATAGGAGCATATTACCATGGATTTGATTACCATGTTACAAAAGAATCCTAAGAATATGGATTTTATCTGAGTCATTTTTGATAGATTGACCAATAGTGCTCACTTCATAGCGATTCAGGAGAATTCCTCATCTGAGAAACTAGCTGACATTTATGTCAAGGTAGTGATTGGCAGTCATGGAGTACTCTTTCTAGTGGTTTTGAATCAAGACATTAAATTTACTTCATGGTTTTGGAATAACTTTCATGTAGATTTGGGTATTCAGTTACGCTTAAGCACAACATATCATCCTTATAATGACGGTCATAACAGATGATGATACATACATTGGAGGATATGTTGCATGCTTATGTTATTGATTTTGGTGGGAATTGGGATACTTATCTTCCAGTAGCAGAGTTCTCTTATAACAATAGCTACCACTTGAGCATTTGAATGCCTTCTTTTGAGATGTTGTAGAGGGGGGTGTACAGGACCCCAATATGTTAGAGGGAGGTGACTCAACGAGTTATGGGAAGCACCAACATTGTGCTCATAACCCTTAAGCTTATTTAGAGAGTCTGAGAGAGATTGGAGACTGTGCACATTTGGCAGAACACTTATACGGATAGGCGACAGTCCAAGTTGGAGTTTTAGGTTAAATTTTTTGTTCTTATGAAGGTGTCACCTTGTAATGGGGTTATCCGGTTTCAAAAGAAGGGAAAGTTGGGTCTGAGGTACATTGAACCTTATCGGGTCATTGCACGTATGGGGAAGGTGGCTTATCGATTAATGTTATTAGAGGATATTAGTTCGATTCACAAAAATTCCCATGATTCCCAGTTGAGGAATTGTTTAGTAGGTGACGAAACGGTGGTACCGTTGGATGATATCAAGGTAAATGAAGAACTTAACTATATGGAAAAGCCAATTGTTGTATGAGAGAGGAAGAAGAAGACCTTGCACAACTAGGTGACCGAGTTAGTAAAGGTGCATTGACAGCACAACCAGCGTTCTGAATGGACTTGGGAGCCCGAAGAGGAGATGTGCATGCACTATCTAGAGGTTTTTTACGGAGGAAGATTTTGAGGACGAAATCCAATTAAGGGGGGGAGAGTTTTAACACCTATTTTTTGGGTATGTTTTCAATCGCCAATTTATTAATTTTAAGGAAATAAGAAAGATGGTTTAGGGTGGGAAATAACTTCGTGACATGACCTTATGTTATTCACAATACGACACTTCTAACATCCCAAAACCCTAAATCTCAGGTTTTTGAAGACTATTTAAAGGTACTAACCCCTAGGGTTTTCTCTCGTGTCTATTATAAACTTACAAAAACCCAGGAAAAAAAACCTTATCCTCCTTTCTTTTGATTCAGGAGTCTTGGTGAAATTAAAGTGAAAGCTTGAAGGAGAAGCACATGTTCTTGGTTTAAATGTAACGTCCCAAACATTATAAGGTAAAATTTTCATTTTTAGTTCAACCATAAACACAATTTAATCATTTCAATCATTCAAAAGTATATCAAGGTAAAATAGTTATCAGAGTACAAAAAGCCAAAATCACATAATGCGGAACACATGGGCGGATACGATGCGATAAAGTCGGGCCCTTCCCTTTCGAGTTGGAAGTACCTGAAACATAAATTGAAAAACGTAAGCACAAAACTTAGTGAGCGCCCCTAAAATAACCTATACCATATATGCATAACAGTAAAAAACATATTGGGTCTATTTCACCCCCTTCGGTATCGTTAACCGGTACTGGGTCTATTTCACCCCTTTGATATCTTTCAACCAGTACTGGGTCTATTTCACACCTTCGATATCTTTCAACCATTATTGGGTCTATTTCACCTCCTTCGGTATCTTTCAACTGGTATTGGGCCTATTTCACCCTCTTCAGTATCTTTTCACTAGTATCGGGTCTATTTCACCCCCTACAACTGGCATATAATCATAACAACAAGAGTCACACAGACAGCAAGCACATATAAGCATAACATGAAATTGTCACAAAAGACAACTATCAACCTCTAAACATAATTTGGTGGGCATATAGTGAAGGAAACTCACCTCAGTTCGCTGTCAATCCAACTAATGCTCAGGCCACTAGACTGGAGAATCCTCGCGATAACCAATCAAATATAATCATGATCAATAATCAAGTCATAACCATAATCGGGACTTAATTCACTAATCCTGATTCCTAAGGTAAAAGACTATTTTATCCTTCCCCTCAATAGGCCCAAAGACCAAGGCCCAAACTCAATGGCACTAAAAGCCCCATAACCGGCACAAATCTAAAAGACACCTAAGGCCCAATACATTCCCAATTCCATAAAGGCCAAACCAAAAGCCCAAAATGTCAACTATCCATTCTCACATGGTGACCAATCATGATGGGATTGTGCAAAACATGCAATCCTATGTGTGCATACAACCCTAATTGAAGATCTAACATTCTCTAATTGAACATAATATTATGAACAACAAAGTACAAACCCTAGATCTATGAATTATAATAAAAAGTCACATAATAAAGGGTTATAATACATACCTTTAAGATTGTTATTGTAAACAATCTTGAATCCTTACTTGAAAGACCTTTAGTAGCATGCGCCACAAGTGTCGTGCCTCTAATGGTTCACAAACAAGCTCAAGCAACCAAGGAATACTATAGAGAGAGAGAGAGAGAGAGAGAATTATGGAAGATAAATTTCGTTCCTTAGGCTTTTGGAGGAGTCATAGCCGAAATTTAGCATTAAGGACGGATTATATAGGTGTTAGGAAGGTATTAGATAAGGCAAACATATCCAAGATAACTCTAATCCCTTAGCTTCCTCCCTAAGGCATCCAAGGCACCCTTAGAGCCCAAGAAACCCTAGAGATTGTCTAGAATTCATCCCCCCCCCCCCCCTCTTTAGGATCAACTGTTGAACATTGTCACCTTTAGTCCCTACAGTTTTAATTAATTCGTTTAATCCCGAAATTAATTCCAAAATAATTTCTGATTAAATATTAATTAAACAATATAATTTCTAATTAATATACTATTACCACAATACATTAATAAATTATTTATTTTGATTTCTTATTAATTTATTTACCAAGTAATAAATTAATAAATCATTCTTCTCTCTCTCTCTCTCTCTCTCAAAGTCATCCTATTCAATTGCCTGGTTTGAAGGCAACCCAAACGAATTGTGCTAATATCAATTCAAGTTTATACCAATTATATTGATGGGCTTAGACACCTAATCCAACAGTCTCCCACTTGGATAAGTCTAATAACTATAACTGCCAGTATAACTACTAATTTGACTAGCAAATTGTAGCTACCAAAAGTCGTTGTCAAACTCTGACCTAGTTAGTAACGTGTCCTTGGATAAGTGATCAAATATTCCTCCGTTCTAAGATATATCGTATGGACATGAGACATGTATCACAATCACTCTTTACCCAAGATTTGTTTCCTAATTTTTAATTTGTGACGACTGATATCAGACTACTAATTGAACACATCAGTTCAGTCCAGGCTTGGCCAAGCGCTTTATATGTCATCATCAAATCATCTAGGGGCCCACAGATATCACTTTTCCCATTACGGAAAAAATAATGGATAAACTTCAATTTATCTGCTTGCACTATTTACTCATCAAATAATGCACAACAATACATTTTATAACATCAAGTTACTGATGCATTTACGTATTATCAATGCACAAATGACATGTAAACAACAACTCATATATCTTCATTTCAAAAATATAAGATATTATCGTCTCAAAATTATTCTTAATAATTCCATGAAGTAATTATTTGAGCGTAGGTTAATTCAATACTTAAAATCCCCATTTTCAAGTACTCATGAACATTACATCAAAACCATTGCCATGTCTAAACCCTTAAACAATCTTCAATTCAATTGATGACAGTCTTAATTCATTACTTACTTCCAAAAGTATGATCAACTGTGGATGTTTGAATAATCCAATTATCCGGGAAGTAAAACATGCGAAATGAAACACAATAATAACCTAATTAACTATGGTCTCAAAACTATTGAATATAAATAAAACACTTATTATTTGATAACCATATTAATTAGACTTTATTAATTGTATAATGTTTCGATTAATCAACTAAACACTTCAATTAAACATTAGTCATTCCATGTTATAAACATGCATACTATGTCTCTCTATGGTTCTTCCTTTATGAATATATCGATTGGACATTATTCCAATGATGCTCATTTCACAATTTCAAATCCTTATTACAAGTGCAAGAATTCCAAATTCTTGTTAGCACTAAATGTGTTAGAGTCTAACCTTGCATGCAATATCCTTTTTGTGACGATGTGGCTTCAAAGTCACTGAGACTTAGCTAATGAAGTCACAAATGCTCCATTGAAACTTTGTTACTAAAACAATTTCATTGTAATGAAGTATCAAATTCAAGATACACTCCTTGAATATGTTCCATGCATTAAAGTTTCTGACTCACATGTAGATTCTTAAATATCAACTCCCATTATGGAAACATTTCCATATTACCATATGACCATCAATTCCGAATAAGAGTCATTTCCATTCGGAATTATGTCAATATGTTTCGCCCAAATGAATATTATAATTCCAACTGTTCGCAAGCGACCAATCTTTTGGTAAACCTCAGACAGTTCTTGATAGTTGTTTAACAACTTTAGTCACATCTTGTTCTAGTCCCTTTTCCCTCTCAATTCCCTAGGCATTTGGAAAAATCAGAACAAGTGAATATTATAGCATATGTAATCAATCCTATATACAAAGCATATCAGATTCGACACATAATGTCTCGTATAAAGACATGATACTTGATCAGTCTCTTTCTATAATATTTCCATATATAGAATTTTCTACGTTGAATCATTTCAACATGATATACATATATGTCCATGACTAAATTTTTTTCAAATCCAAACTTTTAGATTTGAAATGAAGTATATGTATCCTCTCCCCTAAGCTTATTATAGTGAAACAATTTCTCAAACATTGTATCTTTCAAAATGAAAACCTTGTTTCCTATAAATAGTATTGCCAACTTACAACGCTAAACATAACACTTATGCTCCCACTAGCATAACAATTGTACTCTTGCTTAGCATAACAATTATGTTCCCACTAGCTATGACATGTATCCAAAAATTAACTGGAGTTCTAGAAATCAATACTATTGACTTTCTTACTAAAGTGTAGATTTCTAATACGTGATGCTTTGATAAGTCTTCATCTAGACTTCTCGAGCTCATACACCTTTGTAAGATAGCATGTGTGTGTTTCAATCATTTCAGAACTTATAGCTATAAGTCCTGAACGTTCAAACTATTTCTTGCAATTTCTCACAATTCGAACTATAAAAAGTGATGCCGTAATCATATTGTGAATTTGAGAACGCAATTATCACAACTAACTATTATGATATCGATCTTTAAAATCTACTGGCGAAAGTATTTCCTCATAATCATTTTCATGAATTAGAGTGAAATCTTATGCCACCTAGATTTTATGGTGTATGTGTTCCCATCCATGTAACTCTTATAATTTCCAACCTACTATCATAAGATAAGGTTGAGGACAAAACCAATATTAGTTTTAGGTTTTTCCTTTCATGGACTGAAAATGCTTATTCTTAATCTTTTTCCTTCTGGTAGTACAAGGTCCTACCAATGCTTCCAAGTTGTTAAGCAGTTCACCCATATTTATCAATTTACTTTCACTAACCAATGTGCTCTGCCTTTTTCAGTTAAATGAGAACCATAAAACTCATAAGCATTGCCAACACAATAGGAAGATGCACAGAAAAAAGAATGTGTCACTTAACATGATAGGTTATCAACCTTAAGTCGTGTGCTACTGATAAGTAAAAGGTTTATTCTCAGTTGACTCTTGAAATTTTTCAAGATCAATACAACTCCTACTAACTTCTTGACATAAAACACTTCATTAAATTGGTCTTAGTTCATCCTTTGTTTTTTAAATCCAAAAACAACACGACTACCAATTCAACATGTGCCAGATTAAGAAAATATTATTACACCGCATTTTATGAGGTGTTATAAACCTACTTAGTACAGAATAAGTTTCAAGATATGATTGGTGCAAAATATTATTTCTTTAATAATGTTCTTTATTTTAAAGCATTACCTTGTGATGGTGTGTATGAAGCTGTGTTTGTTGTACATAACCTAGGAAATAATGTGTTGTGTATTGATTCTTCTAGTAATAATAACTAGGATAAAGCATCATTATGGCATTGTCGTCTTGGACATGTGAGCAAGAAATGCATAGGCCAGCTCCAAAAGGATGGAGTCTTGGAGTCATTTGACCTAAAGTGAGATGATAATTGTGAATCATGCTTACTTGGAAAAATGACAAGGTCACTCTTCACTGGTTCTTGTGCTAGGGGTGAAGGTTTGTTGGATCTGGTACACACAGATGTGTGTGGACCCTTCAAATCTGCCACAAGGGATGCTAATCGTTATTATTTGACTTTTACTGATGATTATAATAGATATGGATATGTCTATTTAATCAAGCATAAGTCAGAGACTTTTGAAAGGTTTAAATATTTTAAAAAGGAAGTCGAGAATCAATTGGGCGGGAACATTAAGATGCTTCGATCCGATCGTGGTGGTGAGTATCTTAGTACAGAGTTCCTCGACTATCTTAAGTAATGTGGCATTAACTCATAATTGACACCTCCCTGGAAACCATAGTTGAATGGTGTGGTTGAGAGGCGTAATCAAACCTAGTTGGATATGGTTCATTCCATGATGAGTCGAGCTTCGCTACCAATCTCATTTTGGGAGTATGCCTTAGAGACTGTTGCCCATATCCTTAATCTGGTCCCTACAAAGAGAGTTACCAAAACTCTTCATGAGATGTGGACTGGTAAAGCTCCTAAACTAGACCACATCAAGATTTGGGGTTGCGAGGCTTTCGTGAGGTGCAGGACTCATGATAAGATCGAACCTCGAAGTGAGAGGTGTATTTCATCGGCTACCCATAGAAATCCTTTGGTTACCTCTTCTACAGACCTAGTGACAATGTGGTCTTTGTAGCAAAGAGGGGTATCTTTCGAGAGAGAGAGAGAGAGAGAGTTCATAAGCTAAGGAAACAGTGGGAGGCAAATTGAGCTTGAAGAAATTCAAGAGTCGAGTGGTGAAGGAACTTCAAACCCTAGCACTCAACCTGAGGAGGAAACTCCTGTTGAGCCAATTGACAAGTCTGTACCTCTGAGGCGTTCCACAAGGGTTAGGAATGCACCTGAGCATTATTATGGCTTCCATGTTACTGTGGAAGGTGAGAAACTTATCAGTGATGAGACATTGGTAAGTCTGGATGAGCCTAACAGCTACGCGGAAGCCATGGTAGGCCCCGAGTCTGCTAAATGGAAAGAGGCAATGGACAGCGAGATACAGTCCATGTATGAAAATCAAGTTTGGAACTTGGTTGGCAATGTACCAGGTCGTAAGATAGTTGGTTGCAAATGGATCTTAAAGAAGAAGACCGACATGGATGGTAATGTACACACATATAAGGCGCGACTGGTTGCAAAAGGTTTTTCTTAAACTCCGAGAGTTGATTATGATGAGACCTTTTCACCAGTTGCAAAGATTAAGTCAATTAGGGTTATGTTAGCCATCATTGCATTTCATGATTATGAAATATGGCAAATGGATGTCAAAATCACCTTCCTTAATGGAAGTTTGGCTGAGGATGTTTACATGAGTCAGCCAGAGGGTTTTGAAATACAGAATACCCTAATAGAGTGTATAAGCTCGAGATTTCCATTTATGGATTGAAACAGGCACCTCGCAGATGGAATCTTTGCTTCGATGAGAAAGTCGAAGAGTTTGGCTTTTCTAGGAGTGAAGATGAATCTTGTGTCTATATCAAGGCTAGTGGGAAGTGTTTCGCTATGAAAGACATAGGAGAAGCTGTCTATATTCTAGGGATAAGGATTCTGAGAGACCGGAGTAAAAGACTAATTGGACATAGTCAGAGTACCTACTTGGATAAGGTGCTGAAAAGGTTCAGCATGCAAGATTCCAAGAAAGTAGAGTTACCCATCCAGAGTAACGCCAGACTGAGTAAAACTCAGAGTTCGAGTAATGAGGATGAGATAGCATAAATGAGTCGAGTAACTTATGCTTCTGCAGTAGGCTCGATCATGTATGCTATGACCTGCACTCGTCTTGATGTGGCCTTTACCTTGAGCATGGTCAGCAGATATCAGGAGAACGATGGCAAGGCTCACTGGACTGTAGTAAAGAATATCCTTAAGTACCTACAGAGGACTAAGGATTGGGTCCTTACCCTCGGTGGGAGTGATTGTTGGATTAATGTCTAAGTCCATAACTATAATTGGTAAGACTTGACCCGACCCGGCATGGTCCATTTGGGTTGCATGGCATCATGCACTTGGATAGACTATAATGAGAGAAATAACATTTAAGGTTGATTAATATATTATAAGTAATAATATATTAATAAGATTATTTAATTAGTATTGATCAAGAATTAATCTAGAATTAATTAAGTGATCAAAAGAAGACTAATTAAATATATGGGTTGATTGTGTAAATCATCCTTACTTGTATAGTGGGCTAATGCTCCATGGATAATCAAGTTGGGCTAAAACCCATAGGATGGTCCATGGATGCTCCATGGTGTATTTGAACCCATGGATCCAAGGAAATGGAAGGCCATGACAATTAGGGTTTACCCTAATTGTAACAACTATATAAGATCATATTCTTTGGAAAAAATCGGCCACTATGATTCATAAGAAATGGCTAGCCGATTTTAGGAGTGTTCAAGTTTCTCTCAAGTTATTCCAAGTGTATTTGGTGTTGTGTGAACCATTTGAGGTGTCACACTTGGGGCACTAGACACTCAAGCTTCATGAAGACATTCTACATCAAAGAGGTATGTATTCTATCTTGTTATATTCATTATTTTGTATGCTAGATTAGGATAATACCTTGGATGTTCATAATTGCATGTTTAATAGAGAAAACATAGATCCAAGGTATTTAGGGTTGCATGTACACTTAGGAGTGTTAGAATGCTCATAACCCAACAGTGGTATCAGAGCCTAGGCTTGTTTTCTTGTTATACTTGCAAAAGTAGCTAAAAAAAATTGAGTTTTGATGCTGTCTACACAGCAGACTGGCCGAGTCCATGAATGGACTTCTCCGAGTCCAAGGCAAAATGCATCCAACTCGCCGAGTTGGTTCGTGCACTCGATGAGTTGGACCCCCTGACAACATATATTCGATTGTTTTAGCTGGAATTGGATTAGGAACATTACCCTATGATGTTTTTAAACTTATAAACTTGTTTTTGATGTGGTAATGTTCATGCTAATCCAATTTCAAAGATAATTGTCAATAGATTCATGTTTTGTATTAGTTTAAGGTTTAGACTAATTACATGAAAAAGGTTTGATTTGAATTATCTTGTTCTTATGAGTTGCTTAGATTAATATAAAAGTTGTGTGAAATAGTTGATTTCAATCTATTTTAATCTAAGAGTTGATTCCAAAGTGTGTTTTTGTAAGTTGTCCTCAAGTTATATGAAAAGTCACATTTAAGAATCATAAAACTCATAAAATTTGGCAAAGGTTACACAATGAAGAGTCTAGTTCTAATTAAATGGTTTTATGACTCCATAACTTGTCCTCAATTTATGGAGGTTCAAGAGTCTCTTCATTAAATAATAAATAAAAAAAAGTGTAACCTTAATTAGTTCCATAAGTTACAATAAAAAAAAAGTTATTTCTTTATTAATTAGTTTAAAGTCTTCCATAACTTGTCCTCAAGTTATGGAACTTGAAGAGTTTTTTAATTCAAACTACTTTAAACACATAAGTTATGGAATTAATTAGTTTTGAATAGTTTCAAAACTTGCCCTCAAGTTTTGGAATTTGTAAAGTTTTCTCTTATGAATACTTTAATTCCAAGTTAGCCCTTAGAATTTTAAAAGTTAAAATTCAACCCTTATACTTTATAATATTATAAGTTAATAATATTTATATATATGTATAAGAGTAAAGTCAGTCTTACCGTTAGTAGGCCTCATTCACGAAGCCGGTCTATAAGGGGGGTATAAGGTTACTGCCTATAAAATGGCAGTTTAATGGGTCTCTACTCTCACCCACCGCTTCCTTGACCGGTGGAGGGTCGTTAGCCGAACGGGTAGGACAAGGACTAGAATTCTCCCTTCTTTAAAAGTATTAATGATAAATACTAAATAACTAAACCTTTTATTAATACCTAATCTTACTTACTTAGGAAAATGTGAATAAGGTGCTAATCCATGAAATTACACTTTGCACTTTGTTTAAGTCGGTTAGTGGAGTGTGTGTGGTTAACCGGCACACTAACTTGTATTTAACAAGGTAGGCAAAGGGTAACTTAATGTTTATCATAGTATCGATAGAGCGTGTGTGGTTAACCGGTACATCGATTGAGGGGTAAACACTTAAGGGTACCAAGTAATTAGCATGGTTACTTCACACCTTGTTTTGTGATCCTCGGCATCCCAGTCACAAAACCTAAAGGGCACACTCGAGATTGAAACATGTCATTGAACAGTTCAATGAATCTCAAAAGATCTAGGAGTTTCAAATCCAATTAAAACCTAATAAATTTATTTCGTTTTTCATGGTGGAAATTGGTGAATCGTCATTCACCTACCTTCAAATATTCTATAGCTTGGATTACGACATCCCTCTTCCGAGTTATAAAATATTTTGTTGGGTCCTAGCCTTAATATTTCATATTGGGTGTTATATTAAGGACTTTAAATCAACTAAACTTGAATATCTCCCAAAAGATGTCTAGTTCAGACATCTATGATCTTCCCAAATCTCTTGGAATTTCACTTCTTCCACCCCCACCAAATATTCTCCCTAACCCACAAGTTCAAGGTCACTCAAGCCCTATTGGCAATGCAAGGTCTAGGTGTGATCATATCTTGGAGATGAAGTCACATATTGACAAGCCGGGAGAGTTAGGTGTCAAAGTCTTGAGAAAGTTGGTGGTTTAATCACTTTCTAAGTCTCATAGTGAGTTCCTTTGGGACTCCTATGAAACAGACTATGACAAGACCCTTAATGATCTTATCTATTTGGTAAGATCAACTTCCCAAAACTTTATGGACATTGAAAATGGTGACACTGGAAATCCAGAAAAAACATTCTCTTCCCAATGGAAAGGGATCGGCCATAGTCAACTCGGTTGACCAAATGGTAAAGAAGGCTAGGTCTGAGATTATCCCATGTACCATTCCCATAGGATCCATATGGTTCTGTTGCCAAAAGGAAAGGGCATTGGTTGTGAAGCTGCCAAATTTACCTGAAAGATCATAAGGCTGGTAAAGTCAATAAGTTTGACTCTACTTCATGTAAAGTCCACTATCTAACTCCGTTAAGTTTCTATTCTGAGATTCTTGATACATGATGTGACTGGGTCACATGTTGATGTTTAAGAATCAAAGAAAAGTGAAGAAACTTAAAGAAAGAATATGCTGAATCTGATCGGGTAAATGGATTTCTATCACATAGTTTGAAGATCGGATTCTTGAGCTACTTCTTAGGAGTTATGATATATTGCTTAGGAACAGATAACAACATAGTTTTCTTGCTCTTTTGCATTGTAAGGGTAGTTTTTCCGCAAAGTTTTAAAATAAAAGAGAAATTTTTAATTTTATTTATTTTAAAATATCCTTACAATGGCATTTGTGGAAAAGAAGTGTTGCTTATATGATTCCATTGATAGCAATATTGGAAATATGAATTTGATTCTTTCATTTGTGGTAGTGTCTATTACCAAATAAGGAAAGATACTCATCACCCAAGTTTCAGTTGGATAGAAACTTGGAATCATGCAAGTTGTATAGCATGATGAATGAGAACTTTCAAGCATTTGAAAATTAAGACTAACTACTTGTTCACATGGATGTGTGAGTCAAGTGAAGGACTAAGGGATCAAGTACACTTTCTTGTGCACTTATCAAATTCCACCACAAAAGATGGATAAGACTATTCGTCATGATTTACTAAGGTTTAGTAAATATGATTATACTTACAAGCTTAAGTATAATTCTGAAACATTGGAAAAGTTTCAATGTGTGACAGAGAGAATAAGATGAATCAAATTAGGCAAAAGGATAAAAGTTTCTCAAATTTGAAAAGATGGGAAAGTACTTTAATAATCATGTATATGATCATCTTAATGATTAAGAGACCTTATCGCAATTCATTCTCTAAGTGCATTCTGATAGCTAAGAAGAGGAGCTATGAATTGTTGAAGTGGTTAAATCAAGAAGATGCGTCATATTTCATTCCATAACAATTCTTAGAGTCATACTCCAAGATTGTAACTTGAGTGACATGTCTTAAAGAAGGTTTAAAACACTTGTCAAATGTAACAGTAAACGTTTCCTACTCTTATACATTTGAAATTGGTAAGTTGTGATGTTTTAGATAAAACAAAGACCAACATAGGCCAATTTTGTGAAGTGTTTGTCTTGATTAGAATCCACACTATCTCTTGAATACCCGACAAGAAAGTCTTATATGTCAAGAGGACAGTGGGAGTTTTAAAAGTCTTGAAATTCTCAAGAACTAATCAAGAATAAAACCTGAAGTTCTTCACTAGCACACGACTTGAGATTTATAACCTATCGTGTTGACATATTCTGTGGCCATTCCAGTTAAAGTTGGCTTTGCATATGAGTTCTTAGAGTTCTCAGTTGGTTGCACAACAACTTGGAAGCAATGGCAGGCCCTTGAGCTACCAGGTGGCAAGAAATTAAGATTGAGTTCAGTCCATATGAGTTTGGATTTGTCATTATCCTTGTCTTGTGACTATGGTTTTGACAATTCACATGGATAAGAACACATACACCATTAAATCTAAGGGTCATAAGGTTTCTCTTTGATTCATGAAAATGATGGTGAGGAAACACTTCCACCAAGTAGATTTGAAGTAGATAGCAATTGTGATATTTGCATTCTCCAAGTCGTTAGTGGAGCAGTGTGGTTAACCAGCACACTAACATGGACTTATGAGAAGTGGCAAAATGGTCTAAGCAATTGAGACTATGATTACGGCATACCTTTTCATAGTTCTAAAATTGTTTAGGCACACCTGTGAGCTATCTAAAAGAGGTGTATGATTTTGATAAAGTTTTATCAAAACAATCTAGTATCAGAAATCTGAACTTTGGTAAGAAAGTCAGCTAATTTTTGAGTACATGTCAAAGGTAGTGGGAGCATAAGTGTTATGCTAATAATCATCATGTTAGTGGGAGCATGATAATTATGATAAAGTATTGCAAGTTAGCAATGTTAATTATAGAAAACAAAAAGTTTCAATTAGGAAAGAGTTGTTTTGCTATAATTAAGGGAGAGAAATTATACTTCATCTCAAATCTAAAAGCTTAGATTGAGGTTTTAATCGTATTTAGTCAAGGATATATATATATATATATATATATATATATATATATATATATATATATATATATATAAATTTCATGTTGGAATGGCTCAACATAAGGAAATTTTGTATATGGTTCCATTATTTGCGTTCTAAAATTCGATTATGATTACGGCACCCCTTTTCATAATCTGAATTATGAGAACTTGGAAAATAGAAATGAAAATATTATAGCAAAAGACTGGTTTAGTCTTTATGTGAGACATCATGAATCTTGTCCCATATGCTTCGGATATAGGATCGATTACATGTGCTATATTCATTTTGTCTAAAATTTTCTAGATGTCTGGGGCATTTAGAAGGGGAAAAGGTCTAGAACTGGATATGACTAAAACAATTAAGAAATTGTCAAGGACAATCTAAGGTTTGCCAAAGATTGGTTGCTCAAGGACAGTTGGAAGTATAGTGATAATTCTGGAAGGACCATATTGACATAATCTGTAAGGAGGCAACTCTTATTCAGAAGTGATAGTCAAAATGGAATCTGGAAATGTTTCAAAGTTAGAAATTTCAATCTGTGTAAGATTAAGGAAACTTAATGCAAGAAGGATGTTTCCAAGGAGTTGATCTCCTTTGGAATACTTTGTAATGTTTGTTGTCATGTCTTTCTGACTTTGTGCATAATCATTACAATAGGATCAATGCATATAAGTTTAGAATCTAACATATTTCAGTAAATGGCATGAATTTGGAATTCTTGCATTTGCAGTAAAGATTTGGGACTGTGAAATGAGAATTCTTGGAGTTATGTTCAATTGATCTAGTTCACAAAGTAAAGATCATAGACAAACATAGTATGCATACTTAGTGTATGGCATGACTAGTGTTTAGAAAACATAGTGTACATGCTTGGAGCATGGGACAACTATTGTTTTAAATTCAAGAATAAAGTTGATAGTTGAAACAGTATACAATGAATAATGTGGAATCTTATAGTGATAAATAAAAGGTGTTTTATTTATATTCATAAGTTCTGAGACCATATTAGATTCATTTATTCTTGTGTTTCACTTTGCATGTTTTGACTTCCATAATAACTAGGTTATTCTTCCAGAATGACTAAATTATTCAAACCATCCACAGTCGGTCATATGTTGGAAGTAGATATGAATCAAGACTGCCATGGGTTGGCTTGTAGAGGTCCAAGTTGGTGGACAAAGTTGTGCTACAACACTCATGAGTGCTCATAAGTTCTTTGTATTGGATTCAACCCACGCTCATTTGAATCACTTCATGGATTTTATCAAGAATGATCATGAGACAATAATATCTTATATTCTTCAAACCTAGATATATGATTTGTTACTATGATTTGATAGTACATTGATTGCACGAAAACACATTGGTAACTCGATGTTATAAAACGTGTCTTTGTGTATGATTCAACAAGTAGCAGAACAACCCATATGAGTCGAAGTTTATCCATTCCTTTTAACTTCGGGATAAAAGCGATATATGTGGGCCCCTCGATGATTTAATGATGACACATGTAAGTGCTTGGCCAATCCAGGACTGATTTGATTTGTTCAATCAGTCAGTCATCATGAATCGGAAATCGGGAAACAACAAATGGACAGAGAGAATGATTGATAATCCATGTCTCAGTCCATTCGATATCCAGAATGGAGGAATATATGATCACTTATCTAATGGACACGTCATTGACAAAGGTCAAAGTTCATCGGCAAGGTCAGAGTTCGACGGAAGCTTTTGAGAGCTACGATTGCCAATCGGTTCTTGAAGTCATACTTGCAATAATAGTTTTAGACTTATCCAAGTGGGAGATTGTTGGATTAATGTCTAAGTCCATAACTATAATTGGTAAGACTTGACCTGACCCGGCATGGTCCATTTGGGTTGCATGGCATCATGCACTTGGATAGACTATAATGAGAGAAATAACACTTAAGGTTGATTAATATATTATAAGTTCTAATATATTAATAAGATTATTTAATTAGTATTGTTCAATAATTAATCTAGAATTAATTAAGTGATCAAAAGAAGACTAATTAAATATATGGGTTGATTTTGTAAATCATCCATACTTGTATAGTGGGCTAATGCTCCATGAATAATCAAGTTGGGCTAAAACCCATAGGATGGTCCATGGATGCTCCATGGTGTATTTGAACCCATGGATCCAAGGTAATGGAAGGCCATGACAATTAGGGTTTACCCTAATTGTAACAACTATATAAGATCATATTCTTTGGGAAAAATCGGCCATTATGAATAATAAGAAAGGGCTAGCCATATTTAGGAGTGTTCGAGTTTCTCTCAAGTTATTCCAAGTGTATTTGGTGTTGTGTGAACCATTTGAGGTGTCACACTTGAGGCACTAGGCACTCAAGCTTCATGAAGACATTCTACATCAAAGAGGTATGTATTCTATCTTGTTATATTCATTATTTTGTATGCTAGATTAGGATAATACCTTGGATGTTCATAATTGCATGTATAATAGAGAAAACATAGATCCAAGGTATTTAGGGTTGCATGTACACTTAGGAGTGTTAGAATGCTCATAACCCAACAGTGATGACTTGAGAGTTGTAGGGTATAGTGATGCTAGCTTTCATACTGGTAGGGATAATTTCCGCTCTCAGTCAGGCTGGGACTTTACCTTAAACGGAGGAGCAATCACTTGGAAGAGTTCCAAGCAGGAGACAGTGGCTGATTCAACTTGCGAGTCAAAGTATATAGCAGCAAGTGAGGCAACAAAGGAAGCGATATGGCTGAAGAACTTCATTGGAGACCTTGGAGTTGTACCAGCTATAAAGGAGCCAATGGAAATTTTCTGTGATAGTGAAAGTGCAATTGCCTTAGCCAAGGAACCAAGGGATCACAGGAGATCCAGACACATCGACAGAAAATACCATTTCATCAGACATCGAATAGAAGGACTCCTCGTGGCAAAGAGGGTATCATCGGATGAGAACCCAGCAGATCCCCTCACGAAGGGACTGAGTCAGGTTAAGCATCTCCAGCATGCTCGAAGCATAGGGCTAAAGGATGATATTAGTTTTAGTAGTTAGATAATTTTGAAATTTGTAAAGTGTAATTGACATTTGATGATGAATAAAAGTTGTGTATATTTATGAGTAAAGTGTTGCTATCTTTTGTCAATCGTTTACTATATTTCTTTTGCATGTTTTGACTTCTAGAATAATTATGTTTGGTATATCATATTATTTGAATTATCCACAGTCGGTCATATGTTGGAAGTAGGTATGAATCAAGCATGTTATGAGTTAGTTGTAGAGGTCTAAGTTGTTACACATGGCTACAACACTCATGAGTGTTCATAAGTTATGAGCATTGGATTCAACCCACGCTCACTGGTATCACTTCATGGAATTTATCTTGAGTGATCGTGAGACGGTAATATCATATAAGTCTTCAAACCTAGAAATATGACTTGTTGCCTATGAGTTGGTTATCCATTGATCGTACGAAAACACATTGGTAACTCGATGTTATAAAACGTACTTTTGTGTGTGATTCAACAAGTAGTAGAGCAAGCATATGAGTCAAAGTTTATATGTTCCTTCTTGGATTAGAAACAGATATCTGATCCCCTTGATGATTTTGTTTTGACCTATGTATCGGGCCTGGTCAAAACTGAATTGATGAGTTCAATTTAGTTCTATGTCAAACAAATCGGAAATCGGGAAACAAACTGTTGGACAATAAGTAAGACATTTTTCCATGTATTGGTCCGGCAGATATCTAGAACAGAGAACTATATGATCACTTATCTTAAATGGCGTGACATCATCTTCTCAATTCTAAGAGACCTTGAAAGAGCTACGATTTTTGATCGGTTCCTGAAGTCATACTTGCAGTTATAGTTATTAGATTTATCCAAGTAGGAGACTGTTGGATAAGGTGTCTAAGTTTATAACTATTTCTGGTATGTACTTGACCCGATTTGGCATGGTCCATTTGGGTTGCATGGCATCATGCATATGGATAAACTAAAATGAGAGAAATAACACTTATGGTTTATTAATATATTATAAGTTCTAATATATTAATAATATTATTTAATTAGTATTGATCAAGAATCAATCTAGAATTAATTAAGTGATCAAAAGGAGACTAATTAAATATATGGGTTGATTGTGTAAATCATCCATACTTGTATACTGGACTAGATTCTCCATGGATTATCAAGTTAGGCTAAGATCCATAGGATGCTCCATGGGAGTTAAAAACCCATGGGTCATGGAAATGAAGAGTCATGTCACATTAGGGTTTACAAGGTGTAACCCTAGATGTAACACACTATATGAAGGATATGAAGCTCACCAAAAACGGTTACTAGAAGCAACCTGGAGGGCAAGCCGATTTCTAAATGTGACATTCTCTCTCAAAGTTTATTCCAAGAGCATTTGGTGTTGTGTGAAACATTTGAGGCATCACACTTGGGGTGCTAGGCTCTCAAGGTTTTCAAGGAATCAAATCAACTAGACGGTATGTAATTCTAGCCATCTTTTATGTTAAAAGTTCCCCATGTATGCTAGATAGGATTATGAACCTTGGAAATCATATTTTGCATGTATTTTAGACAAACATAGATCCAAGGTTTTCTAGGGTTGCATGTACTTAGGAGTGTTAGAATGCTCATAACCCATCAGATACTTCCACAACCTTGAGAAGTCGACTCGTACATACAACGACCTTCCAAACTATAACTGAACCCAGCCTTAGCAGGGCTCTCAAATCCTGACAACGAACGGATCCTTGCCCCCCACTTATCTTTAAACACTGAGAATAATCATCACTATGCTGCCCAAAAATCGAAATCCCAAAACCTTGCCTAACTCCCAGGCAGCCAGCCCAAACTGAAACATTGCCAATTCGACTCCACTTCGTATTCCAAACTGAACATAAACTCTTCTAACCCTTGATTATCTAGTTGACCCCTAATTTCATTGATGTAAAAAACCCTTCTCTCAATAACCAGGTGGCTCCCTGCATGATTATCCTGTTGGATTAGGTGTCTAAGCTGGTAACTATAATTGGTATAAACTTGAATTGATGGTAGCACAGTCTTTTTGGGTTGCCCTCAAACCTAGCAATTGGACAGGATATTTTGGATAGATAGAGAGAGAGAATGATTAATTATTTGATTAATAAATTGAAATAAATAATTTGTTAATATATTATGGAAATAATATATTAATTATAAATAGTAATATTTAATTAATATTTAATCAGAAATTAGTTAGAATTAATTTGGTGATAAAAAGAATTAATTGAAAGTGCAAGGACTGAAGTGAAATTGTTTAATAGTTGAGCAAAAGGCATTCTAGAACCCTCTATGAGGTTATGGAAGGTTTTAAGTAGCCTTAGGGTTTCTAGAATTATCCTTGGTGTATAATTCGGAAGCTAGATAATTACTCGGTTCAAGATAATATTATTATATTAGGTTTGGACTTATCTAGGGTTTCCTGACTACACTATAAAAGGGCCCTTAGGGCTATGAATTTCGGCATTCCAAACCCTAGAAGAGTTATGGTCGAAAATTACCTCTTCCCTCTCCCAAATCCTTAATTGCTAGTCTTGGGTGTGAACCATTAGAGGCACGACGCTTGTGGTGCTAGCTGCCAACAGATTTGAAGAAGAATTCAAGGTTGTATGCAATAACAATCTTCAAAGTAAGTTTCTTATTATATTGAATTTGTTTTTCATAAGATACGTTTTGTAGGATGATAGTTCACAGTATTTTGCCTATATGTGAAAGACATAGATCCTCAATAAGTGCCCTAATCATTTGAATTGTTAAAATGTTTTCCACTTTTTTCCACTTAACGTATAGAAATATTTTAACCTATGTTTTCGGTCATTGGTATCAGAGCCTTATGACTATATTTCATGTATTTGCATATTGGTGAATTTATCAAACAAAAGAAACTCACGATGTGAGAATTGGTGCTCACAATGTGAGCTCAATCAGATTCGAATTTTCGATGATTATCTGCCTAATATGTTTATATGTGATAATTATTTGCTATATTTACTTGCCAAATCTGATTTTACTGAATATATTATGATAAATTAAAAGCCTATAAGTTAGGAGATAAGCATTTGACTTGATTAATTATTTGATGGTTAATATGATTGATTTTCTAGGTGTATAAATAATTAATTTGGATATTAGTTGAACTTAATATATAATATCAAATATTATTTGGTTTATTTTTAAATTTAAATTAATTGTTTAATTTTTGAAATTTAAAATATAAACTAGTATTTTTTAAAACTATTAAAAATACACCTTATAGTCTATGTAGAATTAAATGTTTAATTATTACTATATGTATAAGACTAAGTCAGTCGAACCGCTAGTACACCTCATTCATGAAGTCGGTCTATAAGGGGGTATAAGGAAACTACCTATAAAATGGTGGTTGAATGGGTGTCCACTCTCACCCACCACTTCCTTGATTGGTGGAGGGTCGTTAGCCGAACGGGTTTGATAGGACAAATTAATTCTCATTAATAAGTATAATCAATCAAAAAGTAACTATACATATTATTAAAATTCCCAATCATAGTTTCTTTAGGAAAAATATGAATTTGTATGCTAACCCATGAAATTGCACATTGCACTTTATAAGTCGTTAGTGGAGCGTGTCTGGTTAACTGGTACACTAATAGGGACGAACAAAGAGCGGAGATGGGTGTCTTGAAAATTATCATTGATTAATGGAGCACATGTGGTTAATCGTTATATTAAAATGACATCGAGAGTACCAAACTAATTTGCATGGTTATTCACATCTTGTTTGTGATGCTCGGGATCCCAATCACAATTGTAAGAGGGCATAATCGAGTTTAAACATGTCATTGAATAGTTTCAATGAATCTCAAAAAATCTAGGGATTTCACTAAAGACCAAATTCATTCAAATTTCATTTTCTTGTGGCGAAATTGGTAAAACATCATTTACCTACCTTTATATAACTTATAATTAGATTACGACATCGCTTTTCTAAGTTGTGAATTACTTAGTTGAATCATAGCCTTAATATTTCATTTTGGGTGTTATATTGAGGATTTTTCTTATCTAACTAGAACTATCTATCATTTATAGATGTCTACTCCAACTGATGCTTTTGGTTCCTCCACCACCAACAACAACAAGTTCTCCTTATTGAACATCTGCTCCAAGGTGCAATTAAATGGCACCAGCTACAATGATTAGATGTGCAGCATAAAAAATGGCCCTTTTTTCCAAGACAAGGAGTATGTCCATGAGAGACCATTAGATGAGATCAACGAAGAAAAGGTCACTCTTGAAGAAATGGTCACCTACAGTAAACACTACAATGATACAACAAAACTTGTTTCCATCATGGTGGCCATAATGACTCAAGAATTGCGGAGACACTATGAGGCTTAATGGCCGTATGAGATGAACAAGGACCTCATGGAAAAATACCATAAGTGAGCTCGTAAGAAAAAGTACGAGATGATAAAGTCCCTTATTTTTAGCAAGATGAAAGAGGGAGAGTCTGTTAGCAGCCACGTTCAGAGAATACAACGATATGTGGACACGCTTGTCAAGCAGAATGTGAATTTTGATGAAGAGTTGGCAATCGACATAGTGTTAATTGCACAACCTCCTACAAAAAGATGAAGCATGAATGAAAGGAAAAGGTGTTGCCTCCACTCCTGCTAGTGCTCGTGTTTTGAACATTGGTCAATGGAAAGGGAAAAAGAGGAAAGGTCCTCCCAAGAAAAACTGGAAGGGAAAGTCAGAAGGTGGGTCGTCAAACAATGGACCCAAAGTCAAATCTAGTTGTAATGCTCTCCATGTCTCTGACCCGAAAGAGGCTACTTGATTCTACTACAATGACAAAGGGCAGTGGAAACAAAGCTGCCCAAAATACTTGCAAGATATCAAGGATGGCAAGGTGAAGTCAACCTCGGCAGGTATTTACACTATCTTATTTAATAACTCAACATATTATCGTACTTGGGTCCTTGATACAGGATATGGATTTCTCATTTGTTCTAATTTACACGGGAAAAAAGGAAGTGAGGATGTGGAGCACGGAAGTATCAACTTAGTCATGGGGAATAGGTGATCTTCAGCTGTCACCAAGATTGCAGTTTATGACTTAGTGCTTAGTAGTGGGTTAGGATAGATTTAATAAATTGTTGCTACTCGTTAGAAATGGCATGAAACATTATTTCTTTTCAAGCATTGTTTAAACAAGGTTTTAGATATTCTTTTAATGATGAGAATGGTTCTATTGATGCTTATAAAAATGGTGTTTTTTTTTATTTTGAAGCTTTACCTTGTGATAGTGTGTATGAAACTGTGATGATTGTAGACAATTTAGGTAATAATGTTTTTCAAATTGATTCGTCTAATGGAATAGAAAAAGCATTCTTGTGGCATTGTCGTCATTAACACGTTAACAAGAAATGCATCACCCAACTCCAAAAGGATGGAGTGTTGGAATCATTTGACTTAAGGTCAAATGATAGATGCAAATCTTGTATTTTAGGTAACATGACAAAATCACCTTTCACTGGTTCTTGTGAGAGAGGTGAAGGTTTTTTAGATCTCATACATACAAATGTGTGTGTACCCTTCAAATCCACCACAAGGGATGCTAATGGATTCTATGTGACTTTTACTGATGCTTATAGTAGATATGTGTATATCTACATAATCAAGCATAATTCAAAAACATATGAAATTTTCAAAGAGTTTAAACAAGAATTCGAGAATCAATTGTGCAGGAAGATAAATATGCTTAGATCCGATAGAGGTCACGAGTATCTTAGTATCAAGTTCCACGACTACCTCAAGGAATATGGAATACTTTCACAATTGACACCTCCTAGGACACCACAACTCAATGGTGTGGCTAAGAGGCGCAATCGAACCTTGTTGGACATGGTTCGTTCCATGATGAGTCGACCTTCTCTTCCAATTTAATTTTGGGGGTATGCCTTAGAGACTTCCACCCATATTCTTAATGTTGTCTTAACTAAGAAGGTTTCCAAAACACCTCAGGAGATGTCGACATGGATCGTTCCCTCGTTAACACATATCAAGGTTTGGGGTTGTGAAGCTTTCGTTAGACGAGAGACTCACGACAAGCTTGAAACTTGAAGTGAGAGATGTATTTTCATTGGCTACCCACATAAGTCCTTTAGATATTTTTTCTATAGACCTAGTGAAAACATGGTTTTTATAACACGAAAGGGGGTCTTTCACAAAAAAGAACTCATATGCAAAGAGGACAGTAGGAGTACCATTGATCTTGAAGAAATTCAAGAGTCAAACGCTAAAGGAACCTCCGAATATGCTAGGGATCAACCTGAGGAAGAAATTCCAATTGAACCGATTGAAGAATCATTACCTCTTAGGCGCTCCACTAGAATTAGAATGCAACCTGAGTTATATGGTTTCCATATCACTATAGATGATGATACATTTATCAGTGATAGTACACTGGTAAATTTGGATGAACTAGCTAACTACAAGGAAATAATGGCAGGGCCTGAGTCAACCAAGTGGAAAGAGGCAATGTACATCTAAATCAAGTCCATGTATGCCAATCAAGTTTGGAATTTGGTTGATAATGTACAAAGTCGTAGGACAGTTGGGTGCAAATGGATCTTCAAGAAGACTGATATGGATGTAAAGGTACACACTTTCAAGGCTTGACTCGTTGTGAACGGCTTTACTCAAACCTTAGGGGTTGACTATGATGAGACCTTCTCACATATGGCTAAGATTAAATCTATTAGGATAATTCTTGCCATAGCCGCGTTTCATGACTATGAAATTTGGTAGAGGGATGTCAAAACCGCTTTCCTTAATGGGAAGTTGGCTGAGGAGGTTTACATGAGTCAGCCAGAGGGTTTTGTAGATACAAAGTATCCAAATAGAGTGTGTAAGCTTGAGAAATCAATCTATGGATTGAAAAAAGCCTCTCGCAGATCGAATCTTTGCTTTGACAAACAATTCAAAGAGTCTGGCTTCTCTAGAAGTGAAGATGAGTCTTGTATATATGTCAAAGCTAGTGGGAGTACAGTAACCTTCCTAGTGTTGTATGTTGATGACATACTTCTTATAGGAAATGACATTCCAACTTTGCAAGAGGTTAAGTCGTGGCTTGGAAATTGTTTTGCTATAAAGGATCTAGGAGAGGCTGCTTATATTCTGGGAATAAGAATTCTAAGAGATAGGAGTAAAAGACTAATTGGACATAGTCAAAGTACATACATGGAAAATGTGCTAAAACGTTTTAGTATGGATAATTCCAAGAAAGGAGAACTACCTATATAGAGTAATACCTTACTGAGTTGGACTCATAGCCCGAGTACTGATGCAGAGATAGTATAAATGAGAAGAGTTCCATATGATTTTTTCGTTGGATCTATCATGTATGTTATGACATGTAATTGCTCTGATGTGGCTTTTTCTTTGAGCATTTTCAGTCGTTATCAGGTAAATCCAGGTAGAGCTCATTAGATAGCAGTTTAGAATATTCTCAAGTATCTACAGACAAAGACAACAGGGTATAGTGATGCCAACTTTCAAACAGACAAAGACAACTTCCGTTCTCACTCCGGCTTGGTGTTTACCCTAAATTGAGGAGCGGTAACCTGGAAAAGTTCCAAACTGGAGACATTGGATGATTTTACCTGTGAATCAAAGTACATAGCAGCGAACAAAGCATCAAAGGAGGCGATTAGGTTGCAGAATTACATCAGAGACCTTGGAGTTGTTCCAACCATTAAGGAGCTGTGACATCCCCAAATTCACGGTCATTTAAAAATTTTATTTTTGCTTATTTGAAAATTAGAGTATTCATTTTAAATAATAATATTGCAGAATTTTTTCCCGGAAAAAATGAAAAATATATTATCAAATCATTTCTGAAGAAATGTATTTTGTTTATATAAAAACTATAGGATATCATCGTCAATATAGAAACATAAGCATAAACAGACATTACATTCACTTACACTAGTGATTTAAATTTCCTTTAATCTCTCAGTGTAATGTAGCTTCGTATCGACACCTGTGATACTAATAAACTGAGTGGGTTAGAATGGGAAACCTGGTGAGTACATAGGGTTTTCAACCAACAATAATAAAGTTATTATGTTTCATCATCAAATAATTAACCCAATTACCCATCCCCATTATCTTCTTTATTTCTTAAGGATCTACCCTAAGAATCATCTATCATTCAATCATTCATTCCTAAGGATTATCCTAAGGAATAGGCATGAAGTCCATCACTACCAGGATTTATCTAACATGCACTAAGTCCATAGTTGTTGATGTTATCTGATAGGCACTAAGTCTATAACCGACAATGTCCATCTATGTGGCACTAATTCCATAGTTGCCAACGTTCATTTGTAAGGCACTAAGTCCATAGGTACCAATGCTCATTTGTAAGGCATTAAGTCCATAGCCGTCGGGGTTTATCTATTTGGCACTAAGTCGATAACTGCCAGGGTTTATCTATCAGGAACTAAGTCCATACCTTCCAATGTTCATCTATATCATCTTTCATCTCTCATCATCCATCTACCTATCTTTATGCAATATTTTTATAGGTATAAAATACATATACAGTTTAAATCAAATAAAACATGTATATTTTGTTCATCCAACATATATATCAAGAAAAATGATTATATGCACACACATGGCACATAATTTATATTAAATACTTCATATCTATGTGTAAGATGAAAGTAACTATGCAGTCACTTGTTAAAAGTGATGTTTCCAAACTCGGGCAGCGCTTCGCTTCTAACAATTCTATTTTTCTTCGTCGAAACCTAGTATCATTACTACTAGATTTAAGTCTAATATTTATAGCAGCTATTTATGAGCGATATTGTTTTATAAGTGTTAAAAAATACTTTTCAACCACTATGTACAGACAGGGGTCAGACATGAAATACTAGAGGGCAGGACCATTTTGGCATTATAACACTTCTGAAATCCAACAACCCTATTCAACCCTTCAAACCAGATTTCCCGTACCGCGAGTAGTTCAAAGATATAATAATAACACTTTGTATATTATATTTTATAATCTATCTATTGTTTATAAGTTCATAATAACTTTTGAACTTAAACAAAAACTATACTTAAAGTAGAGTAAGCATAACTTACATACCGGGAGGTTTGGCTAGGCACTAGGCTATGCGGGGGCGGAACTTTTGAGCCAAAAAGCTCTTCTTCTCGGAGCCTTCTAGCGCTCCGGTACTGGCCTCTTAGCATTTGGGAAGTACTAAGGCTTGGGAGAGGTTTAGAGAGAAGTTAGAGAGAGAGAGAGAAGGGTTAAGGTGCGAGGAAAACGGGGTGTCCTCGCATGGTATATATAGAGGGCTGATCCTTGGTATGCAGGGGGTTTCCTCGAAGCGACGTTACACGTTCCCGGTGTGCTGCACAAGCGAGGGGCATGTGTTGTGATCTGAATGCGGGGTCGTGGTGTGCAAGCAAGGGTCCAGATTTTGACAGTCACCCTCTTTGTAACAGCACCCTCTCGACTTCTAAATTATGTAACTTTCGCATATGAGCTCATTTTCGACGTTCTTTATATCCACGTGTAGGTGGTGACGTACTCTACAACTTTTGTTTAGACTCCATTGGCTAATTTTGACTTTATTTTTAAAGTTATTTTTTAACGGGCCTGGACAGGTAAAGTCCGTTAAAATTTCATAATTTTGTCACCCGATGTATGTTTTTATTTGTCTTTTTATCGTTGAGATCCTATTAACGAGATCTTCGATTCTCTTTTAGATTGTTTCAGATAAAAATTGGTCGATCTAAAATTCAAATTTCGGGTTGTGTACTGCTATGCGGAATCTTAGAAAAATCATAACTTCCTTATACGAAGTCAGATTTGGACATTCTTTTATGCATGCTCTCGGTTTAACGTACACTACAAATTTATTTTAGATCACTAAAACTAAAAATTAGTTTATCGCGAATTCCTTTTTACGTCACACAGCGTCGTTCCGGTTTTGTCGGGAAACTTCGACATGTCATAACTACCTCGTTATAAGTCGGATTTCAGTGTACTTTATATGTACGGAACCCTTGTGATAGATACTATAACTTGGTTAAGATTATGTATTCTAAATAATCTTCTATCAAACAAGTCATTTTTGATGCTTATTGTCCCTAAATTGACTAGCCTGAATCTGCAGGCATTACAATTATCTCCCCCTTGGGATGATTACATTCTGGAATCATCAACGAGACATGGATTGTATAATGAATCCATAAGTTATCTTTTCATCCTAGGTAATAACCGTAACTCATATGTTCCCTTGAATGTTTATTGAACTCTTGGACTTCTTGACTGCTGGCGATGCTTAATCTTACATTTGCTCTCTATCCTATGTTGGACTTTAAATTGTAACCTTCGAGATACAAGATCAATCCTTATTGGAGACTCCTACTTCTTCCTAAGAAGACTTAACTTAATAGAAGTTCTGTACTTCGATTATCATGACACACCGATGGGTCATGCTCTAATGACCTCTCATCGTATGATGCAATTCTTAGACTCAGGTCTCGTAGAGTCAAATTCCAAAATGAATATACCTTCCTTCATGTTCTAATGCGATATAATCACGTTCTAATATGTAGTACTTCTAGCTACAAGCTTCTTTAAGTTAACGGTGATCACGATACTTTTATTGATCGCTTCGATTATCTTTCACTTCAATCTTCTAGCTTAAGTCTGATGCTACATCGATCTTGGTTCTCTGAACCACGTAACATACTCATCTTAGTCAGACTCGATTTGATATGACCACTAGGGTCGGAATAACAATCATCTTCTTAGTCATTACCGAAACGATGGTAACGACAAACTTGAACAAAACAAAATCAATTACTAGCTTCTTGGTAACCATGTGACTTTCCCTGATCCAAGTGTGAGTCTTGTTCTTCCGACAATATAAGCCTCTACTACCTTTCACACCTACTCATCCTTTTTCCAAGTATTGTTATGCAGTCCCCAAATTCTTATTTCCTAAAATCACAAAACAATTTAACACATACGAATGTGTCCAAATAATCATAAAAATTTCCCTAGACTCTACTAGGACTTCTTCCGTGCGTATCTTAATCATCAATTCTACTTCCATTCAGTTGGTAGTGGAAATTCCAGACCACGGGATAACTTTATGAATTATACCAAAAATTCTTTCTTTATGCCAATAGAAAGTGTACTTCTCCCATACCAGACATATTATCTATTTAGACGTATCCTAAATGCAAGATACCTCTCTTACGTTATATTTTGATAGGTATCAGTCACTATCGTAATCCTTCTCCTTTCCTCCATTTACTCAATTCACTACGAGTCTTCACCATGAAATTATATTTACGGAAGCATATGTTTAGTGTATCGGGGAGAGAATATATAGAGAGAAGGTTTAGATGTGCAATCATCCTTATTACTGCAAAAGTGACATGCTAGTTGTAATATCGTAATTAAACGTTTAGAAATCTAAACACCTAAAATTTCCACATCTGGTCGGTAATAGACCATAGATCCGATCAAATAATGAAATCATAAAGCATCATAAATCATTTAGCACATAAAGCAATTTAGGCATCCTCCTTAAATAAGCTAGTGCTTGTGTCTATTCAGGTGTACTACCTAAAATATATTAGACACACTCCTCACGATCATCACTTAGCATTCTATGTTTAAGTCTAAATTCCTAGTTCGCTTAAACTAATGCTCTGATACCAACTGTAACATCCCCAAATTCATGGTCATTTTAAAATTTTTATTTATCCTTATTTGAAAATCAGACTATTCATTTTAAAGAATGGTATTGCAAAATTTGTTTCCAGAAAATATGATAAATATATTATCAAAGCATTTCCGAAGAAATGTATTTTGTTTATATGAAAACTATGGGATGTCATCGTCAATAAAGAAACATAAGCATAAACAGACCTTACATTCATTTACACTAGTGATTTACATCTCCTTTAATTTCTCAGTGTAATGTAGCTTCGTATCGACACCTATGATAAAAATAAACTGGGTGGGTCAGGTTGGAAAACCTGGTGAGTACATATGGTTTTCAACCCACAATAATAAAGTTATTATGTTTCATCATCAAATAAATAACCCAATTACCCATCCCCATTATCTTCTTTATTTCTTAAGGATCTAACCTAAGAATCATCTATCATTCACTCATTCATTCCTAAGGATTGTCCTAAGGAATAGGCATAAAGTCCATCACTGCCAGGATTTATCTAACAGACACTAAGTCCATAGTTGCCAATGTTATCTGATAGGCACTAAGTCTAAAGTTGTCAATGTCCATCTATAGGGCACTATATCCATAGCTGCTAACGTTCATTTGTAAGGCATCAAGTCCATATTTGTCAATGTTCATTTGTAAGGCACTAAGTCCATAGCTGTCGGGGTTTATCTATTTCGCACTAAGTCTATAGCTATTGGGGTTTATCTATTTGACACTAAGTCCATAGCTGCTAGGGTTTATCTACCAGGCACTTAGTCCATAGCTGCCAATGTTCATCTATATCATCTTTCATCTACCCATCTTTACCCAATATTTTTATAGGTATAAAATACATATACATTTTAATCAAATAAAACATGTATATTTTGTTCATCCAACATAGATATCAAGAACACACAAAATTATTGGGGTTCGAAGGTTGTGAGATGTTGAAATTATCTTTGTTATTTGTAATGACAAATTTTGGATTGTATTTTTATTTTAAGGACTACTTTTGTAATGAAGTATAAATGTCGAATGTCCTTATATTTTTTGTGCTTTTAGTTTTCCCTATAAATATGGGAAGGATACTCTTAGTGGTTAAGAATTTTTCCTGATTGTAATCGTATTCTCTTTCAACCTCTTGTATTCAACTGATCAAGCAATACAACATGCCAAACAGGTTATCTTTAGATCTCTTGTTCTAAATCATTTCATACTCTAATTTTGTTTGATTACTCGATTCAATCGGAACTACAATAATATGCACACAGATAGGACGTAATTTATATTATATACTTCATATCTGTGTGGAAGATGAAAGTAACTATGCACTCACTTGTTAAAATATACTTTTCAAACACTATGTATAGACACCGGGCGTCAGGACCATTTTGGCATTATAGCACTTCTGAAATCCAACAATCCTATGCGACCCTTCAAACCAGATTCCCCGTACCACGAGTAGTTGAAATATATTATAATAAAACTTTGTATATTATATTTTATAATATATTTATTGTTTAAAAGTTCATAATAACGATATTGAACTTAAACATAAGCTATACTTAAAGTAGAGTAAGCATAAATCACTTGCCAGGAGGTTTGGCTAAGAACTGGGTTCTGTGGGGGCGGAACTTCTGAGCCAAAAAGCTCTTCTTCTCGGAGCCTTCTGACACTCCATGACTCGCCTCTTAGCACTTGGGAAGTACTGAGGCTAGGGAGAGGTTTAGAGAGAAGTTAGAGAGAGAGAGAGAGAGAGAGAAAGAAAGGTTAAGGTGTGAGGAAAATGGGTCCCATGCAGGGTATTTATATGTAACGCCCATGTTTCTAGGCTAGGCATTAATGACGGTGTAATATTCTAGGTTAACCTTTGTAACCCGTCTTGAAATAATAAAGTACTATTTGAGTATTATGTGTTTTGTGCTTAATTGTGTGAATTAAATGAATTAAGGATAAAAATAAGCGTCAAAATGAAATGTTAGATAAACCTGATATCTATGAAGGATGTGGTAGTGGTCGTGACGAGGTTTCAGAATATATAAAGAATGCTGAAATCTGAGTTATAACGAAGAAGTTATGACCTGTCAAAGTTTCGCGACAGAACCGGCACAACGTCGAATGACATAAAATATGAATTTAAGATAAAGCGATATCTATCCTTAGTGATCTAAACAAAATTCGTAGGATATGTTAAACCGAGAGCGTACATAAAAAGAACATCTAAATCTGACTTCATATGAGGAAGTTATGGTTTTTCGAAGTTTTGACTTAGCGGTATGCAGCCTAAAGTTCGAATTTGATATCGAGTGATATTTAGCCGAAATAATCTAAATGAGAATCGAAGATTTTGTCGATAGTAGTCCAACGGTAAAAAGACAGATGAAAACGGTTGTCAGATAAAGAATATATGAATTTCTAACGGAGTTTTCCTGTCCGGGCCTACTAAAAATGATATAATAAAAATATAATAAAAATAAATTCAAAATTAGCCGACGGAGTCTAAATGAGAGTTGTAGAGCATAATCTCACCTATGCGTGGATATAAAGAACGTCGAAAACGGAGCTCGTATGCGAAATATATGAATTTCTGAATTTCGGGGCATGAAACCCGATACTGTGTCAGAGTTCACGACGTGAACATTGTGTTCACGACGTAAACTCAGAATGACGTCACCTGGACTCTGCCAGACCCCACTTGTGATGAAGCATGAAGTGACGATCAGGCCCACGACGTGGGAGTACTGTTCACGACGTGAATTTCCAGAAAACAACCCTATAATTAGAGTTGAAGGGGCAGTCGGCCAAGGTTGCTAATTCACTCATCTCTTACCCGTATTACCTCGATATATGTGCAAAGAAGTACCCCCGAAGCCCCGGTATCATCCTGAGACCCGAAGCAAGTCCTGAAGCCCCGAGGATCCCAAGAAGTAAAGTTTCCAAGCCGAAGCTCTGCCTGCGAGGAGCCCGATGTGTGAAGATCTTCCAATTTCACCAAAGAATACTACTCTTAGAGCTGTAGTGATGTCCGATCATCTTCTAATCAAGTGAGTGTATATTCCCTTTCTTCTAACACATAGATATGAAGTATCTACTTTAGAATACGTGTTATGTGTGTATAAATATACGTGTATATATATGTTATCTGTTTATTTGGAATAAATATTGAATGAGTATCTTATCAATTTTTAAGTTGAATATGAATGCATATGTATGTTGTTATCTACAAAATGTTGGGTAGAACATGGGTAGATATTTGATGTGTGATAAACTGATGAGAGGCCTCGATGTGATTGTGATCTAGTCATTCGGCAGAATATGGGTGACGACCACAGACTCTTTCTAGACTGTCTCGTGGAATGTTGGCAGGCTCATAACCTGTAGGTGTTGGTGAACTTGGGTGTTCATTTGTTGTATTCTATCCCCCTCATGGTTGCCTTAGGACATTTATTGTTGAGGAAACCCCTTTGCAATATTGTCCGTCCCTATGAAAATCCTAGATTAGGTCCCTTGTGATAGTTGTTGTTTTAGGGACGTAAAGTGAGTATAACGGGAATGAGTAATCGGGTTATTGTTGGTTAGTGAAATTAAATATAATTATTTATTGTGGGTTAAAAACCCTATATGCTCACCAGGCTCCCAAGCCTGACCCACTCAGTTTCCTTTTATTACAGGTAGTGGCGCGAGCATAAGTTGGAGAACTTGTGAAGATGTTTTTGTTTATAGACCAGCAGTTATATATAACTATGTAAGGTCTATGTTTATTGTTTATGCTTTTGTGTCTGTATCGGAACATGACATCCCGAGTTTTGATATATAATGAAAATACATTTCTTTAAAAAATGCTTTGATAAACTTTATTTTATCATGTATTGTTTTGGGGACAAATTCCGCAACGCTTTTAAATCAATGGATTTACTCTGAAATTATTTTAAAAGCATAAATGAAACCGGTTTTTTCTGACCGTGATTTTGGGGATGTCACATTATAGGGGCTGATCCTCGGTACACAGGGCGTTCCTCGAAGTTATCTAGTGCATTCCCGATATGTCGCGCGTACGAGGGGCACGTGTTGTGATGCGAATGCGAGGATGTGGTGTGCAAGCAAGGGTCCAGATTTTTCCACGTCACCCTCTTAGTAACAGCACCCTCCCAACTTCTAAATTTCGTAATTTTCGCATACAAGCTTCGTTTTCGAAGTTCTTTATATCCACACGTAGGTGGCGACGTACTCTACAACTTTTGTTTAGACTCAGTCGGCTAATTATGACTTTATTTTTAATGTTATATTTTAACGAGCCTGGATAGGTAAAGTTGGTTAAAATTTTATAACTTTGTCACCCGACGTCCGTTTTTGTCTGTATTTTTATCGTTGAGCTCCTATTAATGAGATCTTCGTGTCTCGTTTAGATTGTGTCGACTAAAAATTGGTCTATCTAAAATTTGAATTTTGGGTTGTGTACTGCTTTGCGAAATTTTAGAAAAATCATAACTTCCTCATACGAAGTCAGATTGGACGTTATTATTATGCAAGCTCTTGCTTTAACATATACTATGACTTTCATTTAGATCGCTAAGGCTAAAAAGTATTTTAACGCAAATTCACTTTTTACGCCACACAACGTCGTGCTTGTTTTGTCACGAAACTTCGAAATGTCATAACTTATTTGTTATAAGTCGGATTCTGGCATTCTTTATACGTACAGAATCCTTGTGACATATAGTATAAATTGGTTAAGATTATTTATTCTAAATAATATTCTATCAAAAATTCATTTTTGATGCTTATTGTCTCTAAATGGACTAGCCTGATTTTACGGGCGTTACAAGAGCCAATGGAGATTTTCTGTGATAATGAAGGGGTGGTTAGCTTAAAAAAGGAACCAATAGATCATGGCAGATAAGGACATATTGACAGAAAATACCATTTCATCAGACATATAGTAGAAGAAGGTCACCTCGTTGTAAAGAGGGTGGCATCTGAAGAAAATCCTGCAGATCCCCTCAAAAAGGGTCTGAGTAAGGTCGAGCACGTTCAGCATGCAAGGAGAATTGGTCTGAAAGAGGATATTAGTTTTAGTAGTTAGATAATTATTTTGAAACTTGTAAAAAGTAAATGTAATTGACTTATTGTGATTAAATAATAGGGAATTATTTATAAGTTTGTTTACTACCTTTTGTCAATTGTTTATTATTGTGTTTGGTTTTTGCATTGTTTTACTTCCCAAATAATTTGATTATTCAAAAATTCCATAGTTGATCATACTTTTGGAAGTAAGTAGTGAATTAAGGTTGTCATGAATTGAATTGTAGATTGTCTAAATAGTTTTAGACATAGCAATGGTCTGTTGCAATATTCATGAATACTTAGAAATGGAGATTTAAGTATTGGATTAACCCACACTTAGAGAATTACTTCATGGAATTTATCATGAGTAATTCTGAGACGATAATATCTTTTAATCTTGAAACAAAGATATATGAGTTGTAGTTTACGAATTAGTTGTGCGTTGATGATACGAAAACGCATCAATAACATGATGTTATAAAATGTATTAGTGTACATGATTTGATAAGTAAATGGTGCAGACATATCAGTCAAAGTTTATCTTTTCCTTTTGCCTTTACGGGAAAAGCAATATCTTTGCGCCCCTCGGTGATTTTGTGTTGACTTATAGTGTCGGGCTCGGGCATGACCTAATTGATGTGTTCAATTAGAAGTTATATGTCATTACAAATCATAAATCGGGAAACAAAAGTATTGGACAATGAGATTGATTTTATACCATATCTCATGTCTGAATGATATCTTATAGAATAGAGGATTATATGATCACTTATCTTACGACATTAAACTGACTAGGTCAAAGTTCAACAATAGCTTTTGGTAGCTACAATTTGCTGATCAATTGGGAAGTTATACTGGAAGTTAAAGTTATAGAGTCATCCAAGTGGGAGACTGTTGGATTAGGTGTCTAAGCCCATAACTTTAATTGGTATAAACTTGAATTGATGGTAGCATAGTCCTTTTGGGTTACCCTCAAACCTAGCAATTGGACAAGATATTTTGAAGAGAGAGAATGATTTATTATTTGATTAATAAACTGAAATAAATAATTTTCTAATATATTAATGAAATAATATATTAATTAGTAATATTAATATTTAATCAAGAATTAATTAGAATTAATTTGGTGATTAAAATAATTAACTGAAAGTGCAGGGAATGAAGTGTAATTGTTCAATAGCTGAGCAAGACACATTCTAGAACCCTCCAGGAGGCTATGGACGATTTTAAGGAGCGTTAGGTTTCTAGAATTATACTTGGTGGATAATTAGGAAGCTAGATAATTATCCGGTTCAAGATAATATTATTAAATTGGGTTTGGGTTTATCTAGGGTTTCCTTACTGTACTATAAAAGGGCCCCTATGTCTATGAATTTCAACACTCCTAACCCTAGAAGAGATCTGGCCGAAAATCACCTCCTCCCTCACTATAATCCTGAGTTTCTAGTCTTAGGTGTGAACCATCAGATTCACGACGCTTGTGGTGCTAGCTTGTGACAACCCAATATTTCGACACTATGTAATGACCTAAAAAGTCAAGTATTGTAACCACGTTTGATATAATGAAATTAACTTCGAAAAAATAAGATGTGCAAAAGTCTCTATAGGGATATCTATTATTCTAGATAATGTGTCAAGGTTTATAGAAATACTAAGAACACAAAAATCCGAGTTATAACGAAGAAGTTATGACCATTCTAAGATTTCCGACAAAACCAGCAACACCGATTAAACTAAAAATGCGAAGTTTCAATACAATGGTTTTTAGCCTTAAGTATCTAAATGAAAGTTGTAGATATCATTAAACCGTGAGCGTACACAAAAAGAACGTCCAAACCTGACTTCGTATGAGGAAGTTATGATTTTTCCAAGATCCGGATATAGTAGTAGATAGCTAAAAACTCGAAATAGAGCTCGAGAGGCTTTTGACCGAAACAACCTAAATGAGAATCGAAGGTCTCAACAATAGTAGCGCAACGGAGAAAAGTCTAGCGAAAACGGACATTGGATGAAGAAGTTATGGATTTTTAACGGACTTTTCGTGTCCCGACACGTTAAAAATAAAGTCAAAATTAGCCGATGAAGTCTAAACGAGAATTGTATAGTATATTCTCACCTACGTGTGCATATAAAGAACATCGAAAACGGAGCTCATACACGAAAGTTACGGATTTTACAAGTTCGAGGCCCAAAATCTGAGGCTGTCAGGTCTGCCACGACGTGGCACAGTTCGCCGTGACCCGACCAGTGACTGAGAGCGTCCAATCAACAGAAGAGGATAAGGCTGACTCACCACGACGTGGCACACCCTCTGCCACGACGTGGCACTCAAAAAATGGCCCTATAAATAGATTTCAAGGGCTCCGAGTTCCATTGCTCAGTTCTCTGCTTTCTCGCGCCGAAACTTTGCGTTTAAGCCCCCGAAGCCCTCCCAGAACCCCGGTTCTCACCTTCAAGTTCCGAAGGAAGGTTTTGTGTTCCCAAGATTTCCGAGGTTCCTGAGATTCCCGAGAAAATTAACTTTTCCAAGTCGAAGTTCTACTCGATTATCATCTCGCTTTCTCCCAATCAATCAAGTGAGTTCATACCCCCTTGAATTAACCTTTTAAATTTTGTTAAATGTTTATAAATGCTTTATAGGGGGGATACAAGTTGAATCATGTTTAGTTATTATATCAATCACGTGTGATTAATAACTAACATGTAAATGGCATTACTTTACGTAACTGTTTTACCAATCAGATTTCTTCAAATGTTTATCTTAAACGTTTTTAGGTGTTTAAAACACTTTACTAAACTGTTTATTAAACATTGTATGTTCATTTCAAACCCTGTTACATTGTGTTTCAAACAAAGGTTCCTTTATACTTCAACTGTTTTTCTCAAACAAATACTTCCAAACCGTTTTATAAACTGACATCAAGTCGATCTTTTCTTAGGAATTAATCTTTTTCAAAGGTTTTATAAAACTCCTTATATGCTTTTATATTGTCAATTGCATGCCTGTATAGGTATAGTTATATAAATAATGTTTAAAAGACTTAGGAAGGCCAACCCGCTTTATTTCCTTTTCCCCATTGGGATGTGGTCTGTTAGGGTATTGGGCATCCGTCTGAAGGTCGTTTAACTATCAGTTATATATCGTGTATACATATAGAGACATAAAAGTTTTCCTCAGTCAATTCAGTACCTTTGGGTAGCAAAGGCATACTTCAGGTTATGCACGTACATGGTTAGAAACTATTATAGGTATAGTTAGGAGATACCACTTACTATTCTAAGTACAGGGAATCACACAAGAGTCAGTTCATTCATGAGTCTAGACTAGTACATTACATGATACATGAGTACATTACATGATGCATGAGTACGTTTACATAGATACGCTTACATGAGTACGTTTACATAGATATGCTTACATGAGTATGTTTACATGAATACTTTTACATGAATACTTTTACGTAGATGCCATATGGCGAGTTACTATTACATATTATATGTGTAGATACTGTTATATATAATTCTCCTTCTTATCTTTACTTTGTGATACAAACACATAATCGACGAGATAGACTGGACTTTATATCCTCGTTCCAAAGGATACTTTGCGGGACTAACCATTCCTAGAACCTCTGTTAGCTACAGAGGTAAATGCACATCTACGGATGTCTTCGGTTGATACCATTATAGGTATACTTTAAGGGACTAACTATTCCTACACCCAACTGTTAGCTACAGAGGTAAATGTACATCTACAGATGTCTTAAGTTAACACTATTAGTTATCCTAGTACAAAAGGATAATACTTAGGTCATTATATTATTTCTTCCTTTACTTTGTGACACATTCACATGATCGATGAGGTAGGATATATTTGATATAGATAATTAATTTCCTTATTACCTTTATAATGTGACTCATGCACATAAACGATGAGGTATACTATAGTTTTATACTAATAGTTAAACAGGGAAAAACCATCACATTTACAGAGATGCTTACTTTCAAAACAGTAGGGTCTTGGTAGAAGACTTCTTTTATAGGGATCATAGGGATTTCTAGGGTTATTTAAACGTTTTCCATTACTTACAAACCTTTACATACTTATACGAACTTTCTTTCAAAAATATGTCAAGACTTTCATTACAAGTTTTACAAATCAAAGACACATTAATACTTATGAAATCACCAGCTTTATTGCTGATAGTCACTTTCAAAATAACTTGTATTCTCAGGTCACACATAGACAGGTACGACGACCAGGTTTTGTGAAGACGGAGAAATCAAGACTCCTCTTTTATTTTGATTAGTTATCATGTTGTCTTATACTATGAAAGAGTACACTTGTAATTTAAAATTATACTATTAATACAATGGATGATGTTGTTGCTTGTTTACTACTTTACATTGTTGTGATACATTACATGACGTCCTCCGCCCCAGAACGTTTCCGCCGTTCTCGGTTTTGGGGTGTGACATAGCTGCCAAAAGATTTGAAGAAGGATTCAAGGTTGTTTGCAATAAAAATCTTCAAATAAGTTTCTTATTCTATTGAATTCATTTTTCATAATAAAATTTGTGTAGGAAGATAGTTGATAGTATGTTGCATATATGCGAAAGACATAGATCTTCAATAGGTTGCATGTGCCTTAATCATTTGAATTGTTTAAATGTTTTCCGCTTAGCGCATAGAAATTTTGTAACCTATGTTTTCCATCATCTCCAACGCTAGTACCATCCCAAGCTCATAATGTTGTCCCATATTTATAATTTCGATGCAACCAATACCTCCCTGGTCTCGTACTTACCTACCACATAACCTACATACCAGAATTTCTACTGGTTACTGAGGTTGATAGCCTCACATAATTGTACCATGTGACTCCTGAATGAGCGTCTATCTGGAAAGACCTGTACTATCTCGCCTGCCACAATGGCTCCAACAACCCTCCTAATCCAACCAAATTTAACATAACCAAGCATTCACCTCTGTTGAATCCTTTAATTGAGATCAAGGTGACTCCCAACACAAGTCTCAAACCCCTTGCTTCAACCAGGGACATAACTCCAACCCCAAAATCCAAAGATTTACACTTGCATTCTATTTTGTAATCTTCTGATTCTAGGGTGACATTTCACTAAACTGAAATAGAAAATCCTCCACCCACCGCAGAGGCTAACAGACTCACACCTGGTCCTTCCACAAGACTCTGACTAAGATTCAAACTAATAAGGTCTACTCAAGCCTAACCACCACATGGATGTCAACCAATGACCGCAAAGTCATCTCACTCTAAATGCAACCTGATACCTTGATCAAGCCAATCCTACCGGATCTTACCCACACTATACAATCGAAGGGGCCCCACATTGCCTTGGATCCATCAGTCTTCATACTACTCAAGGAGTGCTCCTCCATTAATACTATCCTCCATCCATCAATCCTCATACTACTCAAGGAGTGGTCATGAATAAATACTAGCCACTTATTTGAACTTAGAGTAATTCCCATGCAACTTGCAACTGACCTTGCTTTGAAGGTGTGAACTTGAAAACTATCAATCCTACACTCATGACCGAACTAAATTCTTAATACCTCAAAACCATGCACACTCGTACATATCGTACATTCAAACTGGCATGCCTAACTTGCGAATTCCTTGAATTCTCTTTGGTATCACTAAATATCTGAATGGTTGCAGATGTCCTAAGCAAAGTATTTAAGACCCTTCTAAACACGGCCCACGGTATGCAAAATGGCATATGAAGCTTCTAAAGATCATCATGAAGAAAACTCAATTTCTATGTGGAGACTTAGATAGAACATACATGGTTTCACACACAAACATATAATCATAAACACATTTCATAAGGGCATTAAGGAAGTAATTACAACATATACCTGCGATGTTAACTGATTCCTGATCTCCTCGGTTTGAATAGGTGGCTTAATTCCTTCCCTTAGAACCATACTTGAGAGTTTCCTACCTCATACGGCTCAGCGGTCAACTCTTTTTGTACCCCATTTGAATCTACCATATACGATGTGAGGCATGAGAGCTCATGACCTGAGGTAGGTTAAGATGAATTGTCATGCGGTACTGGTCTCACGATGTGAGACATGGAGCTCACAATGTGCGAGCTGATTCAGCCCAACCCCATGATCATTTTAGGGTTTCCTTCGTATTTAAGCATCTCTAAACTCATTTTAGGGTTTTTTATCAGCCCCAAACACTCTTTCACCTAAAAAAAACCCTAGTCTTCATCCTTGTTTGATCTTTGGTCATTTTGGATCTTTTCTTTGTTTGGAAGTAAGAGAAAAGAAGAAGAAGATGGTGATCTTGAGTTGAGGCTTGCAAGGAATCTTCATCATCATCATCTTACATTGTTTCTAGATCACTTAAGTATCAAAGATTCCTCCTTTATTATACTATTAGGCTAGATCTAGGTTTTGTCCCACTTTTCCTCTTGATTGTGCAAGTTTGACGAATGGAAACCATAAAGTTTGAAACTTTATGTGTTATTAGGGTCTTAAGAGTGACATGGAGTTCAAATCAAGGGAATGGTTGAGTTTTGGAACCTTTCATGAAAGTTGGATGTCGTTTTCTTCAACTTTTGACTCAAATGAGATCTAAAAAATGTATTGGACATATATTTCTTAAAAGCATCGTCTTTCTACTGCATTATGGAGTTATAAGACCTTCTGGAAAGTTAGAGTTTAAGGCTTAATGGATTATGGACTTAAAAGTTGGAATTTTGGCTTCAGACTGATCTCACAACATGAGACATGGAGCTCACGACGTGAGGGTTGAATGACCCTGTGTCTGGTTAGCTTCTTGGAGCTCACAACGTAGGAGGAGGCTCTCACGGTGTGGGGTCAGCTTTGGTGACTTTTCATGTCCGATTTGACTTCTTTGAGTGGGGATGAGTTGGAATCGGACCGAGTGAGATCTCACAACATAACCAAGGACTGGTTATGTCGTGAGGATGGATAGTTGACATTTTGGGCTTTTGGTTGGGCGTTTATGGAATTGGGAATGTATTGGGCCTTGGGTGTCTTCTGGATTTGGGCTGGTTATTGTGACAACTGGTAGTTCTGGGTCAATCAAAGTCAACAAGTCAATAAAAGTCAAACCATTCAACGAAAGTCAACTTATTATGACATGAATTTTGGGGTTTATACCTTGTTGTTAGAGTTTTTGGTTTAGGGCCGAAAACTCTATGATTTCGCTTTTAGAGTTTTTGGTTTGGGGCCGAAAACTCTATGATCTTGGTGACACTGGACCGAAATCACCAGGTAATTTCGGTGGACTAGTGGAGTTTTCCGTGGGAAAGAAAAGAAGAAAAGAGTTAACCTAGTGACATGAGGGTTTCATCCATTCCAACAAAAAATATTATCCAGCAGGTATCAAGGCTATTATCCATCAAATAACAATGCAAACATCACTTCACCCCTCCCTCTTTAACATCGGCCGAGACCCCCAAACCCCCACCCTTTTCAAACACCTTCACTTTCCTCTCAAGAAACAAGTCTAAATCTTTCAAGGATTAATTTTCAAGTTGGTTCTTATAATTTTTGATAAGTAGTTCTTGTTAATCTAGTGTTTCTACACACTTTCATGTTAGTTACATCCCATTTTCACACATTATCATGTGATAGGATAATACCATCTTCAAAGAGTTCTTCAACCACCTTCAAGTGTTCTAGGCTTAAAGATCTTCACCATCACCTCCTTATCCAACCACAAACACACTTAAGGTGAGTTGATACCCCCATATTTTCTAGTTTTTCATGTTTTTTTTTTTTGGGGGGGGGGGGTACTAGAAAAGTTTGATTATAACACAAATGTTTGCAACTTTCAAATCTTTGTTGTGTTTATAGCATTTTTCTTCATGAAATGTGTTTATTATTTGTTTGTAGAGCATTTATTTGTATTACGATGGTTAATGATACAAAACTAAGAAAAACAAACATAAACTATGTTATATATCCTTTAGAAAAGGGGTTAAACCCACAAATCCATAAAGATTCTAAGGCTTTCATGGTCAAGATACGATTTTCTAGCAAACTAGGCAAAATATCAAGGAGTTAGCTTTACAATGAAAACTTAAAAATCTATCATTTTATGTAAAAATGGATTTGTTTTTAACAAAAGTGGTCATAACAAGTTTAAGACATCATTTTCTGGATTTTTAACTAAAAATATATGGTTTTAAAACATATAAATATATTTGAGTTAAAAATCCCAAGAGGGCTAAAAAATAAGTTTTACAAAGTTATACTTTTCTAGTTACTGGTAAATATCATTAAAAAGGTGCAAAAACTAGAAATTGACTTTTGATACCAAATATTCTCATACTTGTGTTATATGTAAGTTTATATGATGTAATCTTTTAAAACATCTAGACATGATAACTTATATATATATATATATATATATATATATATATATATATATATATATATATATATATATATGGTCATAACAAAACATTCATAATAAACAATAATTGGTATAGTTTGGGAGTCACAAACACTACTTTATCATTTCAAACAAAACATATAATTATTTAAAGGTAAAAATTACTTTTATACTATGTAACCACTATGGAAGGGTAATATTTTCACTTACAAGAAAAAGGGTTTTCGTTACACTAGATGTAAACCGGTTAATATAAATTTGTGAGACAGGCCTTCACCGTACATACCAGAGTACACACTAAAGTCCTGAATTATAACTAGAGTCTCGGTAAGAGAGCGTCACACTTGTATATAGATTTATACGAGACTGACAACCCCACACCTAAACTGTTAGCTACAGTTAGACCGGTAGGTCTAGGGTGAGAAATGTCTAACATACATTCAATTAGTCTTTATATAAAGATAAAACCATATAATACTATTTTACAGTATAGCACTAATTACAATTTTCGTCTTGGGTTTAAGACTTACAACACATTTTAAAGAAAATATTGGATTTTCTGAAAGCACACTCCATCATTCTTACAAGGAAAAATTACCGATTTTTCGCATACAAAGCTCTTATGAGCTCACCAACTTAATTGTTGACACTTTTCTAAATCACTTGTATTCTTAGGAAATCAGTAAACATGTAATCCAAAGAGTTTTGAGGATGGGGCGTCACACATCATGCCGTTTATTTTTTTTACATATGTATTTAATATCAAGTAAATAATGTTTTTTGTACAATGTAAACTACTTAATTATCAATATGATGGTTGTATGGCTTTGATCCCTGTTATTCATTTGTTATGATATTGTGCATGAAGTCATCCACCCCCAGGCGTTTCCGCCGTTCTGGTTTAGGGTGTGACAGTTATTGGGCTTTTAGTGTCATTGAGTTTGGGCATTGGTCTTTGGACCAGTTGAGGGGAAGGGTAAATTATTCTTTTACCCTAGGAGTCGGGATTAGTGAATTAAGTCCTGATTATGGTTATGACCTGATTACTGATCATGATTGAATTTGATTGGTTAGCGTGAGGTTTCTCCGGTCCAGTGGCCCGAGCATTAGCTGGATTGACAATGGACTGAGGTGAGTTTCCTTCACTATACTCGTGGGTCGAAGGCACCAATGTCAGCCTACTGAATTATGTATTAAGGTTGATAGTTGTCTTTGTGATAATTTCAGGTTATGCTTGTATGTGCTTGTTCTCTCTGTGACTCTTGTTGTTATGATTATATGCTAGTTCTAGGGTGTGAAATATAACCGATACCGATTGAAAGATACCGAAGGGGTGAAATAGACCCAATGTTGGTTGAAAGATACCTAAGGAGGTGAAATAGACCCAGTACTAGTTGAAAGATACCAAAGGGGGGTGAAATAGACCCAATACCAGTTGAAAGATACCGAAGGGGATGAAATAGAACTATTATGTTTGACTCTTATGCATGTATGGTATAAGGTATTTTGGGGGAGCTAACTAAGCTTTGTGCTTATGGTTCTTGGTTTATGTTTCAGGTACTTCTAGCTTGAAAGGAAAGGGCCCAACTTTATCACACCATATCCGCCCATGTTTTCCGCATTATTTGATTTTTGGATTTTATACTCTGATAACTATTTTACCTTGATATACTTTTGAATGATTGAAATGATTAAACGGTGTTTATGGTTGAACTAAAACTGAAAATGTTACCTTATAATTTTTAGGACGTTACAAGTTGGTATCAGATCCTTGGTTTGAGGGATTCAGGCATACTCTTGGGTGTGTCTAAACTCAAACTAGGGATTTATAAAATCTTTTAAAAGAAAATGATTTTCTAAAAAGCTTTTCTAAGAAAAAGGGTGTGATACGTGTAATCAAACGAGCTTAAGTAAGTATTTTCGATAATACCCATACACATTTTATGTTTGATGTTTTTTATGTTATATGATATGAGAATTGCAAGCTAGAATAGGGCTAGGGATCTTCCCAGTATATTATGCAAGAAAAGATTCCTTTATATGCCTGATTGGTTAAGCTTTTGAGTTGCATATCAGTAAGGATTTCATATGATTGTATGGATTGGCCTTATATGTGATGCTTTGTAGCCTAAGAGGAATTTAATGATGTTTTTGATTCGAAATTTTTATTGGTAGTAAGTGATGCCTTGTAGACTAAGAGGAATTGAATGATGTTTTAGATTCAAAATATTTATTGGTAGTAAGCGAGCTTGAGATGTCCTCTGGTTGGCTTGTGGTTTAAGGTGTTATTGCTCGAATGTTGTTTTCTTTGTGATTTGTGGAACTCTTAGTTATGTGAATTAACCATTAAGTGAATATGTTAAGTTACATGTTGCAAAGGTTAAATAATCTCATAATGATGGATTTGACTCTATTTCACAGCTCTTGTTTGATTCCAACTGTTGTAGGGATGAGTCTTTTACTCAAAGGATTATCTAAGCTTTGTTGCATGTGATTGTATTCATGATGTAGTTAACTGACATTAATGAGAGTTCTTCAGCATCTGATGGCAGGGTGATGTCGGGAACCTAAGAGAGCCTAGGGTGTGTTATAGTGAGTTGGTTGCGCTACTTAGTGGGAATTTGGAGTATCAGTTTGTGAAGGTGACTTGGAGGATTCAGGATAATTCTTGAGGAAAATTTGGATATATGTGGAAGGTAGCATTCGACCCATACTACTGAAAGCACATGATCCATACTCGACTCAAGGAGAGTCACAAAGAATCTAAGAAACTGGTGGGATAAGGATTATTTGGGTATGTCATGAGCATGTGTATGATTGCTTTTCATAATGGTGATGAGCATGCATGGAGAAGGTTCAGGTTTGGTTCAGGCTCATGTGTAGGCTCTGGTGATGATCCAATTAGTAAGGTGATGTATGATCCCTTCACGTCATTTGCTGACATAGTTGTATATCAGCCCCCTAGGGATGGTGAGAGGACTACCATGGTTCTGAGTTTGTGTTGGATTGAGGAGATGGAAGGTGTCTTCCAAACTTGTACCTATCCCATAGGAGCCAAGGTTTCAAGAACAAATCAAATAAACCTTAACGATCATCACTAGCACACGAGTTGAGGTTTACAACCTATCGTGTTGACAATATTTTGATTCTGTGCTGTTCCAATTAAGTTAATTATGCATGTAAGTTCTATGAGTTCTCATTTTGAATGCATAAAAGGCAAAGCACCTTAATCAATGAAAGGTACATTGATAGGAAAGGGTGAGTTGCTTAACTACTTGGAAGACATGGTGGGCAGCTGTGCTACCATAAGGCAAGAAATCAAGATTAAGAAAGTTCGGTCCATATGAGTTTGAATTTTGTAGTAAACTTTGGTTTTTAACAAATTCACATGGATATGAACACATACACCGCTCAAATCTAAGTGTCATAAGATTGCTTCCTTCATGAAAATGATTGTGAGGAAATGCTTTCACTAAGAAAGATTTTAAGAAGATAGTGATTGTAAAATTGCATTCTCGAATTCGATTATGGTTACAGTATCCTTTTCCATAATTTGAATTGTGAGGTTTGGCAATTAGTCTTAAGTGTTTAGACACACATATGAACTATCGAAGGCAAAGGTGTATAAGTTCAAAAAGCCTTGATGAAAGATTATCAAAGCACTAAGTATTAGAAACATGAACTTAAGAAATTCAATAAGTATTGTCTTTCTGGAAGTTAAGATGTTTATGAATACATGTCGAAGCTAGTGGGAGCATAAGTGTTATGTTTTATAATAATCATCATGATAGTGGGAGCATAAATGTTATGATTGTATGATTATTAAGGAAAGTATTCCAAGGTTAGCAATATTAATTATAGAAAACATGAGTCATACTTTGCAAAGTCGCAATAGTTGAAGAGTTGTTTTGCTATAATTAAGGGAGAGAATATTATGCTTCATTTCAAATCTATAGGTTTAGGTTGAGAAATGTTAATAAAATTTAGTCAAAGGTACAAAGTGTGTTCTTAAAATTTCGATTATGATTACGGCATCCCTCTTCACAATTCGAATTTTGAGAACATAGCAAATAAAACATTATGCGTCGTGTCCCATACGCTTCGGGTATAGGATCGATTGCAAATGCTTTAATGTTTGACCATTCTAAAATTTTCCAAATGTCGAGCGCATTTAGAGGGAAAAGGGACTAGAATTGGTTTTGACTAAAACAATTAAACAACTATCAAAGGACAACCCAAAGTTCGACGAGGATTGGTCGCTTGTGAGTAGTTGAAAGTATAGTATTGGAAAATATGGAAATGTTTCCATATTGGATGGACCGTATCGACATCATTACGAATAGATAAGATTTTATTAAGAATGATTTGTCATATGGAACATATGGAAGTGTGTCCATATTAGGAATTGAATATTGAGAAATCTATGACTAGATTAGAAACTTCTATGCAAAAGGATGTTCAAAGAATGTACTTTGAGTGAGAGACATCACGTCTATGGAATTGTCTTGTAACAATCTCCGATAGAGGACTTTGTAATATTATTGGCAATAGTCTTTGTGACTTTGGTGCAGTGACATTACGAAAAGACAGTTGCGTAGAATGTTAGAATCTAGCATATTCTGTAAGTAACAAGAATTTGATATTCTTTAACTTATGGAAAAAGGATTAGGAGTTGTGAAATGAGAATGATTGGAAATGTGTTCAATGTGATCTATTTCACAAAGTAAGAGCCATAGGTAAACATTGTGTTCATGCTAAGAGCATGGGACAAGTGTAACAATTCAAGTAAGAAGTTGGTTAACCGAAACTACAAATAATGAGTAATCAATATGGTGATAAATAAAAGGTGTTTTATTTATGCTCAAAGGGTTGAGGCCATATGGGATTAGTATTATTCTTGTGTTTCACATTTGCATGTTTTGACTTCCACAATAATTGAGTTTATTAAGAATAATCGAATTATTCAAACGGGCCACAGTCGTTCATATGTTGGAAGTAGATATGAATGAAGACTGTCATGAATTGGTGTGTGGATTGTCTATAAGGTATTAGACATAAGCGAATGTTTGCTGCAACGTTCATGAGTGCTTATGAATATGATTTGAGCATTGGATCAAACCCACGCTCACTTGGATCACTCCATGAATTGTATCACGAGTGATTGGTGAGACGATAACATCTTATATTCTTGAAACCGAGATGTGTGAGTTGTATCTTGCGAATCGGTTGCACATTGATAATATGTAAACGCACTAGTAACTTGGTGTTATAAAACATATTGTTGTGTGTGATTCGGTGCATGAGTGCAAGCGAGCATTGTATCAAAGTTTATCCATTCCTTTTATCCAAAGTAGGATAAAAGCGATATCTTTTGGGCCCCTCGATGGTTTAGTGATGACAAACGTAAATGCTCGGCCGGGCTAGGGCTAATTTGATTTGTTCAGTTAGTCAGTCGTCATAAATCGGAAATCGAGATATAGTACAAAGAGAATGATTTGAAATCATATCTCATATGATATCTAGAATGGAGGAATATATGATCCCTTATCTAAGGACACGCGTATCTAATATGATCAGAGTTGACAGCGGCTTTGGAAAGCTACGATTGCAGATCAGGATCTGAAGTCATACGCATAATAGTTATTAGACTTATCCAAGTGGGAGACTGTTGGATTAGTGTCTAAGTCCATAACTATTTTGGTATGTACTTGACCCGATGGTGCATGGTCCTTTTGGGTTGCCTCCACCTAAGCAACTTGATTGGAGAAATAAATAAAGAGAGAGAGGTTATTATGATTTATTAATATGTTATAAGAATAATATATTAAAGGAGAAATCATATTTGTTTAATTAATATTGGTCAATAATTAATTAAGAATTAATTTTGTGATCAAGTGTAATTAATTAAACTAGAGGGGCTGAATTGTAATTATGTGATAGTTACAAAATAAGGTAAGGATTATCTTATATATATGGTGAACGAATTTGAGGTGTAAATCCCTTAGAATTCGACTAGGATAAGGGTTTCTAGGACTTATCTTATGGTTGCTTGGTGGACAAGCAACTAGATAAGGATAAGGACTAAAACCTTAATCTTTACACCTATATAAACCCCCTAGGGCTTAGGAATTCGTCTAACCCTTCCCAAGAGGTCCTAAGGACGAATTCTAACCTCCCTCCTCTCTCTTTATACCTTCTCCACTTGCTTATGGTGTTTGTAAGCCATTAGAGGAGTGACACTTGTGACTCTCAGCTTTCCAAGGTCAATTCAAGGAGGAATTGGATTGTTATTACTATATAACAATCAAGGTATGTTCTTAACCCTATTTACATGTGAATTCTGATTTCCATATGTTAGAATTAGGGTTCAAAGTCTTGGATTCAAAGTATGTACAATAGAGAAACCTAGATCCAAGCTTTAGGGTTTGTATGAGCACATAGGATATCTTATGACCAAAACCCATCACCTTTTTCTCCAAAGTCCAACCTTTTGACCCTTTGAAACCCTAAACCGATTCATCCAAGAAAACATGTGTTACATTAAAGGAAGAAAGATCTAGAGAGAATGAGTCTTCTTGTCATCACATCTTCCTTTATAAGTTGATTGCACCTTTATGGATTTTTACTTCAAGATCTTATGTTTTAGTTATTTTGGTCCTATTTTGTTATGTTATTCAATGGTGTTTGGAAACTCCATATTTGTGAGTTTTTGATGATGTGTCATAAATTATACATATTTATAGGGACATTTCATGTACTTTTATGAGTGTTTTTAAGATAAATATAGGACAAAAGATAATTAATTGCTTTATATTTCATTTTGCAGCTAAATAGGACATATTGTTGAAACTGAAGCTGAAATGGACCATTTGGAGCAAATTTTCATGAAGTATTAAGCAAGAAATACATCTAGAGCTTAGCAAGAAAGTAAATCAGAATATATACACGATAATTACAAAATCTTACAACTCGCATTACGATTATACTTATCGCACAATGATTTCAAGTCTGTTAGACTATATATGGAACCCTAGTTTCGGCCAAAAGATATATCATAATTTAAGAGAAACATAGAAGATCTAGAAGCATAGGAGGAGTAGAAGAAGGAAGAATCAATTCAAGATGATTTTTTTTTGTTTGCTTTACATAATGTTTAGCATTCCTTCGATTTCTCTTATTTCTTTTGTTTTGATTATGGACTGAATTCCTAACACTTTTTTAAGAAGTAGATGAACTTTTTGATTGTGTATTGATTCATTGAAATTATATTATGAGTTGTTTAATTTATTTTCTTGATTAAAGATCCATGAATATTATTTTTTGATACTTTGATGTCAAAGTAAATAAGTCGCATGATTTAGATTGGATTAAGATTATGTTGCTTGAATCATGACTATACTACTGGCATAGGAAATACTATATGATGGTATCCCCATGTTAGATATATGAACACTAATTTAATATGCATGGTACATAAGCTAATGACATTATGTTTTAAAGGTCACCACTAGCATTGGGAAAATTCATACCAATTGAGTCTTACATAATATGAATTAACAAAATGGATATAGGAAAACTATCATATTTGGATGATAACTTAGAAACATATGATTAAGGATATTATTAATTGATCTAATCACTTTAGGAATCGATAAATAACTGCTAATATTCATTGCACTTCATATGAGTCAATCATAATCACTAGGGGATTTGAAATTTAAACATAAGTATTTTTTATCATTACTATTAGTTACTTTGTCTTTTACTTATTCATTTTATAATTAATTCTTCTCTTTATTTTTCTTGATTAATTAAATTCTTTAATACAGGTACATCCCTATTTCGTTTGAATTCGACTCTCGGTCTTACCAATCCTATATTATTCACTGATCAGGTACACTACCTGGTGGTAATTAGTCTAAGTCTTGGTAATTCGTAAAATAGAAATAACAGACTGTTTTTTCAAGAATCACATCAAATTTTTTACTAGACTATGCACATCAAATTTTTGGCGCCGTCATTGCGGAACAATTTTCAACCGCTATTAAAGTTTTTAATTATTGCTTTAGTGGGCATTCCCCATGAAAATTTAAGTTTTCTTGCATCCTAATAAGAATTCACGCCGCTACCAGTCAAATCGCGACATGAAGAACACTTTTCAAATTCAAATATCGATGCGATTTGACAATCTCGTTAAGAATTTTGATCAGAACTGCTATATTTTTTTACTTTTTTTATTTTGAGCTAGTTAATTGGGATATATTTTTTCATAAAGTATATGACAAGGAATTTAATAACTAAGTTAATATCACATGTTGACAAGTTGGAACACCTATTTAGTTCATTTGAAAAGAAAGAGAAAGAAGTTAAAAAAGAATACAAATCATTAGACAAATCATTAACTTTTAGCTTACATCTTTTTGATTCATCATCCGAAGAAGAAGAAAGAAACATGAAGGACGAAATAAACTTAGAACAATGAATGAATTACAATAGTGAAAGTGGAGGATTTGAAGTACAAAGAATAGACCTCGAAAACCTTAATTTTGAGCTAAAATGACAACTCTTGCACTTACTTACAGAAATTCTTTTTGTTGGGAAATCTCATGAAGACGCAAACCAACATGTAGAAGATGTGATAGAAATTGTCTAGTGCTTTAATATTCCAAATGCTTCAAAAGACCAAGTTATATTACGAGTGTTTTCGATAACACTAATAGGAGCAACGAAAGATTGGATTAAAATTGAACCATCAGATGGAATATTGATGTGAAGTTTCGTAAATGATTTAACCCACCAACAAAGATTGCACAGAAAAACGCCGAGATTCAAAATTTCTAGCATAATGAAATATGAAACACTTTATGAAGCTTCGGCAAGATTCAAGAGAATGTTACAAAGATATCCTTAACATGATCTTAATGTTCATCAAGAGATGCAACCCATGTAAAATAGTTTGGACACAATAACTCGAGAAATCATCGATGGCAAGACCGGTTCCTAAAAATCTACCATAAGAAGGAAAGAGTATTTATTGAAGAACCTTTTCAACATTCTCACCAATGATTATCAGTAAGAGATCCTTAAGTATGAATGAAGAAATGTTTGAATAACTCTAAAGATATTCAAGCATTGAATGCAAAGTTGTTGTTATGAGGAGACTAATGAAGAAGATATTGTAATCTATGCATGCAATACAATTGGGATGTGATAATTGCAATGGATCTCACCTAACTAAGGAAATTCCAAAAGAGAAAGAAATTATAAAACAAGAAGACATGTGTTACTCATCAAGAGATATATATGAACCTAGAACAAGGAAAGGATGGATACTACACGATGAATATATAAAAGAAATAGAAAGAAGATATAATCAATAAAAAGACAAGGTAACCACAAGAAGGGATCTCTTTAACAAGCAGTGCCCCAATAAGAAAAGAATGCTAGTTTTGGAGAAGTATTAGCAAAGTTTGCAACATCTTCTGGGAAACATCATAAAAAACTCGAAGAGGTAGTGAAACGAATGTGTGCAAGTACATAAATGACATTAAGAAACCAACAAACATCAATCCTCAACATTGAGAATCAAGTTGGACAAATCTATAAGGTGCTATAAGATAGGTTTCTAGGAACTCTATCATGTTAAACCGAGCCTGTCCAAAGAAAACATAGAAATGAGGAGTACAACTAAAGACTCCATAAAAAAGCGTTTACGGGAGGCAACCTGATGTTTGGTTTGATTTTCTTTTAATTCTTCATTTATTTGGTTTAGTTTAGTTTTTAAATTTTTCATAATTTATTTCCATGCAATTTAAATATCATTGGAAAAACCATTACTAATGATTTATGAAGTTTAAAAGGCATTTTAAAAGTTAAAAAATGATGGAAAGCATGTCTAGAAGAAGGAAACCCTGAAAAGAAGGTTTTAGAAGAAATTCACACTGAGGTAACAGGATTCACGATAGGAAAAAGTGCACCAAATCAAAACAATAAATCCGTTGAAATTTATGCTACAAAGGCGACGTGTCGTGCCGAGACATAGGGCAGACCAAGGTTATAAAATCCAAATTTTCTCTCTTATTTTTCAAAATTCTTTTATTCACTCTTGAAACCTCAAGAATTCTTTTCTAATCAAGTTTCTTGCAATTTTACTTTGCATCATCAAAGGATGGCTGATCATGAATTCTTAAAGTTTCCAAAGAACATTCCATGGAATGTTTACAATTCGAAGATCAACAATATTTCAAGAAGAGAAATTGTCGTTCCAAGAGCTTTATATTGGGGAACATTAGCTTCATTAGGCATTGATCACAAAATTTTCTATTATCTTACCAAGTCCCTAGTTTATGAAGATGACGATTAATATTCATGTCACTTGCATGGTTGAATCTATTTCACATGAAGGAAATGAGTCTTAAATTTTATACAACCATGCAATTTTATTATAAAGTTACAACTACCACAAGGAACTTGCAGTCCATTTTAGGCTAAGAGGGAATAATCGAATTTGTAGTATTCTTGAATTGACATGGTGATGTGGATTATATAACAAGGAAAAAGCCATGAGTAAGATATGTCACGAATACAGTGCTAAGTTGCCTAAGAAATAATTAACTAAACTTGATTGTAATGAGGCATGGAAAAATATAGGAGATGGATAATCTACTAATGTTGCACCCGCAAGGAAGATCAAGAATCTTATTCACCGTATTATTCATCAAGTGATAATAAACACGATTTCACACCACAAGGATAATAGTGTTATGTGTAGGAATGGTTTTATTCTTGATGCACCGTTTATTTGACCCAAAAGGATATGTGAATTCACCATATATACTAGCTTATTTTCTTGGATTAAACATGGGAGGACTACTAAGTAGTGAAGTCATAGTTATGGACACTTCATACCAAGAATTGAAAACTCTTTTGATATACTATCATTTGAAGTTAGTTGGGGAATGGAAGCTATAAAACCAAAGACCATGGATACGAATTGCATGAGATCCATTCATGCATTTGATAACATTGGAGGAAGATTGAAGTTGAAAATAGTTGAAGAAGAAATACTAATGAAATATCAAATTGGAGGCCTAGAAAGAATGAAGAAGAGCGAAGCATGGAGTATATGAAGAAAAATGTGTTGAAAGTTACTGTAACTTTTGAGAGAGAAAAAGGAAGTGTACAAAAGATTAAGGGTTGTATGCCTATTAGAATTAAGATTCAAAATGAGACTATGAAAGAGGTTGTGAAAAAGAAGGAATACATGGAAGGAAAAATAGAAAGTCTAGATAAGATGATGAACTGGGCCATAAGAGAGATTGTTTAATTAAAATTTAAAGATGACGAATTGCTCCCAAAAACCGGATATTGAGGAAGACAATAGTGACTCGGATAAGGATATAGCTAGAGAATATAAACCCAAGGAGGACGATGATATGGATAGAGATAAATATAAATATGATAAGCGGAGTGTGGATAGGTTTGAGGAAGAGATGTCTGATGGAGACCCATCGAAAGATTTTAATATGATGGAGAAAGAACCAATGGAAGTTTATGACATATCCAATAATGAAGATTGAAAGATAAAGTTTCATTGAAGTTTAGTTTAATTTGTTTAGGATTTTTATTTTTATTTCTATGTTATTTTCAGTGTGTTTAATTTTCTTTATTTCGTTATTAATAAACTTAATTTTGCTTTTTGATGTTACCTCTAGTTTTTATTATTGCAGAAAATTTAGTTTGTTTATGTCACAAAGTTGCTAGCTAATTCATGTGAATAAACGACATGAATGTGTGCTTTGCAATGAGTAATTACGAAGAAGGAGATTGCAAAAGCTAAAGTGAGGGGTTATATCACTTAATGCAAAAGATATAGAAGAATTCTAATGGAAAATAATGAAGGTACTATATAAATCGCGCTGCAAAAAGCAGTTAGAACGAAGACAAAAGACATATCGTCGCGTCTGACCATGATTCTTTTTTGATCTTGCCACGATTCTTTTCCTGATCTATAACAAATAACAGCTAACAACCTAAATTAATAAGCACACACCTAAACAACTCAACTGGTTTCATGGCATAATAAATTGAAAGAAATGTGAACAATCAAAAATGGCCTCCAAAAAAAACCCATAAACCGCAATCCACCTAATCGTCTCTCGTAATCAAATAACACGTCACAAAAAGAAGCCTTACCTGAGGCCGATTTGCACAAATATAGATGAATTAGACCTACCATGTGGCCTTGAAACCCAAAGCTTCGGACAAATTAAAAAAAAAGTATTCTTAAGTTATATAAAATATAGATAAATCCAAATAATTGTATGCTATAACAATGTCATTTTAATTTATATCATATAAAAATGTATTTTTAAAATGTTAACCCATCTGCAATATTGTAATATTTTTATTAGGAAAATGTAATTTGAAAAACCTATATAGTTATAGTAAAAAAAATGTTTTATATTTGCATGACATAATTATAGATATGGGTTAGTATAAGGACGGTATACTCGTCTATTGAACTGGAACCGGTCAAGAACTATCAATTCAAGAACCGAGGTGATGTGAATGTTTCGATCCCCGTTACTAATGTGTAGAAGCAATTGAGAATGTTTCAAATAAATATCATGTTTTGTTATTTCATATAGATATCATGTAATATAAAAAAAACTTTAAGGATTTTAAAAGCCAGATATCCAGAACAAAAAAAACTTCCTGAAACATTCTCAAAATCTTAAGAACCAATGTAACCATTTCGAGTTTCATTTCCAGCATTCTAGGATCCATCATTTTCATTTTTTTTTTTTCGATTTCAAACGAGTGGAAATGTTATCCGCCTATTCTCACCCTTAGTTATAGATGGATAAAATTTTCAAAATATAATATTATATATTAAAAAACCAAATATGATGCGCTAATTATAATTGCTATTTTTCTCATTTTCGATGCATGTTTTTAATCTCTGTTTTAAGCCTTCATCATTATCATTATAATATGATTAGTTTATTCTATTTGTTTCATATATTTGTATACATGTTTCCTAAATTTAATTTCATCATGATTTGCTTCCTTAAAGACAGTGTTTACGGCAATAAACTTTTCCGATCACCTAAATGGATACGGAATAATAACTAAATCCTTTACATATTGATATATAATAAATGTATTACTAAGTCATAATTGTCTGGGTGGTGTAGTCGGTTATCACGCTAGTCTCACACACTAGAGGTCCCCGGTTCGAACCCGGGCTCAGACATATTTTATTTTTATGGTAAGCTTTACGTTTCTTTTTTTCTTTTTTGATTTTAGATTGGCTTAACATATAGGCTACACACATGATACCTGTGATAAAATTGGGCCTGAATAAATTGAACCCGTTAATTCAAATTTTCAATCTTGTAATAATGGTCTACTTTTAAATTTGCTTAAGATATGGGCTCCCTTACATTCCGTGGTACAAATTGGGCCTAAATAAATTGAACCCATTGTTTCAATTTTACAATCTTGTAATTATGGCCAGACTAGTTTTTGTTTCATTTGTAAATTATTTCTACAAAAATTTGGGAAGATGCGAAGATTTGATAACCAACCATGTTGAGCAATCTTCGACAGAACAATGATCGATTTGTTCAATTCCAATTCAAACACCTAGACATTGGACTCGTAAGGATGCATCATCGAAGAAAACATCTTCCCAAAATATAGAAATCCAAACATCACCAACTATTTTCTTGCAAAAAGAAAAAGTGACCGACACATTTCTCCCTCAAATTGTAAGAAACCTTCAGAATATTAATCCAAGTGTATCGGAATTATACATCAACATAGGATGCAAAATAAGACCATGGTCACCATGAATGGAATTGACTATTTAAACCCAAAAAGTATTGGCGTGTGCCATTTTTAGCAAAACCGTCAAATATATGGAAGTTGACTTCGACATGACTGTTAGACAGAAAGCAGTTTTTGAATGTCTTCAGGTACCTCATGCTCAGGATTTTCTGCTAACTATCCTTATTGATGGCATTGGCTAGCATATGTCTCATATGGTATACCGAACTATCATTCGTTACTGCCTCATGATTCCTCTATTCCCAATTGACGAGATATACCCAGTTTGCTGCAAGGCATGTTTGGATACCTTTGGGGAACATGCGGTTCATTTTAGAGAGCTCCTTGGTTTCAAGTACATACATGATGTGGTTAGGAATGTTCTCTTTGATGTTTGTCTGTGTGCTGGTATTTATGTGAAGAAGGAAGCATCAGTGAACTTTTTGACGGACCCGCATGACAGAAGATTCACACTTAGACCAGCTGATATTTTGGTCTTTGGATGGGTAGGAGGGAAGCACGCATGTGTGGATCTTATTGGGCTCTCTTCTCTCGTCGGTTTGAGGAGCGGGAGTTTCACAGCAAGGCATGTCGCTTTGAAAGTCGTTGCGTGCAAAGTGACAAAGCACGAGAATGCATGTATAGAAAATCAAAAAATGTGTTTGTACCTTTTGCGTTTTATACATTTGGTTTCTCGCACCAAAGGTGGTGGAGCTCCTCAACAGAGTCCAACGGGTCATGCATTCTAATGTCATTTTTCCTAGATCCACAGATGTTGTTTTCAAAAGAATTAGTTTTGTCATCCAGAAAGGGCTAGCGGCGCAACCTGTTACCCATTTGCCTTCCATCAATATGTATTGAACTATATTAGTCGAATTATATATTTTTGGTTAGTATAAAAAAACAATAAGAATTGGGATAACTCTATAACCGCCAAACCTATTCAAAATGAAGATCTCAGTTTAGCACAAACACGCTACCAATGTTGAGACCACCATGCATTTCTTCCGCTATCACTTTACAATGTAACCTCCTGCATTTCTTCCGCTACCACTTTACAATGTAACCTCCCATTTTCACAATAAAAAATTTTCATTTTCAAATAAGGTAAAACTTCCAAATTGTATCAAGAAAAACTGTTTATTCCAAAATAAATTTATCAAAAATCAGAGTATTATAAGAAACACAAAATCCCCAATGTTGTTAATGAGTGTGTATAGTCCTGCCTTCGCCTTCCCATGAACATTGTTAGAACCTGAAAACATAAACAAATGGGTAAGCACAAAGCTTAGTGGGTTTCCCCGAAAATACCCCAAACAACAAACGTACTAGCATGCATAACCGACCCATAATCATCAAACTGGAGTACCCTGGCCCAATCAGTGATCAGACTAGAATGTCAACATGCAACGGGTCCAATCAGGCATCAGACTAGAATACCCAAGGTTTGTTGGCTTGCTTCCTCAACCCAACCGCTCTTCTCGAGCCTTCGTGCCTACGACTTACAACCGGCCAACACCAGGTATCTTGGCCTGCAACACACAGCATGAAGTTTTGTATCAATCATATACATTTCAAGTATAAGGAACGAAAGTAAACTTAATCTAAAGAAAAACAAAGAACAAAAAGTAAATAATACAGGAAGTTCTCCAAATTGTTCTTTCACCAAGAAAGGGTTTCGTCTTCACCAAGAAGACGGTTTGTCACAAAGACGATTACGAAACCAAGTCGTGTTAACATTAGGGTTTCACCCTAATGTTTAATATGTAAGGTACTGAAATGGATCTTACCAGTGATTAAACAGTAAAGACAATCAAGAACAGAGTAGAAACAAGAATATAAACAAGCTTGCACACGCTTCTATTAGCAAAAACGTCTGGTACAACTTGTGGAATAGCAGCTGAGACTCTGAGGCATCAACAACCATTAAATGACCTAGCACACCCATATTTATAACAGACCTGGGCCGGCCTTTGGGTTTATGGCCGTAAACAGGTTTACGGTCGTAAACTCTAGCTTGGCCGTAAACTAACACATACACTACCAAAAATGCATATTTAATCAAAAGACCCTATTACAATGAAAGCCTAGACCAAACCATTGATTAGACCCTTCAATATCCCCCTTGGTTTGGTACTAGCTTGAAGTTAATCTTTTTCCACGATCACCACATCTTCTAGCCTCATCGCTCCATTCCACATTCTCTTGTTTATGATCTCAGTAACCATAGCAGTGTATTCTTTTGCGGCTAACTCAAATATCTCCTCAGCAACATGGATCTGAAAATGGCTCAGATGATGAATGTCCCATTTCCTAAACTGGAACAAATCCCTTCTGTCATACAAACGAATGCATCCCTCCTTTATCTTGATAACAACAGATGTAGTGGTTTCATCAAATACCCAATAAAGCATAGAACTTAAGGATCCATCCGGGTAACTCTGAAGCACGGGAATTTGTTTGACCTGATTTGTAGCAGGCCACATCACCACCTGGAGGGGACGACCAGTTTTGGGATCAATGATGTCTGGATAGTGCTTATTAATGGATTCAGCAGTCTTCATAGATGGAAGGCCCTTCTTCACTTGATCTTCTAGGAAGTGTTTGAAATTAGTTGCTTGTTGATTATCTGCCGGGTTTGAGAAAGGAGATTGAGACAGCTCTGAAAGATCCACCCTGGTCCAAGAGTTAAAGTCATGACAGTCTTTATAGAGCTCCGTATTACCGCTCTTTCTCCGTACAATCCACATATTCATGGGATCATGATAACCCCAAGATATGATTCCCGACCTATCACCATACGTGTCTCTAAACCTTACGGCCTCGAGATCCGTAATAGTGATTGTGGATTTGTTCCCGGGTGCGTTTTTGTCAGAACTCCTCTTGAATAAGAGTTATCCCTTCTCAGTGGCTTTAGCTTGCCTGTCTCTGATAATCTCTGCAACATGTGGAGCATGGGCAGGCTATTCTTCAAAGCGGTTCACGACCCGTGAGGTCTCAGCAGTTGGCACAACAATGGGGTGAGCCTGAGAATGAATATTAATTCTATACTCATCAGCAGATGTCTTATACTTAGCACCCAGATCTTCTTCAAGCTTCTTCTTGAGATCAAAATAGCTGGAGGTCAAAAGATTGAAATGAGCTTGGAGCTCAAAGATCTGCTTGGTCTTTGTCGCTCTATCTTCTTGGAGATCAGAAACTTGAAACTTCAAATTAGTATTCTCACTCAAAAGATCTTCAACTCGAATGCTGAGCTCAATGTTTTTCTGATCCAGCACATTTACTCTCTTCTGAAGTTCATCGATCACAGAATCTTCTTCTCTTGACTGACCTTCTCTAAAGGCAATTCCTTTGGCCTTAGAAGAAAGTGCAACGGTTTGTTCTTGAGCCAAATGTTGGGACAAACGCTCGGAAGCCTCTTCGAGATCTGCCCTTAGGAGAGAAAACCCTGGTGGAATAGAGGAGCCACCAGTTTCAAAAATGGTACTAGGGCCTTCACTTAATGGTTCTGCAGTTACAATAGCAGGAGTGGTAGTTGGAGTAATAGGCACACCTTGAGATAAGCTAGAATCCAGAAGCCCGAACCTAGCATATCGTCGTCTTCTTTTGGATGGGGGTTGCACAGTCTAGTCTGTTGATTGATCATCTTGAAGTGGTCTAGATGTGGGCAAAGCACTGTCAAGGGGAGGAATCCCTGACACTGTCACCGTAGGAATCGTAGAACTAACTACTTGCTCTTTAGAAATGGGGGTTGAGTAAAAAATGTCTTCATTTTCCCTTGTCTTCGTTGCTGGGATAGCAACATCACTGACATTATCCAGCAGAGTGTTGAGATTCACGTTTGTTAAGAAATCATCATTGCTTCCGAAAGTTGTAGGGATGTCATCTTGATCAAAACCAGATGGCTTGCCATAAACCATGGATGGTTCAATGGCAATCTCCTCTTTGGACAAAGGTTGAAACTGATATGTATGATTGAAAGGAGGAGGCACTTTATTATACCCTAGAACCTTTGACTAATTACGTTTAAATTGCATGCAGTGGTCTATCATATTGGCAACTACCTCACTTGATATATCATATTTTCGAAAATCAAAATCAGCAGTTTCAAGTTTGCCCTTTAATGTTTCAATTTCAGTCAGTAACTCAGCGTTCTGTCTCTTTATGTAGTCATAATTCTCACATTTATTACTATAGTCCTCCTGAAGTCTTCTAAAGTTTTTTATTTTAGATTCTAACTGTGCCTTAAGAGGTTTTTGTCCTTTTCTAAGTTGGTAACTCTCATACCTAAGGTCCTCTACTTCACTACGTAGTGTTTCAATTTTCTCAAGGAGAATTTTAACATAATCAATACAATCTTGAGAGCATGAGGGTAGACTTACCTCGTTTTTCTTTGGTTTAGGAGAAGAGGATACCATCAGTGCAAACTGCAGCTCCATCATTTGATCTTCAGCTGCAACAATCTCAGCGGGAGCATCATCACCAACCTGAGCCAAATGAGCATTTTTCAGGTCCTGATATGTTCAGGGCCTACATCTGATCCTCCCAGTCAAAGGATTGTGCAACCATCTCCTTCTCGTTGTTGACTTGTGCCCCGCTCCGATTGTTTCCTATAGCAACTATTGTCCGATCATTGTTTAATCTTCTGTCTGGCTTCGGGCACTCATGAGCAAAATGACCTGGCTCATGACAGTTGAAACAACGTAGCTTTCCCTTGCTGAACCCTACCTTCTTGTCAGCACTCATCCCCCAGTTGTTCTTCCCGGTCTTCTTTGTAAACTGTTTTGCCCTGAAAACTGCCATGACAATTTGCCATGTGATATCCATTTCTTCTACGTCTTCAGGATGAATTTGATCGAGATCAGCAAATGATAATTGGGGCGGAAGATCTCCAACTACAAGAGCATTGTAGCAGTTAACAAGCCCTGTAGCAAGAGCAAGATTTTCATCACCCTCCTTTCCGTTTGATGAGGAAGCCATATTAGAGGAAGAAGCAGCTTGAGTAGCAACGAACGACTGATTCTGTGAGAATTGCATGGCTGATGCAGCAGGAAGTGATGTAGCTAATGGAGTGGAAAAATACTGAACTTGAATTTGCTGAGCAGAGAAAGGTTGACCTGCAGAAGGAGAGCTGAAAGATGAAAGAGCATTGTTAGAGGAGATCCCAAGGTTTGCAGCTGAGTATGAATTCACGTGATTTATCTCCCGCTGTTTGTCATCAATATCACAGGCCTTGATGACCGCCATTATTTCAGCAAGAGAGAGCCGGTTGAGTTACTTAGTTTTCTTCATCACAGCTATATTCATGTCCCATGACTTTGGGAGAGCATTCAATAGCTTCTTGTTTATTTCAGACTTGGTATAAAAAATCCCAGCCACAGTCATCTCAGTGGTAAGAGTGGTAAATCGCTGCAGCTGTGCCTCAAGAGTTTCTCCAAGAATGTAGTTGAACATGTTAAACCATTGTCGCAGCATATCTTGGCGACTCTCCTTCATGTCTTCATTCCCTTCATAAACCTCGATTAGGGCTTCCGACAAAGCCTTAGCAGAAATGTACTCCCTAAAGCCTTGAGCAATATCAGGGTACAGGGCCATAGTCAAAGTGGTCAGAGCCCTTTCCTGCTCCTCCACCTTTTCAAAATCCTCATTGGTGTAATTTTCAACCGCTTTATCAACCACTTGTCCCGCAACAGTGGTAGTTATTCTGATAGGATTTTTTATGATACTTCTCCAGATTTTGAAGTCCTTCATTTTGATGTACTTCTCAATCCTGTACTTCCATTCCGGAAATCCTTCAGCGGACAGCAGTCTTGGAATTTGAGTGGTTGTGCCCATTACATAATCCAGCTCGTGGTGGTGAGTTTGACTTAGTGACTCCATTTAATATTAATTAGAAATTAGATTATTTTTAAAAAAAATAGTTTCGGGTCAATTAATAGTTTACGGTCAGGAATGGTTTACGGCCGTAAACTCGGTTTACGGTGGGAGTTTACCGTCATAAAGGAATTTATGGTTGATGTGAACGGTTGTTGAAGATGCTCCTTTTACAGCCTAAGAACCACGCTTACGGTTCAAGAACAAGAAATTATGGCCGTAATCACAGTTTACGGCCGTAAGTTTAGGCCGTGAACTCCCAGAAGTTCGAGAAAATCGTGATTTCTGAATTAATCTTGAAACCCTTTCGTAGTAGAAACCAATTTCAATCGTAAACAGTCACAAACTCGATTGTATTCCGCTTTGACATTGGTTTTGCTCTGATACCAATTGTAAGGTCCTGAAACAGATCTTACCAGTGATCAAACAGTAAACACAATCAAGAACAGAGTAGAAACAATAATATAAACAATTTTGCACACACTTCTATTAGCAAAAACGCCTGGTACAACTTTTGGAATAGCAGCCGAGACTCTGAGGCATCAACAACCATTAAACGACCTAGCACACCCCTATTTATAACAGACCTGGGTCGGCCTTTGGGTTTACGGCCGTAAACTCTAGCTTGGCCGTAAACTAACACATACACTACCAAAAATGCATATTTAACCAAAAGACCCTATTACAATGAAAGCCTAGACCAAACCATTGATTAGACCCTTCATAATATATATATATATATATATATATATATATATATATATATATATATATATACAAGTATATCCCTTGATTGAAGGGATTGTATCTTATCTATACTAAGAATCGGTCTTCATAACAAAGTTATCAGATCTGCTATTTATTCTATACTTATCTATATTATTAACTAATATACAAAAGATTACATAGAATAACTATACTAAGCGTTGGCGTTGATAGGCTTGATACATTGGCGTTTTTGGTATAGTAGACGATGACGCTAACAGATCGTGTGTAGGAGTGTTTGACTCATAAGATCATAAGGTGTGACCTTAAAATATCCCCTATCTGATGAAGTCAAAACTAATCTTCTTCTTCAGATTCATCAGAAGAACCATTGTAAAACTTGTTAGCTTCTTTTAAGATCTCAGACTTGACCCATCTGAATTGATCAATTTTAAGTTCTTCCACTCTTCTACTAAGCTCCAAAGATATCAGCACGCGATATCCTCTTTCCAGTTTATAGTAACTAAGTCCTTCCATGCAAATATGAAACAAATGTTTAGTGGGAGTAGAAGGAAGATCATCAGTGCATTGAAAGAACATATGATTTAGATTGTCAAAATAAAATATCCCATGCTCTAGTTATGGAATGAACATGTAGCGGACTGGTTCAACACCCGCTGGTAATTCATTATTGATGTATCAAGTGCCATAAGGAAGAAGAAACTTGGTATGCCTGGACTGTCTGGGAGAACTTGTTTCTTCCTGAAAAGGAGGGTCTAGATGGTCCTACGGATGACACAACGTTCAACTTATTGACTTTGTTGAGCAACAGCTGAATTGCCAACTTCACTTCCTGAGCATGAATATCCTTATGTTTTTCAATGATTTCTTGAATTTGCATCCACTCACTGTAGCCAAATTTGACTAGCTCAGGAGCAAATACAACTTCAATGTATTCATATTTATTTTTCTTCCTGAATAGGTGAAGCTTTAGCGACTCGTTCCTTGGTTTAATGCATATTACTTTGATAATAGGATCAGGTTTTGTTCTGTGAGTAAGAACGTCTCCAAACTTCTTACGGTCAGTTTGATCATTGAGGTCTGAAACTCTATGTTGCCTCTCCACATCATTATTGAAGAGTTGAATTTTCCTGACTTGATCATCAGCATTTTTATCATCGGAAGCAAGTGCTTTAACAAGTTTGGCGGACAAACGTTCTTCTTTTCTAGCTTCTTTCTGTTGACATATAGCAACATTATACTCTAACATGATTTCTCTAACTTCCTCAATAGGTAACATCCATGTTTTATCTAACTATTCAGATAAAAATAATTTTGCTTTTCGTGGAAGGAGGGGGCATTGAAGGATCACCAACAGCAGAACTTCTAGCTTCAGTGTCATAAGGTCCCCCTAAGCTGGAAGCCTTCATCTTTCAAGGATTGAGCTGATAATTGTTAGAATCAATGTCACTGTTAGTTCCTTGAGGAACCTCCCCCTCAAAGTAAGAATCAGGATAAACAACATTCAGTGTTGTGCGGAACAACAGGTACATAGCTTGTGGGATGAAACTAAGATCAAGAAACCCTTCATAGTCGTCGGTCTCTGATTGATCATCAATGCCTAGATTGGGATCTAAAGTACCAGCAACAAAAATGTCTTTTTGAAGGTTAACCCTTCCAGTTTCAGAAACCCTTGCAGTTTCACACATCTCAGGCTGAAATGGAGTTGGTGCAATCACCACCATTTGCATTTTGTAACGCCCATAAAAAACATTAAATTTTTAAACTTTTAAAACCACTCCAATATCATAAATTGTTTACATGGTAGTTTTCAAAACATATTCATTATCAGAGTTTTTCCCAAAATCATAAGTCAAAATGCGAGGATGTGTACGGTCACGCCTTTGCCTTCCCGCGATCATCTGAAGTACCTGAAGCATAACCCAAAAACTGTAAGCTAACTATTAGTGAATTCCCCCAAAGTACCAACACTACACATAATCATAATAACAACAACAAACACCATGCATATTGACCCTTCAGCCTGACTAGAACACCCCACTGGCCTAAATTCTATCTGGTACGCTCACAAAACCTTCAGCATGAATGGTACGCCTTATAGGGCCTTCAGCCTATCTGGAATGTTGTAACATCCCGTTTGTTAAATAAATAAATAGATAAAATTAATATGAATAGTAGTCTTGAATGCGAAATAATTTAGCAAGGCGTTGGTTTTGGGGATTAAAAGTTATAATTGAGAGTTTGGGGGTTAAAATGTAATTTCCGAATTGATTTGTAAAGAATTTTTAAGGTTGATGGATGTTTAGTAAATTATAGGTTTAATTTGAAAGGTATTTTGATGTTAGGGGCTGTTTGGTAAGTTTTTGACCAAAAATGAAATGAATTTATGAAATCAGGGGCTAAAGAGTAAAATATGGACTTGGATTGAAAAGAATTGAAGGAGGAGGGGCCGGAAGTGCCCAAATGCTAAGAAATTTCAATGACACAGGTTAAAACCCGTCACCTCACTCGTCCATACTAACCCTAACCCTAGCCTCATTTTCAGCCGCCTCTACCTCCGAATCCTTCCAACCATTGTCGTTCGTGAATCTCCAGCCTCATTGCCATTCCTTCTCGTTTCTAATCAAGCAAAACCGTCAGGCACTCCCGTTCTAGGCTGATGCCTTTGCCGCCAAGGTGAGCTGCCATCCAGCACCGCCATTTCTCATGCTACCGTCGATGAAGAGGATTGCGGACGAGCGTCTTGCTGCTGTTGTTTCTATTTCAAATGTTCTCGGTCATAACCCTTCTCTCCATTCTTCTGTGTTGTGCCTCAACTGGAATGTCCGACGCCGCCCATACAGTTCTTGTTAGTCGCTCCGGTCAACACTCACCACTCCGAGAGAGGTTGTGGTATATATCTCGACGTGTGAGTCACATGTATGTGTGTTCTACTACGTTGTTGTTCATTTGGACGTGTTAGTTTGGCCTTAAAAACCATGAACAACCACCGTGGCAGTTGACCATGGTGGTTGCGGCAGTGTACAACCGTTTTGCCACCACCAGCCGCCATGTGGTAGTGGTTGTGTGTGATATTTACTGATTGTGTGTGTCTGTTTTAATAATAAGTAAGGGGTTGTTTGGCCGGAATTCATGAGAAAAGCCATCACCACCACCGTGAGGTGGTGGCTGCCACCTTATACCACCACCGGTCACCACAAGGGTGGTTGTGTGTATATGTGTTTATCTTAGTGCGTCTATTTATTTTGGGGTATTTCATTGTATTAATTTGTAATCGGTGATGAAATAATGAAAAGAAAACACATAACCACCACCGTGAGGTGGTGGCTGCTGCCACCAGTCGTTGTGTTAGGTGGAGGTGTGCCTTGTTTGTATTTTGACTCGTTTGGGATGCTTGGACGAAAAGGGCTAGAACCATAACCACTACCGTGAAGTGGTGGCCACCGCCGTGAGACACCATTGACCACCACTACCCGAGGTGGTAATGGGAGGTGCTCGACTAATGAAACCCGAGTGGGCCTAATAAAACCCTAGTAGGCCTAATGAAACCTGAATTGATCCAAAGACAAGGCTATTAGGCCTAATTGGGCTATGATTGGGTTAGAAACCCTAATTAAGGTTTAGAAAACCCTAATTTTAGATATATGGGTGTGGACTGTCGGGACCCGCATTTTGGATGACCGAATTAGGATTATGTATTAAGCCCAGCCACACTATATGATTTACCTAATAGATTGATGGACTTAATGGATTAAGTCCTTAATGGGTTAAGTAAGAAACACTTAACTCTAATTATCATTTTATGTGAAAACCCTAATTTCACTTGGGCTTTGAGTTGGACTTTTCTATTGGGCTTTGGTGATTGGGCTATTGATGGGCCATCCAAGAAAAATCAAATGGACTCAGAATTTATGGATGGGCTTTAGGGTAAGACCCGTGAGAGGGTTTGGGCCCAATTTGGAACATTGGGCCACAGATGGGCAATAACTGAACCTTTATGATTATGATATATTGGGCCATTCGAATGCTAAATGTTTATACTTGAATAAATGGTTGGGCCTTAGGGTAGGACCATGTAAAGGTTTGGGCCCAATTTAGAAAATTAGGTCATATGTTGGGCTTGACTCATAGTTGACTTTTGGGCCTTTAGATTGGGCCTTGTGCTTGAATCAAGCTAAGATAGGGGTAAATCACTCTTTTACCCCAAGCGTGGACTTATGGATATGTGTTGGAACCCAATTATTAATTGGGTGTTATTTTGATGTTGACGGATTGGGGAATCTGTCAGCCAGCAGCCAAAACATTATCCGTAGGACTTCATCAGTGTGAGGTGAGTTTCCTCAGTGTTTGTATGGGTCGAAGGCACCAATTTTGGCCCATTGGTTTGATGCATGGTAGGAAGACCCGGGGGTTAGCCCTAGGCATTATGTATGAAAGTCCAGGAGGCGGCTCCTGGCACAGTATATGTTATTATGTAAGGTAGGAAGACCCAGGGATTAGCCTTAGGCATTATATATGAAAGACCAGGAGGTAGCTCCTGGCACACTGTATGCCAGTTGGCTAACTAGAGTAGTATGTATGCTAGTTGTCTTTATGATGCTTGCATGGAAGACCAGGAGGTGGCTCTTGGCACTTGTCACTTGTCTGTGAGACCAAGGGGGTGGCCCCAGCTTGGAAAGAAATACTAAGTAGTGGCCCTTGGCATAATGGCAAGATTATGTTTGGCACATAGCATCTTTATTAATTATGATATATGTATGGCTCATGGTTATGTATGACCATATGCAAGTTATGTGCTTATATGCTAGACAATATCCGGTTGAAAGAGACTGAAGGCGTACGCCAACACCAGGATATGCTAGGCAGTATGTTGATATGTATAGTATGTGGTATTTGGGGAACTCACTAAGCTTCGTTCTTACGGTTTTCAGTTTTGGTTTCAGGTACTTCGTTTTCAAAGGAAAGGAGCCGACGATCATAATGCATCACACCATGTTTTCCGCACATGAGATCTTTGGGATTACATTCTGATATTGTTTTAGGATAACATGCTTTGATTATTGACACTTTGGTTTTGACATGGGATATTTTTATAGATGTTTTTATACTGTTGGTTTTATAATAACCTAATTAAAAATGAAATTGTTGGTCTTGAATTTTGGGTTGTTACAATTTGGTGTCAGAGCCTTAGTTTGAGGGATTCGTGCACACTCTCGGGTGTGTCTCGACTCAAACTGAGGACTTGGTATGAAAATTTTCAAAAGAAAAATCATTTTTTAAAAGAATTCTGAAAATAATTTGAAAAAGGAAAAGAACTTTGAAAAGAACAAGGTGTGTGATGCGTGCAATCAGTCGAGCTCAAGTAAGTTTTCCCCAAGATACCCATACATGTTATGTTATGATATGATATGATTATGAGAACAGCGTGCTAGATTAGGGCTAAGGATCTAGGAAGGATACCTTATATGCCTACTGTATGTGCTTGTAGATCTGCATGCTAGTACTTATCAGTCGGTGATATGATAGCCTATTTAGGTTATGCCTGATTGTATGAGCCTTAGAATCTCATGCAAATATAGTTTCCTGATATGAGGATAGAATGAGGTTATTGGAATATGTTGGTTAGATTTTTCATTGTATGAATGTTTCTTGCTTTGTGCTTTGTAGGACTCTTAGTAATGCGAGCTAAGTGAATATGCTAAGTCACATGTGGCACTGGCTGGATAATCTCAGAGTGATAGATTTGGCCCTATTCCACAGTGCTTGTCTGAGTCTAACCTTTTTAGGGTTGAGTCTCTTACTCGAAGGATTATCTGATCTCTGTTGCATGTGTCTACATTCATGAAATAACTAGTTGAAATTAATGAGAATCCTTCAGCAGCTGTGAACTAGGTGGGTTCGAGAACCTAGGAAAGCCTAGGAAATGCTTTAGTTGATTTGGTTGCACTGTTACCGAGCATTCAGGGTATCAATATGAGAGGGTGACTTGGAGGATTTAGGATGATTCTTGAGGAAAGTATGGATAGGTGTGGAAGGTAGTATTGGGCCCATATTACTGAAAGCATAGGATCCATACTCGAATCGGGGAGAGTCTTGGAAAATCTAAGAAGCCTGGGGGATGAGGATTCTTGGGTATATTCGGATCTCTTGAATGCCAGTTCGATATGGTGTTGAGCACTTAGGAATGGGACATGGATTCTGGTTCCAGCTCAGGAGCAGGGCCTTAGTCAATTGATGCGCGATCGTGGGAGTTCATCTCATCAGAGATTACTCACAGTGTTTTGGAATGGACCTCGATGGTTGTTTTTTTCTTTCAGCCAAGGAAGCGATTTAGGGAGCTCTCGATAGTCGTCTTGGGGCCTTTCGGGCCAGAATTTTCGCAGGCAGTTAGGGATTCATCTGAAGCCCAAAGTATTTGAATCCTTAGAATCTTTCAGGAAGGAAGATCCTACTGTTAGTTCCTATCATCGGGATCAGAACGGATTTTTGCACCATGATCTAAGAAGGGTCGAAGTATCTCTGGAGAAGGTGAACAGGATTTTGTCAGATGTTCACGGGTATTTCATCTTCTACCACTTCAAAGTGGATATTAGGAAATCGTAACATCTTGATTGAGTTTGGACCAGTTAGATCTCGGGTCGGTTTTCTGCTATTGTTTGGGATATCAATGATCGTTATATGTCATTCTACATGTCGATAAGTCCTTGATGAACCTACAGATGGATGAATCCCACGAACTGGGATTCCGTGTTTACCGTTATCATTCTGTATCTTTGACAAGATCCGTTCAGAAGTATTAATTGGAAGATCCTTATCCAAGAGTTAGAGTGATAGTTCTCCAGTGAAGTCGGACTTCAATGGTTCTATCATTCGTTCGAGTATGGTTGACAATTGGCTATGGAAGAACTTTGGAATTCAAGGCATTACCGTTGCTAGGAAAGGACTGGTATCATGAAGATGGTAGTGTTAGTTATGGGTGTTATATGCATAAGTGCTTAGCTATTGGATGTTCAAGAGAATTGTACTTTCGCATGGGCTGTTTGGTTGGAGTTCAGTGGTGCTGCGAGATTGGAAGTGGGAAAAAGGATTCATTGGCCAGGGTGAAGGTGGACTGAGGTGTCGGACTAGACTAGATTTCAAGAGTACTCTTCAAGACTCCAGAGGATGGGCGATCTTAGGGTTAACTGGTAAGTGATCACTAGCATTGGTAAGCACAGGTTGTCATCCATGGATTATTAGAAAACAAGAAGGACTGGGAATCCTAAAATTCTTACGTGCCGTGAAGACTTATTCTGATCGAAGTGGGGGAGAACCGTTCAGGTACCCAGGACAGAAGCAATCATGAAATGGGGATGAGCTCGTATCCCCATCAAGAAAGAAAAGGTGGACCAAATGGCTGCCTGAATGAAGGATAGTATGAACTGGAAGTTCAGGAAACTTCCCGAATTTGGGATCACATCTGATTGATATGTAGACTATGGAGAACAAGGTTGAGGATCCTAGTTAGGACATGAGTTCAGTGTGGGATGTTAGACCGCCTAGGTGCTCGATTTTGGATGTGTTCGGATTGGTAATCAGCGATAAGACCTAGGTCAGCAGTTGAGCTAGCATGGGAGGTGATGTAAGACTGCGGGATAGTTATAGCATTCACCAGTAGGCATATAGCATAGAAGGTGTTGTAAGACTGCGGGGTGGCCCGTAGCATTAGTCAGCAAACAATGTAGAAGTATTTTCAGACTGCGGGGTGGCCCGTAGCAGTCACTAGTTAGCAGGTAGTGTGGAAGTGTTGTAAGACCGCAGTGTGGCCCGTAGCATTCACTAGCTGGCAGATAGAGTATAAATGTTGAAAGACTGTGGGGTGGCTCGTAGCATTCGTTAGTTAGTTGTTAGTATGTCGGCATAGTAAGACTGCATGGTGGCCTGTAGCATCCACTAGTGGTCAGTTAGCATGGGAGTGTTGTAACACTGTTGGGTGGCCCGTAGCATTCACCGGTCCCTATTCGACAGTGAGAATGTGACATATTTGTGATTCACTCACAGTATGATCAGATTTAGGAGATGGTATGTTGTTGGAGACCAGGCGTGATGTAAGACTATAATGGTTTTGGTAGCCTTCTCTTTTCGTATTAGATTTGATGGCAACAGGTAGTCGAGCCATCATGATCGGGAAGATCAGAAGCAATAATGGAGCCATACGTGGCAATATGGTTAGGGAAGACTTCGATAGCCGAAGTCCTCTTCGGAAGTCGCCTGGGGCGACTGTGAGGTTATTCTTGGCTCAGCAACCAAACAAGAGTTCAGTATTCTAGATAAGTTGGGGACCAGGGAGGTCTTGGTTGCCTTTAGAAAGTAGATAGTAGGTAGCGTGATGCTTCAGATACTAGTAGTGACTTGGGATTCGTGTGTGTGGAGTAGCTTGATGATCGAAAGTGCTAAGTCATTTGTAGCGAGATTAAATAATCTCAGAGTAACTAATTTGACCCTATTGCGCAGCTCTTCTCTGAATCTAACCTTTGCAGGGATGGATCTCTTACTCAAAGGAATATCTGAGCCTACTGTCAAGTGTAAGTGATCTACAATGGTAGGTCAGTGATTATGCATCTAACGGGAATCCCTAACAGCAGAAGCTGAGTAGTCAGTTTGGAAAATTATGGGATGGATTCAACTTTGGATCAATATAGGTGTCTGTTAGGGAGTCATAAAATCTTCAGACTTTAGATGTCAGATTGAGTAAATGTGATCATAATGCCAAGAATTTGTGCATCTTCGGGTTTTAGAACCCTATAAGGGTTGGCTTGATTTGCCTTGGGAAGGCTAAGGTTATGCTTGGGATTGTGGCCAAGTCATTCAAGTTGTCGGGCGTGTAAGGGATGGTAAGGAATGATTTCGAGGACGAAATCTAATTTGAGTGGGGAGAGTTGTAACATCCCGTTTGTTAAATAAATAAATAGATTAAATTAATATGAATAGTATCCCTAGATGCGAAATAATTTAGCAAGGCATTGGTTTTGGGGATTAAAAGTTATAATTGAGAGTTTGGGGGTTAAAATGTAATTTCCGGATTGATTTGTAAAGAATTTTTAAGGTTGAGGGTTGTTTAGTAAATTGTGGGTTTAATTTGAAAAGAATTTTAAAGTCAAGGTCTGTTTGGTAAGTTTTGGACCTAAAATGAAATGAATTTATGAAATCAGGGGATAAAGATTAATATATGGACTCTGATTGAAAAGCGTTGAGGGAGGAGGGTACGGAAGTTCCGAAAGTGCCAAAATGCTAAGAAGTTTCAATGAGATAGGTTAAAACCAGTCACCTCACTCGTCTATACTAACCTTAACCCTAACCTCGTTTTTAAGCCGCCACCACCTCCGGATCCTTCCAACCGTTGATGTTCGTGAATCTCCAGCCTCATCGTCTTTCCTTCTCGTTTTCAATCAAGCAAAACTGTCAGGCACTCCCGTTCTAGGCTGATGCCTTTGTTGCCGAGGTGAGCTGCCATCCAGCGCCGCCATTTCTCATGCTATCATCAACGACGAGGATTGTGGACGGGGGTCCTGCTGTTTCTACTGCTATTGCTAATGTTCTTGGTCACAACCCTTCTCTCCATTTTCCCGTGTTGTGCCTCAATTAGAATGTCCGCCTCCGCCCATACAGTTCTTGTTAGCCGCTCCGGTCAACACTCACCACTGCGAGGGAGGTTGTGGTATATATATCGGCGTGTGAGTCGCATGTATGTGTCTTCTACTGCGTTGTTGTTCATGTAGACGTGTTTTTTTGGCCTGAAAAACCAAGAACAACCACCATGGCAGCCGACCATGGTGGCTTCGGTAGTGTACAACCATTCTGCCACCACCCGCCACCACGTGGTGGTAGCTGTGTGTGATATTTAGTGATTATGTATGTGTGTGTTTTAATAATAAGTAAGGGGTTGTTTAGCCGGAATTCATGAGAAAAGTCATTGCCACCGTCGTGAGGTGGTGGCTGCGACCTTGTACCACCGCCGGCCACCATAAGGGTGGCAGTGTGTGTATGTGTTTATCTTAGTGTGTGTGTTTATTTTGGGGTATTGCATTGTAAAAATTTGTAACCGGTGATGAAATATGAAAAGAAAACTCATAACTACCACCGTGAGGTGGTGGCTCCCGCCTCCTGTCGCCACCATCCGCTGTGTTGGGTGGCGGTGTGCCTTGTTTGTATTTTGACTCGTTTGGGATGCTTGGACAAAATAGGCTAGAACAATAACCACCAATGTGAGGTGGTGGCCGCTGCCATGAGCCGCCATTGACCACCACTACCCGAGGTGGTATTGGGTGGTGCCCGACTAACGAAACCCTAGTGGGCCTAATGAAACTCTAAATGATCCAAAGATATGGCTATTAGGCCTAATTGGTCTATGATTGGGTTGGAAACCCTAATTAAGGTTTAGAAAACCCTAATTTTGGATATATGGGTTTGGACTGTCTTGACCCGCATTTTGGATGACCGGATTGGGATTATATATTAAGCCCGGCCACACTATATGATTTACCCAATAGATTTATGGACTTAATGGCTTAAGTCCTTAATGGGTTAAGTAAGAAACACTTAACCCTAATTGTCATTTTATGTGAAAACCCTAATTTCACTTGGGCTTTGAGTTGGGCCTTTCTATTGGGCTTTGTTGATTGGGCTATTGATAGGCCATCCAAGAACAATAAAATGGATTAAGAATTTATGGATGGGCTTTAGGGTAAGTCCCATGAGAGGGTTTGGGCCCAATTTGGAACACTGGGCCACAGATGGGCCATAATTAGGCCTTTATGATTATGAGATATTGGGCCTTTAGAATGCTAAATGTTCGGACTTAAATGAATGGTTGCTCCTTAGGGTAGGACCATGTAAAGGTTTGGGCCCAATTTAGAAAATTGGGCCATATGTTGGGCTTTGACTCATAGTTGACTTTTGGGCCTTTGGATTGGGCCTTGGGCTTGAATCAAGCTAAGATAGGGGTAAAGTGGTCTTTTACCTTAAGCGTGGACTTGTGGATATGTATTGGAACCCAATTATTAATTGGGTGTTATTTTGATGTTAACAGATTCGGGAATCTATCAGCCAACAACCACAACTTTATCCGTGGGACTTTAGCAGTGTGAGGTGAGTCTCCTCTTTGTTTGTATGGGTCGAAGGCACCAATGTCGGACCATTGGTTTGATGCATGGTAGGAAGACCCGGGAGTTAGCCCTAGGCATTATGTATGAAAGACCAAGAGGGTAAAGTGGTCTTTTACCCTAAGCGTGGACTTGTGGATATGTGTTGGAACCCGGTTATCAATTGGGTGTTATTTTGATGTTGACAGATTCGGGAATCTGTCAGCCAAAAACCACAACTTTATCCGTGGGACTTTAGCAGTGTGAGGTGAGTCTCCTCTTTGTTTGTATGGGTCGAAGGCACCAATGTCGGACCATTGGTTTGATGCATGGTAGGAAGACCTGGGGGTTAGCCCTAGGCATTATGTATGAAAGACCAAGAGGCGGCTCCTGGCACACTCTATGTTACTATGTATGGTAGGAAGACCGAAGGGTTAGCCCTATGCATTATGTATGAAAGTCCAGGAGGTGGCTCTTGGCACACTATATGCTAATTGGCTAAGTAGAGTAGTATGTATGCTATTTGTCTTTGTGATGCTTGCATGGAAGACCAGGAGGTGGCTCTTGGCACTTGTCTGTGAGACCGAGGTGGTGGCCTTCGGTCTGGCAAGAAAGACCATGTGGTGGCCCGTGGCATAATGGAAAGACTATGTTTGGCACATAGCATCTTTATTGATTATGATATATGTATGGCTCATGGTTATGTATGACAGTATGTGAGTTATGTCCTTATATGCTAGACAGTATCCGGTTGAAAGAGACCGAAGGGGTAGGCCAGCACCTAGATATGCTAGACAGTATGTTGATATGTATGGTATGTGGTATTTGGGGAACTCACTAAGCTTCGTGCTTACGGTTTTCAGTTGTGGTTTCAAGTACTTTATTTTGAAAGGAAAGGAGCTAACGATCGCAGGGTATCACACCATGTTTTCCGCACATGAGATTTTTGGGATTACACTCTGATATTGTTTTATGATAAGATGCTTTGATTATTGACACTTTGGTTTTTACATGGGATGTTTTTATAGATGTTTTTATATTGTTGGTTTTATAATAACCTAATTAAAAATGAAATTTTTGGTCTTGAGTTTTAGGTTGTTACAAACGTTCTCCGGGCCTTCGGCCTGACTGTTATGCCTCTCGGGCATACAGTCTATCCGGGATGTCTTGGGTTTCTCGGCCTTCAGCATAAAGCAGGACCTCCTCAACCCAACGTACCATCGCATATCAACATATACCATATCAAACCCTAGCTAGCATATACAGACAATCATACAAATCTAACAGATCACTAAGCATAGTATCATCCTATATACCAGGATACATATCTAATATATCCTTACAACATACAATCATGCGATAAACCAGGATAACAATCCAAAGGGGTCAACCTTGGTTCATTCGACCCAAAAGTACAGTGAGGAAAACTCACCTCGCACTGCTGAATCGCCCTGATAAATCCATGGTTGTTGGTCCGACAATCCCCGAGCTATCAATTACCAATAACATCCAATTAGAAATTGGATTCCAATCCATAACCATATGCCCATACTTGGGGTAAAATGACCATTTTACGCCTTACCTAGTTTGCTCTAAGACTAAGGCCCAAACCTATAATTCACAAAAAGCCTAATTCTAAGTTAATCATCCAAGGCCTAATTTTCCAAATTAGTCCCAAATCCCATTATGGGCCCTCCAAAATAAATAGCAACCCAAACCCTAATGGCCCAACAGAACCCAAAACAACTAAGCCCAAAATATGGCCCAAACCAAAACCCAAAAATCCAAAGTCCAGCCTGCTGAGTACGTGGGGCATACTCAGCCGTACACTAAGTGTGCATGCTTTAGGGCTTGTGTGCGGTGCGTACAGGCTTCTATGCCTAACGTACGACCCCCTTTTAGCCATCTTTCAATTTTAGTCCTTAATCCATTAAGACATTGCTCTAAAATGTAGATCTGACTTCCTTGAGCTAGATTACCACGTAAAGTTGCTAACTTTACATTCATATATGGCTAAATGAAGCTCTTAAAGCTCAAAAGGACTTAATAGGTGACTTAATACATGCATGTGACCATAAACCCCATAAAGCTTGCACCTTTATATATGAGAACCTCATAACATGCTTAGATCTAAAACGGTAAGTTCCTCAAAGGAATTAACCCATCAAGCTAACCCAAAAAGGGACCAAAAGCATAAAAAACCAACATATAAAGAGATCTAAGCAAGGGGAAGACAAGGTATGAACTTGATACCTAAAAAGTCTTGAAAAACGGGTGATGATTCTACATCTATAACCTTCTCACCAAGCAAAGCACCTTCAATCTTCTTTACTTCCTTCACAAAGAGAAAAATAACCACCAAATTCTTCTCAAGATCTCAAAAACACCACAATGGAGGATCAAGGTCGAGATTTAGGCTTTAGGAGGTATGGAGGTTGGTAAATAGGATGCAACATCTCAAAACTAGGGTTTCATTAAACCCGCGTACGCCCAATGTGCTCTATATATGCCCAGCTTATGAGGCCTCGGTCTCGCAATCCTTCCTACCTGGTATGCTAAGCATACATCATTATACGTCTTGCGTTGTAATAGTACGCCCTGCGTACTCCCTATACTCCTCGCGTACTAAGGTTTCCCTTAAACCCTATCATACTCTTAAGTCCATAACTTCTTCATTATAAATCTGATTTTGACGATTCTTATATCCTTGAAAAGGTAACGAGAAGCCCTATGCTTTTATCAACTCATACTTTCCTTACAATTTCCCAAACAAAGATCCAATTTCCATAAAAGCCCGGCCTGACACTTTACCAAAATACCCCTTGGCTCTAAAACATAAACCGAACACCTGAATTATTTAAATTACGTCACCCATATCTAAATGGTTCCAAATCTTAATTCCTCAAGGTCCTAATCCTGCTAATACCTGATATTTGATCACCATCCTGAAATAGGAAACGATTCGGCATAAGGCATTACACATTTGCTGATCTGGACCCCCTTGATTATTCTCCTTCTTTTTGGCAACATCAGTTTGGGGAGGAGAGTTAGGAGGAGATGAAGGAGTGCGTACAAGAGAATGAGATGGTGGAAGAGGTGGCGGACGAAGATTTGTTGGTGGAGTAGGATGTGGAGGAGGGTTATTACATGGAGAGTTTGGTGGGGTGTCATCGACAACCATATCATCAGAATCACCATCACGCATGTTCATAAGTCACTTCATCACAACCACATCCTTTTCGACTTTAGTCAACCTTTTATCCATTGATTGAGTTAACTACACATTTAGAGAGAGTTAAGAAATCACAACAGTTTGAAAGTTATATCTGGATTCATCCTGATCATCCTGATGAAAAACAACAATCTTGATAGGAGTTAGCATAGGAGGAACATTCTCAGGTTGAGGAGAAGGAGATGCTAATTCATTTTGGATCATTGGTTTAACAGTTTCAATAAAAGGATAGGTTGATCCATGTTGTACAACAACATCTATAGAGGGAGTGGATGAAGAAATAGATGAAAATCAAATGTGATAGTTCATCATTGAGTGATACTTCATTCTCTAAGTAAAGTCTTCTCCCTTATCAGTGGCCGATTCTTCTTCATCTTTATCAGAATTTTCTTCTTTATCAGACCTTTCTTTATTACTAGCGCCATTGTAACATTCAAAAATCCTAGTATTCCATTAATGCCCTTGAAGTATTTTATTTTGGAAATTATGGACCCTCTGTATGCTGGGCGTACATGTGTGTACACTTAGTGTATGCACGTGCATGTATCGGGTGGCTGAGGCACGTATGCGGGGCGTACGAGGCCGAAGACCAAAACCCTAATTATCGAACTTGTGCAATATTTAAGCTCATTTATGACCTTGGACCCTCTTCCTTACTAACCTCCATTATCCTCAAACATCCCTAAAACCCTAGATACCCTTGAGTGTGATTTTCGAGTTTGTAAGTACCTTGAGTGACCCCTTTTTGGTTGATTAGCAAGAAGAAGGAGGTGGTAATCAAGCCTTGCCGTGGGAAAGATTTTGAATCCTGCATCTTGAGCATCTAAACGAGCTTTTGAGGGTAAAAAGCTCATATATTGCTCATTCTTTTACAAGTTCAAGTTAGTGTTTTGCAAAGAGACCATTTTCGATTAAAACTAACGGGCAGCGGAAGGGTCTGAACTAGAGGTACCTCATGGTACTTGAGATTGCCCTTATGGTTGCCCTGCATAACCATTTCAAAAAGAAAGATCCTCACATGACCTAAAAAGTCAAGCATTAAACAAAGTGAATAAATATGTTATCTCAAATAAATATATCTTGGGGGAGGTAGAAGAGTACTTATCTTCCTTCTCCAAAAAGTACTTGGGCATCATCCCTCGAACCCTCCAGGTGGCACTCATACCTACCGCGACTAGAATGTGATCTTCCCAGTCTTTCTTGGTGAAGCAAATACCCCTCAGCGCGTGCACCATGGTTACGACCGGTCAAAAAAGGCGGTCACCCGAGGGTAGCCACAACCAACCAAGTTGAGATTCACCCAAAGCCACTTGTCTTGCAAGTTTTTCTTGGCCACTTTCTGGTAAATGATGAACGCATGGATGCCTCGCCTTTGATAAAAGGTATGGTCGCCAGATTGGGTGGAAGAGTTGAAATAGGCTTTCAAAGCCCAGAACTAAGGCAACACTACAAGGGCATGACAAGCCAGTTCAAAGCCCAGAATCTTGTTGACGGCATTGGGAGTCAGATCATCCTTGGAGAAGCCATATGTCACACCCCAAAACCGGAACGACAGAAAACGTTCTAGGGTGGAGGACGTCATGTACAATATTACAACACAGAATAATAGCAAATAAACAAACAACATCATCCATTGCATTAAATAATGTATTTTAATACAAGTGTGTTTTATATGACACCAAAAATGTAAATTAAAATATAAGATGAGACTTGAACGCGCTCCATCTTCTCAAAAGCTGGCATCGGTACCTGTCTATTGATGGCCTGAGAATACAAGTTATTTTTAAAGAGTTTGTCAGCTTTAGAGCTGGTGAGTTCATAAGTATTTTAGTGCCATTGCTTGCATCAAATTGTTTGCAACAGTGTTTAATATGAGTTTGTAAACGTTTGTAGTAAAAGCATGTGAATGTTTGTAAATGTTTGTAACTCCTAGAAAATCCTATATTTTCTACTAAAAGTAGCCTTCTACCAAGGCACGACTGTTTTGTATGTTTGTTTCTTGTAAAAGTGTATAATTTTCCCAAGTGTAACTATCATTATCAAAATATAGTTTATACATTATTGTTTATGTGAAATGATCACAAAGTGAATGCAAAGGGGAAATTAATATAGTATTGTAGGGTTGTAATATAGTAACTACTGTTGTACTAACTACCTTAAACCGGATTTATATTAAGGTATTATGTGATTAATTGTATCATACTATCGACTATTAACACGAAGATGTAAGACGTCGGAAGTAATGACATTTGGCACCCGTAGACCTGCAGGTCTCACTGTAGCTAGCAACAAGGTGTAGGATAGTCAATCCAGTATAGATCTATACACAAACTCACGCTCTCCTTCCAGGAGATTCTGGTTACAAATCGGGCCATGTCAGGGAAGACATGCCCCAAAACAGTGGTTCACATTTATGTTATAGTATACTTTTATATGTAATGTATGTACTAGTGTAGTGAATGTATTGTTTCTCATCATAGTATCGTTGTATAGTTTCTCATCATAGTATAGTTGTATAGTTTCTCATCATAGTATAGTTGTATAGTTTCTCATCATAGTATAGTTGTATACTTTCTCATAATAGTAAGTATTGAATCATGAATGAACTGACTCTCTGTATGCTTCATTGAACTAGAAATAATGAGTAGTATATCCCTAACTATACCTTATTAGTTACTAGTAGAATCGTTTGTATGACTGAATGTATTAAACTAAGATAAAAGTCTTTATATCTATACATATATACAAAATATATAACAAAGGATCCAACGACACTCATACAAAACAACAGGGTACTCTAAGTCCACAACCAAACAAGGAACAGGAAATAAAGTGAGTTGGTAGTCCTAAGTCCTTCAATCCTTACTTATATACTATATATGTAACAGACATGGTTTTAACAATATATAAGTTTGAAAGCTGTAATAGAAAAGGTTTGGTACATAAAAGTGAGTTTAGTAAAGAGTTTAATGTGTAAAAGAGTTTGATAAGCAGTTTGAAGTCATTTGTTTAGTAAAACAGTTTGAAAGTATAGTAAATCCATATGTTTGATAGTTATTAATCACATGTGATTGATATAATAACTATGAAATTCAACTTGTATCCCCCCCCTATAAAAGCATTTAAAATCATTTGAAAAGTTGATTAAGGGGTATGAACTCACCTGTAGTGAGTGATGCGACTGTAAGATCGGGTTAGGAAGTTGAGTGTCAATTGCGGACTTGAGCACAAACGGATCCTATTAACCATATAATCATGGGCGGAGATAGTAGGGGGGCTGTCGGATGCTTTGCCCCCCTCAATCTCCTTTAAACTTCAAATTATAATATAGATAAATGATGAACATATCACTAATTTGAAGACCACATCTGTTATTGTGATACTAAGCCCCCTTCAACTTTTTTTAATTTCAATTATTATAAAGAAAAGTAACGACTCGATGCTATAACTTTTAGGCCCACAACTAAAAATTTCATTGACTTCACTTTGTTTATTTCAATATCAGATTTATCCCATTTATTTTAGTCTGTGTCATTAATAGTTTTTTAACCACTGAATGGGTATATTAAGTAATTCTTTTATTGTCATTCATAGTAATGGTTTCACTCCAATTTATACGGTTTTTCCTTAATCATTTTTGTTTTCAATTTTTACACTATCATCCAAGACTTTTTTTAGACATAATATAAGCCCCCTTTATCCTTAAATTCTGGCTTCGCCCCTGCATATAATGACATATATGTGTACACAATTAGTGCTTGTAACCACTAATTATTGAATTGGGACCACCTTAGGTACTAGTAAACACTTATATTGAAGTGTTACTACCATATGTGATTGTATATGAGGAGTATATGGCTATACAAGGGAGTGTATGGTCAAAATACCTCATGTTAGTGTGTGTGCGGCCAGGGTGTGCGACCAGGGTGTGTGTGCGGCCGCACACTCCTCATGAAGTGTGTTAAAATGTATTTGGGGGCCTTAGGACTCATCTAGGAAGGTTTCTTACTTCGTTTTCTAGCCATATATGGAGTTTGTTGCCATTTTAGGACCTAAAAAGGGTGTGTATGGTTGAACATGGTATGTGCGGCCGTACATAGGGTGTGTGCGGCCGTACACACTTGAAGATCATGATATATGGCGTTTTTCATGCAAATATTCAAGTGTTCTTGGCATATAACAATTTATTGATGAATCAAGGAAGAAATACTCACTTGTTTTGAAGATTTGAAGATGAATGTGGATGATACGTGAGAGAAAACGAGTTCCATCTTTGAAGGAGTGGTAAAAGTGTTCAAGGATGGCTAAGGTTCATATTTATAGGAGGGAGTGTGTGGCTAGGATGGGTGTGCGACCGCACACACCTATGTGTGGCCATACACTCAAGTGTACGGCCGCACACTCCATGTGTTGAAGTGTTTGGCCCGATTTTGCTTGATATGCATCGTGTTATCCCATTTCTAGGCTCCTACCTTGATTGTACTTGGGTTAGAACACTCAAATAGACCCTAAACAGTGTTAAAAGATAGCAAAACGAGTCTAACTTTGATTGGATTGATCTATTGAACAGATAGAAATTTCGGATTGTCACACCATATTGCTGCATGATCTCATAAAAAAAAATCAATTGTCGGCAGCCTTAGACATGCCTCGAATATCGGAATGGGGACTCCGACCTTACCCTCCGGTGGACAACAAATGATCGCCCTTTTTCTGGGATATTGCAGCCCATGTTCGTGCAAGAAGCTAAACTGGGTTTGTAGGGCCTCGAACTCGCTTGGGGTTGGCTTGATTCCAGATAATTGTGTCACCATTTTATGTTGGAGCAAGAACAAGATGGAAGGGAGGGTAAGCAAAGAAAAGACGAAAGCAATTGAAGAGTGGGAAGTATAAAGAGTAAAATCGTCCTTGATAAGGGGAGTTTTAACTGCAAAAGAGGGAATAACGAACAGTGACCATGATGAAATCACATGCGTTGATGGCTTCGTCACATCAGCAGATGTCATGACCATCTTCTCCAAACATGTGTCATGACCATCTTGTTCTCAGCTAGAATAAATCATCTATGCTAGGCCAATGCTAACGCCTAATGGCTTAGGGGACTTGTTAACGTATCCCACTAGGAATACATTAAAGATAATAGAACGGCTATATTTAGGATGACCTAGCTAACGGTTGCAATCCATCCTAGGGCAAGACTCAGGCCCCCGCCTACTCGCTGGGACCCTCATCTTTGGCGCCCCCATGCCCATGTCTAATTCCAGACGACAATCTCTGGTTTAAAATAAGACGAAACACATTTTTTCGTTTCCTACATCGATAGCAAATGAACACTAGTGGTGCATGATCCATCAATGGACTCCTCCATGTCATGTCGGCCCATATGGGACAAAAGACACCGTTGGGATCAAATGTAGAGAACAACATGTATAAAGGACCCTTCTTCTCTATAAGAATGGATGGCCTTGTCTCTGTCCAAAACCCTAATCACCTTATTGTCAAATATATAATGACTAGAGTGTTGGAGTTTTATCCCGAGACCACCTCCTAGATATCAACTAACTTTATCTCTTTATTGTTATGATTACAAGACTCAACTCGGTCAGAATCATCAAGTAACGGTGTTAAGTCTATGGATCATATCACAATAGGCATGAAAGAAATGGGACAATAACTTAGATATAACCACATTAAGCAATAAATTTTGAGTCGTTTACACTTACAAAGGGCTAGAAACAAAATGAAATGATAACGAGGATGTTTCCTTGCAATATCCACCAATAGAACACCTTCTTCTCCTTTTTCTCTTCTTTTTCAAGCCAAGAAATGCTTCAAAAGGACAAGAATCAACCAAGGAACTAAGGTTAAGGTTTTTTGAGGTAAAAGGGTGTTGGAGGCTGATAATGAACCCTAAAATTAGCTTAGAGGGGTTTAAATATGAAGAAACCCCTAAAAGATGATGGGCTTGGGATGCAGTTGGTCTCATGTAGTGAGCCCTTATGTTTCACGTCGTGAGAATGGTTCCGAAAGCATTTCTCATATTTTGCTTGTCACGTCGTGACCACTTAATGGTCATACTGTGACACTCGATTTCCTCCAAAAATCAACCATCCCAGAAAACCTAAATCAATCCATCCTGGAAAATGGGTGTTACAACTCTCCCCACTTAAATTAGATTTAGTCCTCAAAACCACTCCTTACTACCTTCCTACCTTCCAGGAACACCAGACGGCTCGGAAAATTCTTTTATAACCCCCATTCATACTGAGAACTCGACCTCATGCAGCAGACTGACTTCCAATACAATAATCAAAACACAATCTTAGTAGCACTCACATACCCTAAAGAAGAACGAATCCATGACCCATTACCTTTAACCAATGAAGAGTAACCATCACTACTCTACCCAAAATCCGGAAACCCAATACCTTGTCTGACTTTCAGACAGACAAAATCATTCTGAAACCCAACAAATATAACTCCACTTCCAACCCGAACCGAATGAAACCCTTCCAACCCTGAATTACCTTGCTCATAACTAGAAAACAGAATCGATGACCATTCATCGATGCTAAAAACTTTCATTTGAAAACAAGGGTGGCTCCCAACACGAGTCTCTCCCCTAAGTGCCAAACCAATCTATAACTCACATCCCGATAACCAAAAATTCACATATTCGATTTATCCAAGATATTTTGATTCCATCCTGACCTTCTACTAAACTGAGATGTAGAATCCTCAACTGCCCGCTAAGTCTGACAATCTCACGCTTGGCCGCACCATGAGACTCCGCTCAAGAGTCTAGCTAATAAAGGCTACCTTAGCCTATTTCCTCTACTTTAAACATGATCTAACACCTCAACTAAGCCAGTCACTATTGGGTCCCACTCTTATGAATTACACACTCAATGCTCCAAGATACCCCACGATACTACCTAATCCACTAGAACACTTAAGATTGCATGTCATAATTCTTGGATTAGGTGTCTAAGCCCATAACTATAAATAGTATGTAGTTGATTTGATAGTAGCATGCTCCTTTTGGGTTGCCTTCACCATAGTAACTTGACATGATGACTTTTGGAGAAAGAGGTTAATAGATTATTTATTTATATATTATAAGAATTATATATCAATTAGAAATCATATTATTTAATTAGTATTTAATTAGAAATTAATTTGGAATTAATTTTAAGATTAAATGAACTGATTAAAAGAACGGGGACTGGTTTTGCAAATCAATGATAGTTGCAGAGTTGGGTTGATGGGCTCCTTTAGACGGGGGTGGATGAAATCTATAGGAGGCGTAATAGAATTTCTTCCAAGGCTTCTATGTAGGAGGTCCAAGGGTTGCTTAATCCTAAGCAGTAGATTAGGGTTTCCACCTGAAAACCCTAGCAGCCTTAGCTATATAAGGAACCCTAGGCTTGGCATTTTCGGCTCCATGCTTCTAGAAGAAACCCTAGCCGAAAATTGAATAGCCTTACCACCTTTCTCATTCATCCTTTGCTATTCGTGTTTTTGACTCCATTAGTGGTGCAACACTTGAGGCACTAAAGCTTTCAAAAGTCAAGATCATCCAAGGAACTCTTGTTATTACTAGATAGCAAGTAAGGTAATCTTCTAACCCTAGTTTTCATATGGATTTTGAAATTGTATGCTAGTATTAGGGTTATTGATTTTGAATTTCTATTTGCATGTATAACTAGTGAAAAACTTAGATCCAAAGCAATTAAGGTTGCATGATCACATAGGAAAACCATTTCCAATTTTCTTTGTTCTCTACACACACAACTGCCTATGCAATTGGGAATATGTGATTATTGGCATCTCAACCTACAACACATATTAGCTCTCCAGTACATAACCCATTTAAGAAACATATATCTAAATTTATAACCCTTCTGCAGCTCCCTCTCCTCCCTTGCTTTAGCCTATCAAAACACACGTAAAACTTGCTAAAATAATTCTTACCATCTGGCATAGAATTGACATCCATTTTGACTATTGATCCTGGATCCGATCTTCTAGTCTCCTCACCATATGACCAAAGTTTTGCATAGTGCTCCACTAGTGTTCCTTTGATCAGTTCAATTGCATACTTCTTTGCTCTTCTACCATACTCACATCTATAACAAATTTCTCTTTAACCTCATCCCTAAGTAGCCTAACACTAACCTTTTGTTCCTGTAACAATTGTGTTGTGTAATGAGTACCTATCCAAGAATAGTTTACAATTGAACCTAACTTGAATTTTCTTGCATAATTATGCTCATTTATGAGACTCTTAATCAGGAAAGGCTTTTCCTCACTCATCCAAAAAGCCCACATCCTAAACTTTCACTGCCCAGAACAACATTTCACTAATAGTCTCCTACTATCATTTTTTGTAACATAATTAATAACCATTTGCTACAACATAGTTACACATCATATTTTTTTAGTTGTTTAGGACTCACAAATCTCATACCTAGTACATGTTTCTGCTTTTTCCAATGAACATTCTCATTGTAAATAGTGTGGTTAGTAAATATTACATCATCCTCTTCTAGTGGATCATATGTATCTTCACGAGGTGGACTACGGGGGTAACTTGCTCCATTGGACACAACTTACTCAAAAACTCATCATCTTTTGTCTTGTTCATAGGAATGACTCATCAGGTTTAGTGTCCACTTCCATGTGAATGCCATCATCTTTCTCACCTTGCAAATCCTCCCTTGCACCTTGGATATCATCCCTACCACCATGTAAACCCTGCATGTCGATTCAATCATCCATATCCATACGACTTTGCACTTCTTCATGATCTTCATTTGCACCAGATAATTGGTCTAAAGAACTGCAAACTTCTGCTTGCTCTTCAAGAATCCATTGATGTACATTAACACCAAGATGGTATATATGTACATCAATTACACAATCAGAAGCATACCCTACTTCGATTAGTTCCATGTAATCCATGTCGGTGGCTATTATCCTCAATCCATCAGGAAAGTCAATACCGGGCATGTAAAAGTACACATTCACACATCTCTCAACAACGAATCTTTAAAGGAACTCCACAAATTCGTTCTTGTCCATTCTAGCAAAATCTACACCATCAAACATTTGCTCGACTCCATCTGAGTAAGTAATAAAGGGGTAAGTGGTAAAAATTTCCAGCAAAATGTGGATCAATCATCATGAAAACGGTCATAACAACGACAAAGTTTGCCGATTTGAGCAACAAACACTTGAAGAAAATGGTAGGATCGAAGAACAGTTGAAAAACGAATTTGGATGTTACAGAAGAAAGAGTTCGAAAGAGACAGTTAAGGGGTTTAAAACGTATAGTATATCTCATTAACTCCTATATACACGTGGCAATGATATGGACTTAATTAATCTAATTGGATAATACGTGGATTTGGAAAATTGCTACGTGGGATGGGCATCACCGGATGACCTCTTCATATTTCCAAAAGTGTCATTTTAAAACCAAAAATTAGAAGTATATGCCCTTAAAATGCAAAAAAAAAAAAAAAAAAAAAAAAAAAAAAAAAAAAAAAAAAAAAATTCACGAATGATCATTTAAACCATTATACGTAACTTTGTTGGGCTACAGTAACAATAACCCTAAAAACATAATGACTTTTATGCAATTTATCCTTTCATTTTTTTAATATAATTTTTTTTAAGAAATATTGTATTTATAGATAAATCAAAACATAAATTATTGTATAAATATTATTTCCAAAATAATATCTTTTGACACATGTTACATTCATAGCAACAAGGAAAAAATGTGACGTCAAATAAAACCAGAAAGGATGAACATATACGGTCTAGTTTATCTGATTTGAGTTATATTTTAAAATTAAGTTCTTTTAATTGATTTAAAGACTAAAACTAAATGTCAGACGAATTAAAAACTGAACTAACCAATATAGGGTAGATGAATTTAATTCGATTTTGAGGCTCACGACATAGTTGAAATTAAGGGGTGTTTTTTTCTTCTTGTCGTCCAATGGGGATTGGCCCAAAATGAAGCATGAGATCGTAAAAGGACCTACAACTAGAAGTGGACCAATTTATCACTCAAAGGTTTTGGTATGATTTCAAGTCTTTGTCACCGGTTGCCCCTTAGAATGTGACTTTTTATCTTCAATCAAACAACATCAATAATTTCATTTTTTATGTAATCTTTAAATCATTTTCAACATTAAAGATATCATTTATATTATAAGTGAAATAGATGTTTCTTTTTAGTTTCTAATCTTCTACTATAATAAATAAAAATTCATTTTATCACATGTCAATCTGGTGTAAATTTTGACACTTGTCATTTTGTGATATTTTTAAAATAAATAATATCCATATGTTAATTTTTGATTTTTTTAATTTTTAAAATTAAAAAGTCACATAATATTTATACTTATATATGTAAAGTATTAAATGTAATAAATATAATAGTAAATTGCAATTAATATGTTTCTGCATTTTTTATTTCAAGATTTTATTTTAAAAAATATTTATTATCTACACTTTGATATTTGATAGTTGTATTTTTTTTTGAGTTGGAGTTGAATGAAATCATTGACTCGGGATTGAGCATGGATCACGTTTCTATTGATCCATGATCATTTAAAAAAATGGTGATATTATTATACAAGAATCTTTTGATCTAACCAAAAGACTAAGAATTAGTGGGGTCTTGAGGATGATGGAAAATTTAAGTTATATTATAGGATTCTTTAGCATGTATCAACAAATGTCTATTTGGGGAATTATGGGCGACGATGAGTGGATTTCAAGTCTTGTTCAGGTGAAAAAAAGAATTCTATTCTTTTTTCATGGACAAATTTCAAAGATTTAGAGGGTTTCATGTTGTTAACCTTAAACATTGGTTTAAGCAGTTACCTCTGACCCATAACTATATTCTTGAATCCAAATTCTTAGTTGTTGAATAAAAGATGTGATAAACCCCATAGTCCCGATTGGTTTACATTTTTCCTTGTGAAAAAGTTTTGGTACCTCTTATTTAAATAGACATTGTTGATTTTTTGATCGAGTTTAAAGAGTTAGTCTTTATCATGGATGGATGTAACTCATCCTTCATCAACTTAATTCCTAAAGTGAACGACTTGACCCTATCAAAGATTTCATGCATATACATTTGATTGTTCTGCAATACAAGATTATTGTAAAAACATTTGGCTAATAGATTAGCCAAAGAGATCGATAATGTGGTTAGTATGGAGCAATCAACATTCATTAAGGGTCACCAAATCCTTTAACCCGCTACTTGTGAATGAGGTGTTACGTTAGTATAAAAAAAAGGAATAAAATCTACTCTAATAAATGAAAATGACTTTGTCACATGTCCTTCTTTCATAAGATTAGCCACATGTCATTTTGTCATAATTTGAGATATATTTATTTTCCATTTGTCATTACTTTAATTTTCATTTTCAATATATCATTAATTTACTTTCCATAAATTAAACCTACCATAATGACTATCAAATTTTAAATTTTAAATTTTAAATTTCAAATTCAATTTCAAATAAATTTACATTTTAAACCTTTATGTTTAATATTTTCTTATAATTAACCCGTTTACTACACACTAAACACATATTTTTAATTAATTTATTCTTTGTATGTTTTTTTCTCATAATTTTCACTTATTTTAATTTCAAATTCAAATAAAATTTCTATTTAATCGTTCGTACTTAACATTTTGTTTTAATCAACCCGTATATTATACGGGTCTCACAACTAGTACTTACGTTTTGAAAAATAAATTTTGAAAATTCATATGACATGGTGTGTTTGGGTTAATGAAGACGCCTCACTTGCAATCTACGTGAGATTCTATCTGCGAATGACAACTTGATTTTTTCATTTAATTTGGAAAGGGGTCTAATATGAGGAAATATGTTATCATCTTTTTTGTTTATTTTGGTGATGGAATGACTACATGTAGGGGTGTTGAACGGGTAATTTTTTCGGGTTTCGGGTAATTCGGGTTTTTCATGTTAGAAAAATTACCCGTTACCCTACCCAAACTAAATTCGGGTAATTCGGGTATCGGGTCGGGTTTGGGTAATTCGGGTATTACCCGAAATATATGATTTTTTTTTGAATTTCACCTAAAAATATATTTAATGAAATAAATACATCATGTTTTATTAGTCTTGTTTATATAAACAAACGAGACATAAACGAAGTTACTCAAGCTTTGAACATTGAGATTTTCTAGTCAATAATACATGAGATGTCAAGTAATTTTTTAATAACTTAATCTAATCTAATAAGATGTTAAAAAAACAAATACCTAAAGATCTTAATTTAAAAGTTTAAAATGTTGAAGATAAATGTAGCCATAAGTTTTGTCATGTTCTAAAGTTTCGTCAAGATAATGAGTTTGTTAGTAGTAAAAAAACTATAGTCTACAAAACAGTTAAGTTTTAAAGAACGTGATGATATATAAAAATTACATTTTAATATTGTTAGTGTCGTATTGTCATAATAAATATATGTATGTTTTACAATAATGTAGTTTAAGCGTGATCAAATACCTGCTATATAGTACAAGCTCTACAAAAAAAATAAGGAATTTTTAAAATAATTTGGGTAATTCGGGTATACCCGAAACCCAAAAAATGTACCGTTACCCGATTACCCGGAAAAATTTACCCGATACCCGATTTACCCGATACCCGAAAAAATCGGGCGGGTAATTCGGGTATCGGGTATTTTCGACAGGGCTAACTACATGTAGCTATTGAGAATGTTGTTACATTAGACATATTTCAAGGACCGAATGTCGATTAACGAGGTTTGTCTATTTTTTATTTACTCTATGTTGAAGTTTCCTTAATTTTAAGTCATTGGTCTCGTGAGAATATAGACATCTTTGTTTGTATATTACATTGCTTTTATTTATCTTCCAATCTAAAGTTAAATCATCAGAAATCGAGACTTTTTTGTGTTGGTGTCAACAAAGACGAAGTTCAAAATTTTGTGTTTTCCATGGGGTGTGGTATGGATTATTTATCTTCTTTATATTATGTATTCCATTTGGGTCTAATATGTCTCAAGAAGTGGTCTCTGATTATGGATACATTTTGTAAAAATATAACAAAGTGGAAAGTTAATAAGTTAATAGGCTTTCTATTAGGGGATGATTTATGCTCTTGAGTTTATATGCTTTCTCGCTTGAAATTTATTTTATGTCAGTTTTAAAATGATATAAAAAATCAATAAAACTTTGGAATCGTTTAGAGCTTAGTTTTTTTAAAGGAAGACATTGAAAGGAAACATCGGTTCAAGTGTTGAATTTCCTTCCAACGGATCACTCAAGAAGTTCAATAGTGTCTCTTTATTGGCAGAAATTTTAGTGTGCCGAAATACATAAAAAAAGAACGTCCCTAACTACATTGTGTCGGTACTTTAGCATTTGGTACAAATAAAGTTAGAAAAAATGTCATATTTGATAGCATAGTAGCGACTTCGTATAATTGGTTTGTGTTTAGATTTTGAAATTGCAACCTATGTGAATGTTATGGTCCACACATAGTCTTACAATCACTTTCGTTGCTACAGTCCAACCATAGTTTTTCCTGCTATGATCCAACCATAATCTTTCATACAAGTGTTATGATCCAACCAAAGTCTTTCATGCAAAATTACAAAGACATACAAGCATATTGTGACACCTAGTGTCCTATATAATATAAAGAAAAAAACTCACATCGTCAAAAGCTAAATATCAATTCTCTATGTCTAGTAGAGGCAACTACCTGAATCATATATAAAAAAAAATAAAGGTTATACCTCAGTCTACAATCTAAAACCTTCAAGTTTGACCAAAAGCCAAATTGGTCAAAAGGCAACAGTCAACGGTCAACGATCAATAACTACCGTACCGCGACCAACACCCTTGGTCGTTTTGTGGTCAATGTAGTACATGATAATTTCAATTGGGTCTCGCGACCCACATCGTAGCCTTATACCAACCGCGTCGCAGTTAATCACCATAACAACTTAATCTAAAAAACTCTTAACCCTTAATTACCAGATCTCAAAAGCTCATATATGATTCTTCTAAGTGACTCAATGGATAAAGTTTCCAACTTTATTTATTATCATGCTTCAAGCACTCCCAAACTCTAATCCCTAACAACAATATATCCAAAACTCTTGCACGACACAAGAAAGGTGCATGCTAGACCATTTTCTCACAAAACATAAGTCCAAAAGTTAACCCAACCAACTGATATGTTGTGGAGTTCTTCAAACTCCAAGAACCTCAGTGAAATATACAAAATATGATTAAAATGATCCACAATATAGATCTAAACAGAATAACACAAGGTAGGAGCTTTATAGCTCCAGGAGTCTAGAGAAAAGAGGAGAATGTTGGAACAATACTGTTATATGCCATTTTATGAATCATATAGGGTTGTTTTCATTAGCATTTAGGATCATATTTTGTACATTTTCATGTCATTTATTTAAATAATGTTCAGCTCATGTCTTTTGTTAGAATTCCCGTACTGCTCATGTTTTTATGTCAATTCCAGATAGTTCGAGTGGAGCAGTGCTTTGGGAGCAACTGGATGCGTGTTTGGAGCTTAAAAATGGAGCTTGGAACTTATGGAGTATGTTGAGGAATGCTTGGAAGATGCTTTGGTCAAGAAACATTCGATTGAATTGATCACACGAAGATAGAATATACAATCTAAAGTTAAAGGATGTTGCTGGCCGCTTTGACCCCATGTTAGTATTTTGACCATATCTCGAGAACTGTAACTCCGATTGATGCGATTCAAAATGATCCGAAAAGTAGACAAAATTCCAAACATCATAGGCACAACCTGGGATCGCAGGTTTTCTCCTTGTGATTGCAGGTAACCCTTTTTGCGGTCGCAGGTTTGGTCGCAGGTTGTCTTCGAGGTTCTTTTGTGCCTAAAATTCATCCGGGAGTGAAAAATCAATTCCTGCGATCGCAGGTTGTGTACATGCGATCGCAGGTTGGCCAAAAGTGTCAAAATAGCATCCTACTTCATTAAAAAGGCACCAGACACGTTTATTTCAATACCTGCGATCACAGGTTGTGTACATGCAATCACAGGTGTGCCGTTTTTGCTGCTGGACGTATAAATAGACCCTGATAGCATTCTTGTAACCTAAGTTGGCGATTCTAAAGGTTCCAGACGACGAAAATATGATTTTGGAGGCGTTTCTTCTCCGATTTCAACAATTTCTGAAGATCTGAAGACTGTGGATCATCTCCTACGTTTAGTTTAGTAAGATTTAGTAGTTTAATGTTTCTTTTCATCTGTTTTGATCATATTTTATTCATGTCTGGCTAAACCCTAGTTTTCAGTTCTGCAAAGACAAGTACTTTTCATGTGATTGATCATTAGATCTGGTTTTTGATTTTTGTTTCTATCTAGATTCTTCAGTTTTGAGTTTAATGAATGTTTGATTTGAATTCTTGTTAGTCTGATCACCTAGCTAGGGTTTTATCATTCCAATTAATCAGTTAATAGAATCTGTAATTGCTCTAACAAATTGGTAAAAGTAACAAGTATCAGATTGGTTCCGTTTTGGGATTTAACTCTGGTATAAACTGTAAAAATCATATCTTTACACTTCCAAGCTTGTGAGAAGTATTGGATATTGCTAGGAATTTTATATAGATTATAATGCAACTTTTTCTGATCTTAATTAAGAGCTTGTTTGATTATACAGTAAAAAGTTAGGGTTAACTGAAGAGCTTGTTTTGGTTAACTAAATAAGGTAAAAGAGAAATTACTAGAGCTTGTTAGTTTTTCTCAGTACCAGCTTAGATAGAACGCATCTCAAATAACCAGGTCAATGTTGATTGAATTATTAGGAAAGTTGCAGCAGAGCTGAAATCATTTTTTTTATATTGATTTTCGTTTAGTTTAATATCACTGCGTTTTTAGTTTTTAGTTTTTAATTAAAACCCCCTTGTATATTCTGATTATTGACTAGATGTGCCTGATGCAAAAAGGCATTGACCATTAGGCTGTGTCCCTGAGGATTCGACCCTGCTTCCCTGTGTTATATTTTTAGTGCAACCAGCAGTGATAATTTATTTGCTTAATACGTGTGCGACAACATGTTAACAAATACCTTAATACCACAAGAACCACCTTCTTCAACCACAAGCTTCATCAATAATAGAAAACCAATGTCAAAAACACCAAGAATACAAGAACTATAGAGAGAGAGAATGGGGGTTAGGATTTGAGGGTGGAGTCTGACGAGAATGAAGAAACCCCGGGGATTAATGCACTTAAATATGCTCAAATCTCGAGGCTTCTAGGGTTTGCCTCATCAGGCCCACTGAGCCGCAGTACACACCTGACTGCACTGCAATATAAATAACGTAATCACATCATGGTCCAGCTCTTGGTCGTGTCGTGACACACTGAAACCTCCAAACTTTAAGTTTGAAATAATTAAATATTGGAAGGATCAATACCTGAAAATGGGTGTTACATAATGATATTGGTAAGTGGTGTGATGTGATGTGGTGATTCTGACGTTTCCTATAGTTAGGTATGTCTTTAACTGGATCGGTTTTTGGTGATGTCTCGTGCTAAAATGATGGTGGTAAAATCTATTATCAATAAGATATGATGGTTCATTTGGAATCAAAACTCTTTAGTATTTTGTTTATACTACTGAACTGAAATAAATTCACGTAGCATTACATCGAGTTGGAAGGAAAACATGCAACAAGTTGTGTTGCTAATGTTGTTTGAGTGACAAAAATAATTCTTTTAAAAACTACATCCTTAGATCTTAAAGTTATAACATTTCAATACATGACTCATTGGAAGTTGTGGGGGAGCTCCACAACATCTAGTGTAAGGAAACTAAATGTATCAAACATGAATGGTATAAACAAAATTTGATTTTCCATGCATGATTTTTTATGTTTTGTCACTCTGTATGAGACAACTTTTAGTCTTCCCCACAATGTAATTCTCACTCATTAAGCCCATGAGAGGAGAAAACCATGTTTGATCCACACATAAATGTTTCCTTAATGCATATTCGAAAACCAAAACATAAGTTGGTTCAAGTGTTGAATTTTCTTCCAACGGACCACTCAAGAAGTTCAATTGTGTCTCTTTATTGGCAGAAACTTTGATAGCATGGTAGTGAGTTTGTATAGCTGGTTTGTGTTTATATTCTGAAATTGAATGTCACATTGGTTTCGTGGTTATCAAACTCTATTTTAGCTATTACTTTTTGTTTTCCAAATGTAAAATTTAGCTATTATAAAAAGAAAAAATAATTGTTTTTTATTACCTATAAAAATACAACATTTTTGGATAAATTTTCTTATTGCTACTGATTGGTTGAATTAGTAGATTTGCTTTATGTAAGTAAAGTTTATTTTGTTTTATTATTATTACTAATTGTAAGACTCGTGTGCTACATGGGTTGATTAAAAAAAATTGAATATGAAAGTGTAAACATTAAGCATGATAAATAAGTACTTAAATATATGCAAATAAAAAAACTACTTTTCTATTTTAAAGAATTGTCATGAATCACAAATTTCTACAAACTTTTTTGAATTTAGAAATTTTGAATTTTTAATGAAAATAAGTCAATTACTGAATTTATAAGGAAAGTGAGTCAATTATTAAAATTTTGAAAGACATTTATTACATAAACAATAAACAAAGAAAAAAAATGTCATGTGAAATGTATTTATTAAAAATAATCACAAAATGACATGTGATGAAATCATGAAAATATAACATATAGCAAAAATAATTTTTATTTATTAGTATAGACTTACAAATTATCAATAAGCATGTAACTAATAACTTAACTAATATACTTCTATTATTATTAAATACATATTGTATTAAATATATAGTAAGTTGAAATTTTGAAAAGTGACTTTCTATCCCTAAAAGCTGTAGCATTTCTATTTCTAAGAAAAGTATTCTGATTTAAAGTTATAAATATGTTTATTGTCATGGTTACAAACAACGAAGGAGTAAGGACATTAAGTGGCTCCTGTATTTTTTTTTCCCTTAAACATCTTTTATATATCTAATAAAAATTCAGTGGTCGACTTTTTATTGAAATGGTATGTGGAATTAATTTTATAAGACACGAACGACGTATCATATTGATATTCTATTAACTAGATATTTTACAAATTTTAAACAATACACCTCATGCACGATGCATGACCCGCCTTTATCAAAAAACAAGGGAATGATATTGTTATTTATTTATTTTTTTCCTAGATATTTTATCTTTTATTTGGGTTAGATAAGATGATTATAATAGTAAACAAGTATACTTTAATAAATAAATTCTTTAAAAATATATGAATAAAATGTCAAGGTATCATACGTAATTTTAATTTTAAGGGTAACACACCACGAAAATTATAATTTACCAAAAATTTTCATGAAAACTTTTCATTGGGCCAAAAATTTTGAGGGGTAGTAGGCCCACTAAGGTCTGCCACTACTAAAAAAACATTTTTATAATATTTTCATAAATACAACTATTTACCTATATATAGTTATTGGTACATTCTCAACCTCAAAACTTACATGCTACACAAAAAAAAAATTGTTTTGATATAACATATATTTTCATTTCATTTTTTATATTGTTGGGATCCAACTAGCCTTTCCAAACAAAAGTTTGTAAATTACATTTTTATCCCTAATAACTTTTTGGAGATTGATAATCTATCAACGTTGTCCCATTGCTTTCAAAACCCCATTTTGGTATTCAAAAAGATATAATGGTAAATTTAATGAGTGAAAATTACAATTATATATAAAAGTAAAAGAAAACAAATATGACTTGGCATTAATTATTGAAACAAAATCATCATGCAAGTTATGATTCAAGAGAATAAGACTCAAATCCAAAAGAAAACAAAAATGAAAAAGCAAAAAAGTCATGGGGGTGGTCTTTGTTGTTCTTCTTCTTCTTGTTCTTTGTCAATTTTTAGCAGAAACACTCCAATCATATCCTACTACATCTTATAAGGCGCACAATCACATCCTACAAGAGCCTTGTTTTTCAAAGTTGTGGTTTTTAAGTAAACTTCCACCCACAAAATCACCAGAAAAATGATATTTTTTTTTTTCTACATAAGATCACCCTTCTGCTATAATCAATACATTCCTTTCTTGGGATTTTGAGGATTGATTGATTGATTTGACATTTTTTAGTATTTCTAGAGAGAGAAAGAGAGGTGTCGTGTTTGCAAATAGTGAGTAAATTGGAACTTGGAAGCGAAGATTGAGAGTCAAAAAAAAAAAAAAAAAAAAACATTTTTCTTGCTTTAAATTCGATTTTAACACCTTTTAATTCTGGGTTTTGTGTTTTTTTTTTCAATATATGATTGTGGGTTCTCTTTTATTAAAAGAATTTATGTGAAGTCAAAACCCTCTCTGTTCTTTCTTTAATTTGCATACACAACAAAAGTTCGCATTTTTCTCAGTCGAAATCCATTTCTACGATCATTTGAATTGTGGGTTTTGTTCGTAATTCAATATTGCAAATTGGGTTTTCATCATCAAGTGAGAAACTTCGGTTTTGAATGATCAAATTTGGTGAGACTGTAGATGAAGTTTGAGGGTGAGTGCGAGTGCGAGTGTTTCAATTTCCAAGCTTTTGCCGGAGAAGATGGACCGCCGGAGTTGGCTTTGGCGGAAGAAGTCGTCGGAAAGAAGTCCCGGAGAAACTGAAAGCTCTGTAGGATCCATTTCTTCTCATTCTGAGAGATTTTCCGATGATCAGGTTTGTTCAACATTTCACTCTTTAAATTGTTTTGTAAACCTGTAAGTAACATGTACAACCATAATAGCCAATGGTACAACATGTCAACATCCATCTTCATCTCTGATCTTATAATTCATTTCTTCCCCTTGACAATGTTATATCATCTCACATTTTATCTTAAAAATCGACATGAACCCACTTGAAATTTTCGAAAAAAAACATAAATATATGCAAAAACGACAAAATTTAGTAACAAATTGATATGCAAAACAGCAAAAGTTCCTGATTTCATACGCAATGTGAACTTTAAAAATAGTTTGATGATTTCTTTATCCCTTGGCTAATTTCAAGCTTCAAGTAATCAAATTTCAAGAAAACCTTGTCTTATAGGAATCGAAATGGATTGTATTACTTGCAATGTGCTCTAAATTGTCAAAACTTGCAAGCTAAAATTACTTATTTGCCCCTATTTTGGCAAGATATACTTGAATCAGAATTTGCAATCGCTCGAAATTGGATCAAAATCAGACCCACGACAGAGTGAACATAACAATGACGTGAAGACACTTTCAGAGAAATTAGAGGAAGCTCTTGCGAATATTAATGCCAAAGAAGAATTGGTAAAACAACATGTCAAAGTAGCAGAAGAGGCTGTTTCAGGTATATACACCATTTGACTTTAAAGGTCAAACAATCTGCTTTTAAAATACAAATCTAATATCAAATTTTCTTAAATTTAACATAAAAAGGGCAAAATTTAATTTAAGATTTCATACGCTGTAAGAAGTATATCAAATTTTCTCTTGAAATGCTAAACTCGATCTTGAACTTGAAGTTAAAGTTTAGTTTGTTTGACCTTAGAAGTCAAAATTGCAACTTATATGGTTGGCTAATCCATGTATTGAATTGAATTTGAGAAAAGTGATGTAAATTCTAATCAAACAATAATTTTGTTGGATTTTTTTTTGTTAAGGATGGGAGAAAGCTGAAAGTGAGGCGTCTTCATTAAGGCAACAAGTTGAGATTCTAAATGTCAGAAACTCGACTCTTGAGGATCGAATTCTTCAACTCGATGGTGCCTTGAAAGAATGTTTGAGACAACTTCGACAAACACGAGAAGAAAAAGACCAAATTGCCCATGAAGCTCTGGAAAAGAAAAACTCGGAAACCGAAAGTTCTTCAACCTCTATTGACATCGACCTTCTTCATAAGCTTGAAATGTCGGAGAAAGAAAACTCGGATTTAAAGCTTGAGCTTTCATCAATGGCAGAAGAGCTTGAAATACGACTCATTGAAATGGAATTAAGCAACCAAGCTGCTGAACAAGCTAGTAGGCAACTTCTTGATAGTGTAAAAAAGGTAGCTAAGTTGGAAGCTGAATGTCGTAAGCTAAAATTTTCTCTTGAAAAAGGTAATGATCATCAAACAAAAGATCGAAAAAATTCATCTATAAATGAAAGAAACCAAATGGAATCGTTTGTGGAGATTGATCTTATGGATGACTTTCTTGAAATGGAAAGACTTGTGGGATTGCCTGAAAGTAATGAAGTTGGAGAGAGGTTAAAAAAAGAGCGTGAAGATGAGCTTAATGCATCAAGAAAACGGCTTGAAGAAGCTGAATCTAATTTGAGTGAGCTCGAAAACGAGCTTAAGACATCAAGAGAACGGCTTGAAGAGGCTGAATCTAAGTCAGTTAGGCTTGAAAACGAGCTTAATGCATCCAGAAACCGGCTTGAAGAATCCGAGTCCAAGTTGGGTAAGCTTGAAAACGAGCTTAAGCCATCAAGAAAACGGCTCAAAGAAGCTGAATCTAAGTTGGCTGAGTATGAAAACGAGCTTAAGGCATCAAGACAACGGTTTGAAGAGGCTGAATCTAAGTTGCATGATCGTGAAAACGAGCTTAAGGTATCAAGAAATCGGCTTAAAGAGACTGAATTCAAGTTGGATGAGTGTGAAAAAGAGCTTAGGGCATCAATATATCGACTTAAAGAAGCTGAAACAGAGTTGGAAGATCGTGAAAACGAGCTTAAGCCATCAAGAAAACGGCTCGAACGAGCTGAATCCAAGTTGGCTGAGCTCGAAAATGAGCTTAAGACATCAAGATACCGGCTTGAAGAGTCCGAAACCAAGCTGGTTGTAAATGAAAACGAGCTTAAAAAGGGTGAGTTCAAGTTGGCTGAGGTTGAAAACGAGCTTAATGCATCAAGAAAACGGATTGAAGAAGCCGAATCTAAGCTGGCTAAGCATCAAAATGAGCTTAAGTTATCAAGATACCAACTCGACGAAGCTGAATCCAAGTTAGCCGAGACTGAAAGTCGGCTAGAAATGGCTGAATCAAGACTTGAAGCTATCTACATAAAGAAAGAAGAAGCCGAATCACGATGTAAAGCATTAGAATCCGAGCTAGAAAGCTTGCTTATCAATCATGAAAAGGAACGGGATTTATGGGGAAAATCCGAAGCCAAATGTCGGCAACTTGAAAACAAGGTAACAAGACTGCAACACGAACTTCATGGTAGAAAATCGGTAAATCGCCCTGAAGAGCTCCGATTTCGAAGAGCAAAACAGGTGAGATTACTTACAAAGTTCTATTTCAAATTATGATATTACTAAAAGTATTAGCAACGGATGAAATTCGTTGCTTTCATCCATTGCTGACGATATATGATTAAAAAACTAATCCTATATCAACTCAAAGGAGAATAAAACATTCCCAATATGAGTATGAATACCTCTCCTTTAAAAAGGTATTTTAAATCCATAAAAATAGTTAATCCCATTGGAAATCTGCAATTAAGCGTGCGAGAGGAGCTAACAGTACCATGATGGATGACCCCTTAGGAAGTCCTTGTGGGCCCAAGATTCCACAATTTTTTTAGCATTTCTAAATCCATCACAACGTTTTAGCAATGGATTTGTGTGTCATTACTTTTTTTTTTCTAGTTTATTTTAGCACAAATTGAATTCGCTAATGTGATATTTGTAGGACAAAGAGTTAGCAATGGCTGGAAATAAATTTGCCGAGTGCCAGAAGACGATCGCTTCTCTTACTCGACAATTAAAAACACTCGCAACGATTGATGACTTCTTGGTCAATTAACAAATGATGATTCGAGTTCTCTAAACAATAAATTTCACTTTTGTTCGATTCGGATATAGAAAAATACATGTAGGAAAATGATTTTTTATTCCCCGGGTACTATTCTTGATATGGAGAGGATGGATAACAATGTTTTTTTTTCGTACATTTGTATCTATTTATATTAATAACGTACATTTTCATAGATTTGTATCTATTTCTATAAATAATGTGTTGTTGCACATATAAGTGTCTATGTTGTTTGTTTAGAATCGAGGTAATGTCCAAATCAGTGTCACGGACGTATGTATGAGAGGAAGTGTTAATGCGATGATGGTGGCAATCATTGGTTTGAGTTAAGAGACAAGATTGTCCCACAATGGAAAATAAGTGAATGGAATTGGTGACAATGGAATTAGAAGGATTAGAGAGGACTTTTGGTGTCCCATGATGCCGGAGTTGATTTCGGGTATGGGAAACGAGAACATGCATCCATGCAACTTTCATATGTTGTACTTTCTCGTTTTATGAAAATAAAATATTTTCCAAATGGTAAAGAAAATAGATAAATGTTTGGTGCATATGCTTTTATGGATATTTGTTAAAAAAACTTTTATGTTCTCTAGTTAATTTAAGAAGTGGAATGAAAAGGTTTGGAAGTAAATCACAAGGAAAATATAAGTAAATCACAAGGAAAATATATTCATGAGTTTTTTTTTAAGATCGGATGAAATGGAAGGAGGAAGCAAAATATGTGTCTTTTTCATTCACCTACTTTTTGGGTGGGATGTGAGGGGAAGTGTAGAAAAAGTTGAAATACATTCTTACATTCGATGAATTTCACTCTAACTCAAAAACACAATTAATTATTTGGCTCTCTTTCATTTCTTTTCATTCTCTCCTCTCGTTGGTTTGGGGAGCGGGGGTTTCACAGCTGGACATACCGTTTTGAAAGCTGTTGCGTGCAAAGTTGTAAAGCACGAGAATGCATGTATAGAAAATCAACATGTGTTTGTATATCAACATGTGTTTGTATATTTTGCATTCGATACATTTGGTTTTCTCGCACCAGATACGGTAGAGCTCCTCAATAGAGTCCAACGGGTCATGCATTCTAATGTCATATCTCCTAGATCCACAAATGTTGTTTTAAAAAAAAATTGGTTTTGCTATTCAGAAAGGGCTAGCGGCGCAGCTTGTTGCCTGTTTGCCTTCAATCGATGTGTATTAAACCTTTATGTTGGATTTAATATAAAAATAGGTGGAGAAAGGGTAATTTGTGCACTCATGATCAAAACCTTGTTCTTTCTAAATACATGTATTATGAATACATAATACATGAGTAAAAATAGGAATAAACATCAATATGATCCCATAAACCTCCAAATAAGGATTCCAATTCCATAAAATTCTTTTAATTCTCTTTAATAAATGAAGATTTTTTTTGCTACATGTCATCTTCTTTTTCATTTTGACACTTATCATTTTGTGAGAATTTTAGAAATTTTATTTTCCACTTGTTATTTTTTATGAATTTCTATTTTCTTAAAATAAAATTCCATAAAATTGTAATGGGTTCTATAAAAATATAAAATCATCCTATTAATTTGGTAACAAATTTTCATAAATAATTCAAACGATTTAGTTTCTTTTGTAAATTTTCAGAAGATTACATTATGTTATGTAAATTATTATATCATAAAATATTTCATATTTGTATATTGATATTAAAATTTTATTTTTAATAAACCCGTATAATATACGGGTCTCACATCTAGTTAAAAATAATCAAAACTTCTTTTAATTAAGAATAATCAGTAATACATGCAATCAACATCCTCGTCGGTAGGTGCTAGGGAGAAACCAAAATAGGATACTTGAGGAAAAACTTTATATATATATATATATATATATATATATATATATATATATATATATATATATATATATATATATATATATATATATATATATATATATATAAACGCATTTGGGGGTAAAATCATAAAAAAACTAAACCAAAAAGTTTTTTCAAATTTGAATTTTGGGAAACAACGAAACTAGTGAAAGATCTAAAAATGGTAAAATTAAAAAACACAATAAAAACTACACAATAAAAAGAAGAATTTTTTTTACAGAAATGGTAAAATCGAGTAAAAATGAGAATCAATTAAAAACAATAATGAATAAGAATTATTAAGAATGCATGATAATAACAATAATTATGTGAGTTTGAACGTACTCACATTAGCAAACAATCTATTCTCTTAGTCATTCTCATAGAAATAATAGATGTCATCCATATTTTAACCTAGCTCATATATATATATATATATATATATATATATATATATATATATATATATATATATATATATATATATATATATATATAGAGAGAGAGAGAGAGAGAGAGAGAGGTAGGTTCAAATGTTTTTCACATCTATTGTGTGCTAAAATGCACCAATAGGAATTTAATATTAATTATACGTATATTAAATGCTATTCATACTTATAAATCATTTTTATGGAAACTAATTAAATTCATCATTAATATCAACAATAATATTCTTTCAGAATGAATTCATATCTAGAAGAATAAGAGTGTATTTCAGCAGAATGAGAATGTATTCTAGTAGAATACACTCTCGTTCTTCATATTCTATGCAACTTTATTTTATTTTAAGTAAGTAAGTCCTGAAACAAAATACGAACTCATATATAAAAACCTAGATGCGAATTCATTCTGAAAGAATGTTATTGCTGTCATTAATGACGGATTTAATTAGTTTCCATAAAAAAAAATTTAATTATAGATATCATTTAATATACATATAATTATGGAAATCATTTAATATCTATATTTATTTAATTAAATAATTATTTAATTTTCTGAATTCCTATTGGTGCATTCTAGCGCACAATAGATGTAAGAAACAAAATAACTTAGCCCTATATATATATATATATATATATATATATATATATATATATATATACACACACACACATACACAAGGTCAGACGCAGGATTTCATACTATGTGTGGTACGAAAAAAATAGTAGTCGCATGATACTAAACAAAATAAAAAAAAAATTACACTGTGTACACGAAAGTTAGGCGTTGTCGATGCCACTATGGGACACCTAACAGAACTACCCCTGTGTGAATGTATGTATATATATATATATATATATATATATATATATATATATATATATATATATATATATATATATATATATATAAACTGAAGTTTCGAAAATTAGTGGTTAAGATTAATTTTTTGCATTCTCATTTGAACACACACACACACACACATATATATATATATATATATATGTGTGTGTGTGTGTGTGTGTGTGTTCAAATGAGAATGCAAAAAATTAATCTTAACCACTAATTTTCGAAACTTCAGTTTATCGAAAAAATAGAATATATCAAGATTATTGATATTTTAATCTAGATAACATGAATGTTATATTTTAATATAAATATAACCTTTTTTTTATCAACTCTCTTCATATGTTTTATTCGTATTTGAAGAAATTGTGTATTAGATTATGTTACACTCGAGTTCTGGTAAGATATCATCGATGAAATTGGGGCTGCATCGGGGATTAGATCGATCCTAAACACCACCTTCCTCTCCGGTGATATACCAGGCAAATCCTCCGGGAATACATCCGGGAAAGCCCGAACTGTAACACCTGATTCCCGGTACGCATTTAATCTAAGCATTTCTGTATTTCTTCGGTGACTAGACGAGTTGATGACCCAACTCGTCGAGTAGGGTCGCGATCCGTAGGCATTTTAAGTGACCTACTCGACGAGTCAGGAGACTAACTCGGCGAGTAGGTGCTGTTTGAGGGAAACCCTAAATCTGAGGGTTTGCACCCTATTTAAACATCTTATTGCAGCCTCCATTGTCCCTTATGCTCCCAGAACATCTCTTATCGAAACCCTAGACGCTTTGAGTGATCTAAGGCCATTTGTGGTGCTTTTGGGTGGTTGTGAAGCTTGGAAGGAAGCAGGAAGCTTAGGAATTCGAGTTGGGGCATGTAGATACAGAGATATTATTCCATTTTCAGCTCAATCAAGGTAAATGCCCCCTGTTTTTGGTCTTTCTTTTGGTTGTTCATCTTTAGGGCTTAGATTTTGGGTGCATTTAGGGCCTTCTAAGCCATTTTCGGGGTTTTATGGTGATTCATGGAGTTTTACCTTCAGAGATGAGTCATTGGAGGGGTCTCAAGGCATAAAGGTGCCAACTTTATGGCCATGAGAGCCCCATGCACATTGTAGAGCAACTTCTATGGATTTTTGAGCCAAAAACCCCATGCATGTGCACCAAGTTTGGAACTTTATGTATAAAATGAACATTAGGAGGCCAGATCTATGATTTTGATGTGTTAAGACCCATTTAAATCGACTGTATGGTATTGGTCAAGGACGGATTCGCCGAGTTTTTCTTGGGACTCGACGAGTCGAGGCGTAACGACCACCGAATCTATTTTGCGAATGGACCAGTTGTTAGGGAGGGGAGTCTCGTAGATGTTTAGACGCAAAAAGGGCCCTGAGAACCCTGGGACTCGATGAGTGTATGATCAGACTTGGCGAGTCCAAGGCAATCTCCCAATCTTCGAAGATAGACTCGACTATTTGTTCATACAACTCGGCGAGTCATAGACTGGACGTGTTCATATGAGGGAGATGAACTCGACAAGTTGTTCATACAACTCGGTGAGTCGGATGAAGGTTCATTCAGAGTTATTTTAGAAGGAGAACTCGTCGAGTCATCGCCAAACTCGAAAAGTTGAGGTGTAAAGAAGACCAGATGAAAAGATAGGGACTCGACGAGTTGGCGGCCCAACTCGGCGAGTCGGGTCAACTAGAAATTGACTTTGACTTTGACTTTGACTTGGTTAAGGGTAAAATGATCATTTTACCCTACAAATGGTTATCAATGTCTGATTCAGTGTTTTATGGATTTATAGCTGGAGGATCACCGGTGCAGCAGTCAGACATCTGCCGATCATCTTTTCAACAGTCAACCTTACGAGGTAAGTTACATCCCAATAGAAGTGGGTCTAAGGCACCAATGTCGGCCCACCAGTAGGAGTCGTATGTTAGATGATTGTCTTTGTGATATTCATCTAGTTTTGCTACTACCTAATATGTTATCTGCTAGTATGGTATGATGCTATGTGCTAGTAGCAATAGGGGAGATAGTTCCCAAGATTTCGGTCGATAGGGCCGAAGGGGGTAGTAACACCCAGTCATGTAGATAGAATATGATTATGTGATACATGTTATGTGGTAGTAGTAGAGGGGTGAAATAGTCCCCAGTATCCGGTCGAGAGGACCGAAGGGGAGGCCAACACCCAGATATGCTAGGCAGTATCCGGTAGAGGTGGCAAAAATTGACACGACACGAAACCCTACACGAACCCGACACGAAATAAACGGGGTTGGGTAAGATATTTCAACCCGTTTAAATAAACGAGTTGACACAACACGACACGAATGGGTAAGGTTAGGGTTGAGAATTTCAACTCGAATATGACTCGAAAATGACCCATTTATTTATATGCAAGTTTTTTGAATTATTTAAATAATCTAGAAAGATACAAAACCAAAACCATAAGTAAAAGAAAACGTTCGAATTGAACTGTTTTGTAATGCTGAAATTACTTAGCCGTTTAGATCAAGACTTCATTTAAGTTTTTCCATTCTCTCCCAAACCACCCAGTCTCTTTCACCACTCTCACATCCTCATGACCTTGTCATCCGCCTCCCCAACTCCCACTCCTTTAATTTTGTCATCTGAACTTGCTATGACTTCATCTATTCTACCTCCAAACTATTAGTTTTTACTTTCCACCTACCCAGCTCATACTCTTTCAGCATGCTCAATCTTTTAACCTCACATGACATGACATATTTCAAGGTACAACCCTAACCCGAAACCCGACACGAACTCGACACGAAAATAAACGGGTTGACACGACATAACACGTTAATTAAATGGGTCGGGTTAGGGCCAAGCACTTTCAACCCGTTTAGTGTTTCGACACGACACGAACCCGACATGACACGACACGATTGCCACCTCTAGTATGTTGGATAAGGTGTCTAAGTCCATAACTTATTTGGTACATACTTGACCCGACCCGGCATGGTCCATTTGGGTTGCACTTCACCCGAACTATTTATGGATAATTTTATGAGAGTTATACACATATGTTTATTAATATATTGTAAGTTATAATATATTAATATGAAGTTATTTAATTAGTCTTAGTCTTAAATTAATTATGAATTAATTTAGAGATTAAAAGGAAGACTAATTAAATTGTGGGCTATTGTTTTATATGGTGTGGGCTAACACTCATTTGTTAATGGGCTAGGCTTATATGGAAGTCCATGGATGATCCATGGAGCTTTTAACCCATGGATCCTTGGAAAAGGAAAGGTCATGGGTTATTAGGGTTTCACCCTAACCATGCACACTATATAAGCATGCTTATGTTGCATGAAATAGCCACTAGTGTGGTTTTGTGTGTGTGGCCGATTTTCTATGTGTGTATACACTCTCTCTAAAGTTTTCTAAGAGTTTGTGGTGATTTGTGATTCCATTTGAGGCATTCACACTATTGGTGCTTGGCCCTCAAACTCCTTAGGAATCAAACTCATCATCAAAAGGTATGTAATCTCATCTAATTCTTTTATGTTTAAAAGTACCCCATGCCATGTTAGATAGGTTATGAACCTTGGAAAAATTATTATTTTGCATGTATTAGACAAACATAGATCCAAGGTTTATTAGGGTTGCATGCACACTTAGGAAGTGTTAGATTGCTCAAAAACCCAACATAGTATCCGGTCGAGAGGACCAAAGGGGAGGCCAGCACCCAGATATGCTAGGCAGCATCCGGTTAAGAGGACCGAAGGGGTAGGTTGGGAACCCAGATATGCCTGACAGTATATGAATGTTGTGTGATTATATGGTATGTGGTAAGATGGGGGAACTTACTAAGATTTGTGCTTACAGTTTTCAGTTTTGTTTCAGATACCTCTTCAGCAAAGGGGAAGGAGCCGGCACGATAGCTGCACATCATACACACATGAGATTCCGCCTTATGAGAATTCTTGGGATTGTACTCTGACATTTTTACTACTTTTGTGATATGTTTTTCAGACATGAGATTATGGTTTTTATAAAGTGATATGACACAGTAATGTTTTAGAACAAATGTTTCTTAAATCGTTATATTAAAATTGAAATTTTTGGACTCGAAATTTGGGATGTTACAAGTTGGTATCAGAGCCCTGGTTTGAGGGATTCAGGCACAACCTCGGGGATTTCTGGACTCGAACCAAGGGATTAAAAGATTTTTACAAAGAAAATAGTTTTCTAAAAATTAAGTTAAAAAGTTTTAAGAGAGAACAAGGTGTGTGATGTGCGCGACCGGCCGAGCTCATGTAAGTTTTCCCCAAAGTACCCATACAAGTTTATGTTATGATTATCAGTTTCAGTAGAACAACATGCTAGACTAGGACTAAGGATCTAGAAAGGATGCCTGTGCCTATTATATGTGCTTTTGAGTTGCATGATAGTGTTAATTAGACAGTGATAGGATAGCCTGCTTAGGTTATGCCTGATTACATGAGTTTATATCGCATGCTATTACAGATTCCTGTTATGTGGATACAATTGCTTGAGTTTGTTTCCTTTTGTCTGAATGTTGCTTGCTTTGTGCTACGTGGGACTTGGAGTGATGCGAGTTAGCTATTAGGTAGTTACATTAGGTCACATGTAATCAGGGTCGAATAATCTCAGAGTGTTGGATTTGACCCTATTGCGTAGCTCTTGTTTGAGTCCTAACCATTGTAGGGATGAGTCCCTTACTTGAAGGATTATCCGAGCCTCGTGGCATGTGACTGTATCCATATGGTGGCTAATTGGCATTGCAAAGAGGCCTTCATCAGCTGAGGATTGGTTTGGGTGGAGTTAGAGGTACCCTAGGGCAAGCCTAGGATGATAGTATCAGAGATCAACAGTAATAGAAGGGACTTGGTGGAGTCAAGGAAGTTCTTGAGGAAAGTACAGATAGATGTGGAAGGTAGTATGGGCCCGTACTACCGAAATCAAAGGATCTATACTTGAGTAGACGAAGGGTGAGACAACACCAGGAAACTTGTGATAGATGTGATCCCTCTAGATGTATCAATATCACTGACAGTTGTCATTATGTATTGCAGAATGGTGGTGCTACGTCCGAGGCCAATAGTTGACAGTTCAAGAGAGGGATCGGGTTCGTTTTTAGGTTCCGAACCAGTGGATGAGAGGCTACACGAGTTCATCGCGTCCGAGATCACTAGAGGCATCCTTGATGCGACCCCGATCATCTTTGGGTCGATCAAGGAAAGGATTATCGAGTTGATGGAGGATCGCCTCAGGGCGTTCAGGAGTGACATGGGGACCAGCCAGTCAGGATCACGCACACTGTCCTTTAAGGACTTCAAGGGCAGTGGTGCGCCGGATTTCCATGGGGCGAAGGACCCCATTGCTGCCAGACGATGGATTACATACATTGAGTCTGCACAGTTGACTAGCTTCTACCCCGAGAGGTCGAAGGTGCGATATGCAGCAGGATGCTTGAGAGACCGAACCAGGGATTGGTGGGAGTCGGTTGGTGACTCTCTGGGAGCCTCAGCCATTGAGGCTATGACATGGCCGGACTTTGTGACTCGGTTCAGGAGTGAGTTCACGCCAGCTGTAGAGCTTCAGCAGCTGGCCAGGGAGTTTTTGGATATGAGACAGACTACAGAGACTGTGGCGTAGATCACCGCCAAGTTCCGAGAGAGGGCGTTGTCGGTGCCCCAGTATGCGAGAGATGAGGACATGAGGAGGACCCACTACCATGACATGCTACGACCTGACATTTGGGAGCATGTCAGTTTTTCAGCTTGCCCTACCCTGGATTCCATGATTGCCAAGGCGAGGGAGAGGGAGATTGACCTGGAGCACATCCGGAAAAGGAAGGTCGAGGAGGGACAGATAACTGGGGCTTCGGGGAAGAAGCCCAAGGGATCAGACGTTGGGCCAAAAGGCCAGCAAGGCCGAGGATGCTGTAGGAAATGTGGCAAGTCAAACGAGGGGGCGTGTAGGTTGGGATCATCGGGCTGCTACACGTGTGGCAAGACGGGGCATTTCAGCAGGGATTGTACCGCCCCTGCACCCACTATTCAGACATCCGAGTTGTTGTGTTTCCACTGCAAACATAAGGGCCATAAGAAGGCCAATTGCCCCCAGTTGACAGCAGCAACGCCAGTGAAGGCGCCAGCTCCAGCAACCCTACAGATTACTGATGGCCAGCAGGGCAAGGTAGAGGCTCCAGTGGTGAGGAGTCGGGCCTTCCAGTTTACTACCGAGGAGGCACGCACCGCACCCGATGTGGTGACGGGTATGATTCTTTCCCTCTAATTTATTTATATGATGTTCTGATATTGATTTATGCATGTATATATTCATGTTTAGGATCGTTCCATGTGAACAGTATACCTGTTCGGTCTGTGCGAGCTTCTACCCCGAGAGGTCGAAGGTGCGATATGCAGCAGGATGCTTGAGAGACCGAACCAGGGATTGGTGGGAGTCGGTTGGTGACTCTCTGGGAGCCTCAGCCATTGAGGCTATGACATAGCCGGACTTTGTGACTCGGTTCAGGAGTGAGTTCACGCCAGCTGTAGAGCTTCAGCAGCTGGCCAGGGAGTTTTTGGATATGAGACAGACTACAAAGACTGTGGCGTAGATCACCGCCAAGTTCCGAGAGAGGGCGTTGTCGGTGCCCCAGTATGCGAGAGATGAGGACATGAGGAGGACCCACTACCATGACATGCTACGAGCTGACATTTGGGAGCATGTCAGTTTTTCAGCTTGCCCTACCCTGGATTCCATGATTGCCAAGGCGAGGGAGAGGGAGATTGACCTGGAGCACATCCGGAAAAGGAAGGTCGAGGAGGGACAGATAACTGGGGCTTCGGGGAAGAAGCCCAAGGGATCAGACGTTGGGCCAAAAGGCCAGCAAGGCCGAGGATGCTGTAGGAAATGTGGCAAGTCAAACGAGGGGGCGTGTAGGTTGGGATCATCGGGCTGCTACACGTGTGGCAAGACGGGGCATTTCAGCAGGGATTGTACCGCCCCTGCACCCACTATTCAGACATCCGAGTTGTTGTGTTTCCACTGCAAACATAAGGGCCATAAGAAGGCCAATTGCCCCCAGTTGACAGCAGCAACGCCAGTGAAGGCGCCAGCTCCAGCAACCCTACAGATTACTGATGGCCAGCAGGGCAAGGTAGAGGCTCCAGTGGTGAGGAGTCGGGCCTTCCAGTTTACTACCGAGGAGGCACGCACCGCACCCGATGTGGTGACGGGTATGATTCTTTCCCTCTGATTTATTTATATGATGTTCTGATATTGATTTATGCATGTATATATTCATGTTTAGGATCGTTCCATGTGAACAGTATACCTGTTCAGGTGTTGTTTGATTCAAGCGCTACCCGATCGTTTGTTTCTCTTGCGCGTAGCAAGAAGTTTTCTGAGTCTTCGGGCGTGTTGGATTGCCCTCTAGAGGTCGAGATTGCGGACGACCGGTCTGTGCGAGCATCAGAGGTCTTCCGGGATTGTGTTTTGAGGTTGTTCGAAGAGCGTTATCCAATGGATTTGGTTCCCATACCATTGAGGGGGGACAATGTTATTATGGGTATGGATTGGCTGAGCCCCAATGGGGCAGTGATTGACTACGCGCAGCAATTGGTTCGGATTAGGACCCCAGGTGGGGGAGAGCTGGTGATTCATGGCGAAAGGCCACAGCAAGGACCAACCTTATGTTCGACAGCGAGAGCAAGGCGCTACCTTTAGCAGGGTTGCACAAGATTCGTAGCCTATGTTATGAATACACGGGAGGCGGGTAAGACGACGGTGGGTGATGTGCCCATGGTACGAGAGTTTACGGATGTATTCCCCGAGGATTTGTCTGGGATACCTTCGAAGAGGTAGGTGGAGTTCAAGATCGACCTCGTCCCTGGTGCGACTCCGATAGCCAAGGCACCGTATCAGTTGGCTCCTCCCGAGATGCAGGAGTTGTCTACACAACTGCAGGAGCTGTTAGACAAGGAATTCATTAGACAGAGCAGTTCGCCCTGGGGAGCCCCGGTTCTGTTTGTAAAGAAGAAGGACGGGTCGCATCGGATGTGTATAGATTACCGAGAGCTGAATAAGGTAACGGTGAAGAACTGTTACCCACTCCCGAGGATTGATAACCTCTTTGACCAATTGCAGGGAGCATCTTGGTTCTCCAAGATTGATTTGTGTTCAGGTTACCATCAGATGAGGGTCAGAGAGGAGGATGTTAAAAAGACTGCTTTTCGGATGCGTTATGGTCACTATGAGTTCGTGGTGATGCCTTTCGGGCTCACCAATGCTCCTGTCGCGTTCATGGATCTCATGAACCGCGTATATAGACCGATGATGGATCAGTCCGTGATAGTATTTATAGACGATATCTTGGTCTACTCCAAGACGCAGGAGGAGCACGAGGAACATCTGTGAGAGGTTTTGGAGACCCTGCGGAAGGAGAGCTTGTATTCCAAGTTCTCAGAGTGTGAGTTCTGGTTGTGCGAGGTGCAGTTTCTTGGGCATCTTGTCAACCAGAACGGTGTTCTGGTCGACCCGGCCAAGGTAGAGGCCATGATGAGGTGGGAGGTTCCGAAGTCTCCATCTGAGATTCAGAGTTTCCTGGGATTAGTCGGCTACTATCGGAGATTCATCCAGGAATTCTCCAAGATAGTCGTACCCTTGACTCGGCTAACGAAGAAGGTTGTAGTCTATCGTTGGGGGCCTGAGCAGCAGGAAACATTCGAGACACTGAGACAGAGGTTGTGCGAGGCGCCAATCTTAGCCCTAGGAGAGGGCATAGAGGATTTTGTTGTATACTGCGATGTGTCCATCTCGGGTTTGGGTGCAGTTTTGATGCAGAGAGGACATGTTATTGCTTACGCTTCGAGGCAGTTAAAGCCTCACGAGGCGAACTACCCGACGCATGATTTGGAGTTGGGGGCGGTTGTTTTTACCTCTATGGGGTTTATTGTACCATTTATACATACCACAAGAGCCTGGGGTATCTCATGGACCAGCCGAATCTGAACATGAGGTAGCGTCGGTGGTTGGATGTGGTGAAGGGTTATGACTGTGAGATCCTTTACCACCCGGGGAAGGCCAATGTAGGCCGATGCGCTTAGCCGCAAGGCAGCGCAGATCAGGGATATCTGCATGCGGATCACCATGGTGACTCCACTGCTAGAGCAGATCCAAGAGGCCCAACAGGACGCTATGAAGGAGGAACATCGAAAGAGTGAGCGTATTGTGGGTCAGGTTTCCTCTTTTCACTATGATAGCCGAGGGTTGTTGACCCTCCACCGTAGGATGTGGGTCCCCTATCATGGAGGCGTGTGTCATACATTGATGGAGGAGGCGCACAAATCCCGGTTCTCTATCCATCCAGGGGCGAAGAAGATGCACAAGGATCTTCGTCTCGAATATTGGTGGTCATGTATAAAGAGGGACATAGCTTGGTTTGTGGAAAAGTGAATGACCTGTAGGAAGGTCAAGGCTGAGCACTAGAGACCTCACAGCAAGGTCGAGCCGTTGGATATCCCGCTGTGGAAGTGGGAGGATATTACCATGGACTTCATTACGAAGCTTTCCAGGACCACGCGAGGGGTGGATTCGATTTGGGTCATTGTTGATCGGGTGATCAAGAGCGCCCATTTTATTCCAATTCAGGAGAGTATTTGGCCAAAAAGTTGGCCGACATCTACATCCGGGAGGTGGTGGCGCAGTACGGGGTGCCAGTTTCGGTGATTTCAGACAGAAATGTACGATTTACTTCCAGGTTTTGGAAGAAGTTCCAGGATGAGCTGGGTACTCGACTGCATTTTAGCACCGCGTTTCACCCACAGAAGGACGGTCAGAGCGAGCGGACCATCCAGACATTAGAGGATATGTTGTGGGTGTGTGTTTTAGACTTCGTAGGTAGTTACGATACTTACCTTACATTGGTTGAGTTCTCCTATAATAATAGTTATCATGCGAGTATCGACCGTACTCCCTTCGAGATGTTGTATGGGAGGAAGTGTGGGACCCCTATTTGTTGGGGAGAGGTTGGACAGAGAGTCATGGGGAGCACCAAAGTGGTGCTCAAGACGACTGAAAGGATTCAACAGGTCCGGAGCAGGCTCCAGACTGCACAGAGTCGGCAGAAAAGCTATGCCGACAAGTGTCGTTCAGACCTGGAGTTCCAGGTCGGGGATATGGTTCTCCTGAAGGTGTCGCCTTGGAAAGGCGTCATCCGATTCACGAAGCGGGGAAAGTTGGGCCCCAGGTACATTGGACCTTTCAGGGTTATGGCCCGGGTGGGCAAGGTAGCATATAGGCTGGATCTGCCAGCCGATCTCATTCAGATTCATAGCACCTTTCACGTACCCCAGTTGAGGAAATGTTTGGTGAACGATTCGGCAGTGGTGCCTTTAGAGGATATTCAGGTTGATGACAGCCTTAACTACATCGAGCAGCCAATGGCAATCCTTAACAGGAAGTTAAAGGGTTTGAGGAACAAGAAGGTGGAGCTGGTAAAGGTGCAGTGGCAGCACTGCGAAGGCTCAGAATGGACTTGGGAGCCAGAGGACGAGATGAGGGAACATTACCCCGAGCTTTTTCAGGATCGAGTAGCAAACTTCGAGGATGAAGTCTAAAATAACTGGGGGATATTTGTAACACCTGATTCCCGGTACACATTTAATCTAAGCATTTTTGTATTTCTTCGGTGACTCGACGAGTTGATGGCCCAACTCGTCGAGTAGAGTCGCGATCCGCAGGCATTTTAAGTGACCTACTCGACGAGTCGGGAGACTGACTCGGCAAGTAGGTGTTGTTTTAGCGAAACCCTAAATCTGAGGGTTTGCACCCTATTTAAACATCTTATTGCAGCCTCCATTGTCCCTTATGCTCCCAGAACATCTCTTATCGAAACCCTAGCCGCTTTGAGTGATCTAAGGCCATTTTTGGTGCTTTTGGGTGGTTGTGAATCTTGGAAGGAAGGAGGAAGCTTGGGAATTCAAGTTGGGGCTTGTAGATCCAGAGATCTTATTCCATTTTCAGCTCAATCAAGGTAAATGCCCCCTGTTTTGGTCTTTCTTTTGGTTGTTCATCTTTAGGGCTTAGATTTTGGGTGCATTTAGGGCCTTCTAAGCCATTTCCAGGGTTGTAAGGTGATTCATGGAGTTCTACCTTGAGATCTGATTCATTGGAGGGGTCTCATGGCATAAAGGTGCCAACTTTATGGCCATGAGAGCCCCATGCACATTGTAGAGCACCTTCTATGGATTTTTGAGCCAAAAACCCCGTGCATGTGCACCAAGTTTGGAACTTTACGTATAAAATGGACATTAGGAGGCCAGATCTATGATTTTGATGTATTAAGACCAATTTAAATCGACTATATGATATTGGTCAAGGACGGACTCGCCGAGTTGTTCTTGGGACTCGACGAGTCGAGGCGTAATGACCACCAAATCCATTATGCGAATGGACCAGTTGTTAGGGAGGGGAGTCCCGTAGATGTTTAGACGCGAAAAGGGCCCTGAGAACCCTGGAACTCGACAAGTGTATGATCAGGCTCGGCGAGTTCAAGGAAATCTCCTAATCTTCGAAGATAGACTCGACGAGTTGTTCATACAACTCAGCGAGTCATAGACTGGACGTGTTCATATGAGGGAGATGAACTCGACAAGTTGTTCATACAACTCGGTGAGTCAGATGAAGGTTCATTTAGAGTTATTTTAGAAAATGTGACATCCCCAAAATCATGGCCAGAAAAGACCGGTTTTGTTTATACTTAATATTTTAAATAAAAGAGTTGCGGAATTTGTCCCCAAGACAAAATATGATAAAGATTTATCAAAGCATTTCCATAGAAATGTATTTCATTAAAAGACTCGGGATGTCAAGTTCAATACAGATCAAAAGTATAAACAGTACAATATAAGCCTTACTACATTATTTCATATCTAAAGGTCTATATTCGTAATCCCTCATCCAAAACATCACATCTATGCTCGAGCGCCACTACCTACAATACATGAAATTGAGTGGGTCAGGCTTGGGAGCCTGGTGAGCACATAGGGTTTTCAACCCACAATAAATAAGTTTATTAATTTTATCAACCAACAATAACCTGATTACTCGTTCCTGTTATCCTCACATTACGTCCCTAAATACCTATCATAAGGGACCTATCCTAAGGATCATCATCGGGATAGACACTATTGCTAAGGGGATTCCTCAGCAATAAATGTCCTTAAGGCAACCAGGTGGGGGATAGAATACACTGGTGAACACATCATTCACAAACACCTACAGGTTGCGAGCCTGCTAGTGTTCCACTGGACTGTGTAGAAGAGTTTGTGGTCGTCATCCATACTCCGCTAGATGACAGAATCAACAACATCAACATCGAGGTCTCTCATCATTTTATAACACATCACCCATTACATCTACCCATGTTTTAACCCAACATTTTTGTAGATATAAAATACATATACAGTTTAAATCATTGAAAGCATATATAAAAACGTTCATCCAGCATAGACAATAAGTATTCGGATAATATGCACACATACAACGGGTTTTTCTCAAAACCGGGCTTCGCTGGAGCAGCGTTTCTGAGCCGAAATGCTATTTTCTCGGGACTCCGGGAGCCTCGGGGCTTCCTTCGGATGCTAGGGGGTTTACCTAGACTTTAAGGGGGCTTAGGGAGCTTAGAGAGAGTGTGTGTAGAGAGAGAAAGAAGGTTTGAGAGGTGTGAAGAAATGGCAAGACCCGACACCTCTATTTATAGTGAAATTTCTAATGGACTCGCCAAGTTTTGACCAAAAACTCGCCAAGTTGGTGCACGTGGCAGCCTTCTTGTGGTGCCACGTGTCCAATTTTGGTGGTGCCATGTCACCCAATATCGCGTATCAGCCTCCCGACTTAGAAAAATCATAACTCTCATATACGAGCTCCGTTTTATATGTTATTTATATCCACACGTAGGTAAAATCAAGGTCCAGAACTTTCATTTAGACTCCGTCGACTAATTCTTGACCGATCTTAAATTTAATAGTAGAAGGAGACTAGACTGCTAAATGACCGCGAAGAATTCGTAACTCCTTCATACGAACTCCGTTTTCATCTGTCTTTTTACCGTTGAGTTCCTATTAATGAGATCTTCAACTCTCATTTAGGTCGCATAAGCCAAAAACCGCTCAGACTAAAATTCGAGTTTCAGGTTGTACATTGCTAAGTCGAAACTTTGAAAAATCATAACTTCCTCATACGAAGTCAGATTTGGGCGTTCTTTTTTTGGATTTTCTCGGTTTAACATACTCTAAAAATTTGGTTTATATCACTAAGGCTAAAAATTCTTTTATCATAAATTCATTTTTTACGCTTCCCGGTGTCGTGTCGGTTCCGTCGCAAAACTTCGACGGGTCATAACTTCTTCGTTATAACTCGGATTTCGGCGTTCTTTATAACCCCAGAATCCTTGTTTCGACAACTAAAACTTTATGTAAAGATATAAACTTATCTCACACTTTAATTTTGACGCTCATTTTTATCCTTTATTTATTATAAATTTATAAATAAGTAATAAGCACATAAATACACATAATTCACATAATACTCAAATATTTCATCTTTATTACGTCAAAAAGAGTTACAATAATTGACCTAGACTATTACATTGTCTAAAATGCTTAGCCCTGAAACCCGGGCGTTACAGAAGGAGAACTTGTCGAGTCATCGTCAAACTCGACGAGTTGAGGCGTAAAGAAGACTAGATGAAAAGATTGGGACTCGACGAGTTAGCGGCCCAACTCGGCGAGTCGGGTCAACTGGAAGTTGACTTTGACTTGGTCAAGGGTAAAATAGTCATTTTACCGTAAGAACGGTTATCAATGTCTGATTCAATGTTTTATAGATTTATAGCCGGAGGATCACCGGTGCAGCAGTCAGACATCTGTCGATCATCTTTTCAACAGTCAGCCTTACGAGGTAAGTTACCTCCCAGTAGAAGTGGGTCTAAGGCACCAATGTCGGCCCACCAGTAGGAGTCGTATTTTAGATGATTGTCTTTGTGATCTTCATCTAGGTTTGCTACTACCATATGTTATGTGCTAGTATGGTATGAAGTTATATGCTAGTAGCAGTAGGGGAGATAGTTCCCCAGATTCCGGTCGATAGGGTCGAAGGGGGTAGTAACACCTAGTCATGTAGATAGAATATGATTACGTGATAAATGTTATGTGGTAGTAGTAGAGGGGTGAAATAGTCCCTAGTATTCGGTCGAGAGGACCGAAGGGGAGGCCAACACCCAAATATCCTAGGCAGTATTCGGTCGAGAGGATCGAAGGGGAGGCCAACACCCGGATATGTTAGGCAGTATCCAGTCAAGAGGACCAAAGGGGAGGCCAGCACCCAGATATGCTATGCAACATCCAGTCAAGAGGACCAAAGGGGTAGGTCGGGCACCCAGATATGCGTGACAGTATATGCATGTTATGTGATTATATGGTATGTGGTAATATGGCGGAACTCACTAAGCTTTGTGCTTACAATTTTCAGTTTTGTTTCTGTCACACCCCAAAACCAAGAACGGAGGAAACGTTCAGGGGTGGAGGACGTCATGTATAGTATCATAACAGTGTAAAGTAGTAAACTAGCAACAACATCATCCATTGCATTAAAAGTAAAGTTTTAATACACATGTGTTCTTTCATAGTAATAAGACACCAAAATATGTAATCAAAATAAAAGACGAGTCTTGACTATGCTCCGTCTTCTCAAAACCTGGTCATCGTACCTGTCTACTGGTGACCTAAGAATACAAGTTATTTTGAAAGCAGTAGATCAGCATAAAGCTGGTGAATTCATAAGTATTTTAGTGTCATTGATTTGGAAAGTTGTTATGAAAAACATGCAATTGTTGATGAAAAATTTGATATAAGTGTGAAAACCCTAGAAAATCTCATATTTCCTACTGGTATAAAAGTAGTCTTCTACCAAGACCTGACTGTTTTGAAGTTTGCATTTATGTGCAAAAGAAAGTTTTTCCCATGTATGACTATTAATATAAATATATAGTCTACCTCATAGTTTATGTGAATGTGTCACAAAATAACAGTAATAGGGAAAATATATTCATTGAAGTATTATCCTTTGGTACTAGGATAAACACGACGTGGAAACTCGCCGAAAATGTATTAACCGTAGACATCCGTCGATATGCATTTTCCCTACTGTAGCTAACAGTCTTGGGCGTAGAATGGTTAGTCCCGAGCGTATACAATAGTATCTACTCATATAATATGTAATAGTATCTCATCATATAGTATATATGTAACAGTATCCATGTCAGTATAACCCTGTAAGTGTATCCATGTAAGTGTATCCCTTCATATAGCATTTAGTATAGACTCATGAATGAGCTGACTCTGGTGTAATTCCTTGTAATAGGAATAGTGTTTTGTATCCCCTAAACTATCCCTATAATAGTTTACTGGAATGTAATAGACGTCCAAGAAGGCTTATACACCCCTGCTACTCAAGAGTGTGGGAACTGAATGAAGGATGAAAGCTTTCATATCAATACATATATACATGAACATAAGTGTATAGATATGGTTTTGATCAATAAGTTGAAAGAGATTTTGTAAAACATTTAAGAGTTTTGAACAATAAATAACAATGAATTGATGTCATTTTATAAAACATTTCAAAAGTAATTCATTTGATAACAAAGTACATCAGGACTGAAAACCCTTACGTGTATCACATTTTGAAGTATGTGAATCAGTCAGTTGAAAACACAGTTATAAATCACATGTAATTGATACTATAACATATTGTTTTATACTTGCATCCCCCCCCCCCCGATTAAAGCATTTAAAATCATTTAAAAGATTGATTAAGGGGTATGAACTCACCTGTAGTGAGTGGTATGGATGAACTGATGCAACCATTAGAGTTCAACTTTTGGCTAGCACTCTAACAACCCTACTGAAAAAGGATTCGATAAAGGTGGATAATAGCAACAACAAAAGCTTCAATAATCACCCTAAAATAAATATATACAAACTACTTATAGTTAAATAATGAAGGGGATCATATATGTAGGGATGCTTGGGGGAATAAATCTCAGGTACAGATGCAACCAAATGTCTGGCAACAATGTTGAAATCAAACTTAGCTAATTTCAATATCCAATGGGCTTGATCAGGAGCACCAACTAACAAAGTTGCCATGAATCCAAGAAGTTGAGCAGCAAAATCGGATTTTGAAGGTTGTCAAAAGGATTACCTCATCTGCATCACCCGTTATTTCAGTGCTCGGTGATAAATTGCATCACCTTTGCAATAGAGTACCCTGCCCCACAATGGAACTGCACTAGCAATCTCCTAAATGACTCCCTTAAAAGAAGAAAGAGCTTCCAACAATAGTTATTCATTGTAATACAATAAATTGGATGGTGATCACAAATTAGGAAAATTGATAACTATCAACTAGATTCAAGTATGAAGCCGATTAAAACAAGAATTCAATCTAGTTATTTTTCCTACTTGTAATGTTCATCAAGTTTTAACTAGTTATCATTTTTTTTCAAATACTAATAATCATCATCTAATTCTGGGGTCAAAATTACCCTACAAAATGGAAGAAATAATTAATAAAAGAAAACCTTAATGAATAGTTAAGACAAGGGTATTTTTGGCACATGAAAAATAAAGCTAACCATACATGACTAAATCACACCAAGGGTAAAAATGGAAATCCCAATTCAACGATGTTCCACTTCCATGAGAGAATGCAATTTTGAGACGCGATGCCTAAAGAGTGGTTCAAGTCGAAAAGAGGGAACACCAGTCAGCCATCTTTTAACCTCATACATCTCATTCCATGCTTGAACTATTTCATCAATTTTAAAACCAAGACCTGAAAAACACTCATACAAAACATTCAACTTTGGACTAAATATAGTAAAAATCATAAAAGCACAAGGAATTTTTTGTAATTTACTTGAAACTTGTCTAAATTAACTGCAGAAGCTGTTCCATTTGAGCAATGATTCTTTATAATTACTGCAAGATCTGTTGGTGATGAAACCGCAAGCTCAAATGTTTCAACAGCAGCAGCTAAAGATTTTTCCCATGCTGACAAATCCATTTTGAATTCACCAACAGATCTCTCATAAAGCAAAGTCCCCCATAAAATATACATTTGAGATCTCAAATGAGCAGCTTGTTCAACAGCTTCATTAGTAGACACTTCTTTCAAGCATATCACTAAATTAAAATTGTCATAAATGCAACAACTTAACAATAAAAAATAATCCATATAATTTAGATACTCAAAATTACATTTAAAAAACTTGGTACAAAGTTTTAGAATCATTCAGTCCTGTGTAGGAAAGGATCTGCAGGCCTGACATAAGTAAATCCCTTAAACGGGTTTTCCTTAAATTTGGGACTCGCAGCAGGGGAATCCAGAAGCAGGGGTAAATTTGTCCAACAATCTTCAAAATTCACAATGCATTGCTTCCCAGCTACTTGTGGAACAAAACTTGGCTTTAATCCTTCTGTAACAACTATTTTTAGAAAAAAACACCATTATTAAGCAACAACTATAACAGATGGAAATTCATAGAATTTGTGCTTATTCAAGGTAATGATACATAAGTAATTTGACATTTGTCTAGATCAATCAAGCTTTTCTAGATTTGATTGTTTTGACCCAAAATACTGTGAAAATCCCAATTGAAGAAAAGCACAAGTAAATTACCTCTCCACCAAGTTAAGCTAGGTCACCCAAAGAAGTCAAAGAGGTGTCATGGAACGCCGATCTACCAAGAACCCTAATCATATCAGGCTCCACCATATGCTTCCCTCCAAGTATCTTCAGTATCGTCGTTTTTCCTTTTGTTTTAAAATTCAATAAAAACTTCACGATCGATATGGATAGAATTGAAATTGAAAAAAGGAGGAAAGAAGGGGACGAACCTATCCTATTCAAGAACATTTGAAGGCATCAAGCTTAGTTGCCTGCTCTGATGACTCCGTGCCTGGACTCGCTAGACCATCCGCGTAAATAGTGGTGGTAGGGGTGACGACCATGGTTATTAGAGTGATACCGATAGATTTCTTCATGAAGCATGTTAGAAGTTTTTAGGGCATAGTACGTAAGAGGGAGTATGTGAGAAGGGTTTTTAAAGCACAATGCAAAAGAACCGATTGATATCTTGAGATAGTGTGCGAGAGATTTAGGAGATGGTGGGGAAGAGGGAGTACTAAAATTTATATGCCACAAATAGAAGAGATCGAAACCAGAGGGTGAGGAAGATCTCAACAATTGATTCTGAGATATTCTGCGCCAAAAGGAAGATCCAAACAACTGATTTCGACTTCGATGGAGGAAGAATCGATGACTACTTCATTTTCCATTTATATAGAATTTAAGGGTTTTATGGAGATTCATATATAGAGATGGTCGTGAATGCGGAGGAGATGGAAAAGAGGTGGAGTCACCGATGATGTTTGAGGGGGGCGGCGTAGAGTATCATTCTTAGGGCTTAGGGAAAAGAGGGAAACAAAAATGGGGGAGAAAAAGGAGCGCGCATTTCTAATTTTTAGGATTTCCATATCCCGCCCATAGATACTAAAGGAGGCGCGCCTTTACCTAAAAAAATTATAAAACGACACCTAATTTTACATCACGCAAAAATGCATAATCTAAATCCTTTAAATTTTATTAGAGATGACGTTTTTTTACAAGACCCACTTTTGCGTATCACACATTCGTGCGTGTCATAAATTGCATGTCCTTAAAGGCCTGTTTTCTAGTAGTGCCTTGACCATGAGCTGTTTTGAAGCTCCACAAGTCCTCAGAAGCATTTCCACTTGAAGTATAAGCCTATGGAAGGGATTAGGGCACCATTTCACTCCTAAATGGAGTTTACGGTCCTTGGACCATCTCCCTTTGGGTTTACGGTCGTAAACCCCTATGGTTTATGGTCTTTTGATGTTTTCAAGCCCTTAACTCATCAAGGAATGGATCTATGCAAGTTTCCAAGGCTTAGGAGGGACTAGGGCACACTTTGGCACCCTTTATAGGGTTTATGGTTCAAGAACATCTTGAACCGTAAACACCTTTGATCCTTGGTTTCTTGGGTGTTTTCTTGATTTATGGAAGTGTAACAAGCCTTAAGATACTCTAGGATAGAAGTACTTACAAGATAGAGGCTTGAAAAGGTGCTAAAAGTCCAAGAACAGTAGTGTGTGTTCTTGGTGTTCTTGGTGAAACTTGAAGATCTAACCTTTTGGAATGATTTCATGGATGGAAGTGTGTTAGATCACTAGATTAAGTAGTATATCAACTTATTAAGGCTAGAAACGCTTACAAGTTAAAGATCTAGAAGGAAAAGTCGAAGATACTTGAGAGAAAATTGAGCTTTGTTCTTGAAAGGTGGAAAAAGTGGTAAAAATGACTAAGTGTCACTTATATATGATGGGTTTTGGTCATAAGAATATCCTATGTGCTCATACAAACCCTAATGCTTGGATCTAGGTTTCTCTATTGAACATGCAAGTTATACAAGACTATAAACCCTAATTCTAGCATACAAGTAATCATATTAACATAAGAATGGGTTTAAGATATTACCTTGATTGTTATGTAGCAATAACAAACCCAAATCTCCTTGTAATGACTTTAGAAAACTTAAAGTCACAAATGTCACTCCTCTAATGGTTCACAAACACCAAGAGCAAGAGGATGAAGAGGAGAGAGTATGGAGGCTGCCCTAAAACGTGTGAAACCCTAGAAGGATGCTTAGCCACGTTTTTGGTCCAAAAGGGATCTATATATAGTGAGGCTATTAGGGTTATCTAACAAGGAAACCCTAATTTGGATGCTTAAGCCCTAAGCAACCCATGGACTCCTTTAATTAAGGCCTTGGACGATTTCCTTATGAGTTAACCCATAGAATTCGTCCACTCCTTAATTAAAGACAATCCATAGCCCAAGTTGTAATTATCTTATAATTACAATTCTAGTCCCTTAAGTTTAATTAATCATTTTTAGTCACAAAACTAATTACCAATTAATTATTGACTAATATTAATTAAACAATATGATTTCTCCTTTAATATATTATTCTCATAATATATTAATAAATCATATTTAATCCTTTCTCTCCATAATTCATCCTATCAAATTGCTTTAGTGAAGGCAACCCAAAAGGACCATGCACCATCGGGTCAAGTACATACCAAAATAGTTATGGAATTAGACACTAATCCAACAGTCTCCCACTTGGATAAGTCTAATAACTATTATGCGTATGACTTCAGATCCTGATCTGCAATCGTAGCTTTCCAAAGCCGCTGTCAACTCTGATCTTATCAGATACGCATGTCCTTAGATAAGGGATCATATATTCCTCCGTTCTAGATATCGTATGAGATACGATTTCCAATCATTCTCTTTGTACTATTTCTCGATTCTTGATTTATGACGACTGACTAATTGAACAAATCAAATTAGCCCTAGCCCGGCCGAGCATTTACGTTTGTCATCACTAAATCATCGAGGGGGCCCAAAGATATCGCTTTTATCCTACTTTGGATAAAAGGAACGGATAAACTTTGATACAATGCTCGCTTGCACTCACGCACTGAATCACACACAACAATATGTTTTATAACACCAAGTTACTAGTGCGTTTACATATAATCAATGTGCAACCGATTCGCAAGATACAACTCACACATCTCGGTTTCAAGAATATAAGATGTTATCGTCTCACCAATCACTCGTGATACAATTCATAGAGCGATCCAAGTGAGCGTGGGTTTAATCCAATGCTCAAATTCATATTCATAAGCACTCATGAATGTTGCAGCAAACATTTGCTTATGTCTAATGCTCTTTAGACAATCCACACACCAATTCACGACAGTCTTCATTCATACCTACTTCCAACATATCAATGACTGTGGCCCGTTCGAATAATTTGACTGTTCTTAACCAATTAAATTATTCAGGAAGTCAAAACATGCAAAGTGAAACACAAGAATAATACTAATCCCATATGGCCTCAACCCTTTGAGCATAAATAAAACACCTTTTATTTATCACCATATCGATTACTCATTATTTGTTGTTTCGGTTAATCAACTTCTTACTTGAATTATTACACTTGTCCTATGCTCCTAGCATGCATACAATGTTTACCTATGGTTCTTACTTTGTGAAATAGATCAAATTGAACACATTTCCAATCTTTCTCATTTCACAACTCCAAATCATTTTTCATAAGTGAAAGAATATCAAATTCTTGCTACTTATAGAATATGCTAGATTCTAACATTTTATGCAATGATCCTTTCGTGATATCACTGCACCAAAGTCACAAAGACTATTGCCAATGATATTACAAAGTCCTCTATCGGAGATTGTTACAATACAATTCCTTAGATATGATGTCTCTCACTCAAAGAACATTCCTTTGAACATCCTTTTGCATAAAAGTTTCTAATATATTCATAGGTTTTCAATATTCAATTCCCAATATGGACACGTTTCCATAATTTCCATATGACAACTCATTCTTAATAGAATCTTATCTATTCATAATAATGTCGATATGGTCCATCCAATATGGAAACATTTCCATATCTTTCAATACTATACTTCCAACTACTCACAAGCGACCAATCCTCGGCGAACTTTGGATTGACCTTTGATAGTTGTTTAATTATTTTAGTTAAAACCAATTCTTGTCCTTTTTCCCTCTAAATGCGCTAGACATTTGGAAAATTTTAGAATGGTCAAATATTATAGCATTTGCAATCGATCCTATACCCAAAGCGTATGGGACACAATGCATAATGTCTTACATAAATATTTGATACTTTATCAATCTTTTGCTATGTTCTCAAAATTTGAATTGTGAAGAGGAATGCCGTAATCATAATCAAAAATTGAGAACACACTATGTTTCCTTGACTAAAAATATTAACATTTCTCAACCTAAGCCTTTAAATTTGAAATGAAGCATAATATTCTCTCCCTTAATTATAGCAAAACAACTTTACAACCCTTACGAATTTGCAGGGTATAACTCTTGTTTTTCTATAATTAATATTGCCAACTTGCAATACGTGCCTTAATAATCATACAATCATAACATTTATGCTCCCACTATCATGATGATTATTATAAAACATAACATTTATGCTCCCACTAGCTTCGACATGTATTCATAAACATCTTAACTTTCAGAAAAACAATGCTTATTGAATTTCTTAAGTTCATGTTTCTAATACTTAGTGCTTTGATAATCTTTTATCAAGGCTTCTTGAACTTATACACCTTTGCCTTAGATAGTTCATATGTGTGTCTAAACAATTGCCAAACCTCACAATTCAAATCATGGAAAGGGATACCGTAACCATAATCGAATTCGAGAATCCAATTTTCACATTCACTATCCTTTTAAAATCTCTCTTAGTGAAAGCATTTCCTCACAGTTATTTTCATGAAGGAGGGAATCTTATGACACTTATATTTTAATGGTGTATGTGTTCCTATCCATGTGAATTTGTCAAAACCAAAGTTTACGACAAATTCAAACTCATATGGATCGAACTTTCTTAATCTCGATTTCTTGCCTTATGGTAGCACAGCTGCCCACCATGTCTTCCAAGTAGTTAAGCAGCTCACCTTTTCTTATCAATGTACTTTCCGTTGATCAAGTTCCTTGCCTTTTATGCATTCAAATGAGAACTCATAGGACTCACATGCATAATTAACTCGATTGGATTGGCACAGAAACAAAATAATGTCAACACAATAGGTTGTAAACCTCAACTCGTGTGCTAGTGATGATCGATAAGGTCTATTTTGATTTGTTCTTGAAACCTTTCAAGACCATTAAGACTCCCACTGACTCCTTGACATATAAGATTCTCTTGTCAATAACCATTTCTTAACAAACAAATATTCAAGAGTTAGTGTAGCTTTTATCAAAACACTTCATAAATTGGTCCTAGTTGGTCTTTGTCTTATCCAAGACATCACAACTTTTCCATATTTGATGAATGCTATAAACCTTCTTAATACTTATCACTCAATGTCGCAATCTTAACTCTAAGACTTATTTTGGAACGAAGTATGATTGACCTTTTGATTTAACCATTTCTCCAATCCTTGATTCTTCTTCTTAAACATACAATTGTACTAAGACTCACTTAGAGGATCAATTGAAATATGGTTCTTAATCATTAAGACCTATCATAAAGCATAAAAGGTACTCTCCCTTCTCCTTAGAATGGAGAAACTTTTATCTTTCTGCCTACTTGATTCTTCTTATTTGTTCTGCTATTGATTTAAACTTTTTCAATCAATTCATAATTACACTTAATCTTGTAAGTATAATCATATTTACTAAACCTTTAGTAAATCATGACGAATATCATTGTTACTCTTATGGTGGACTTGATCAACATGCAACTTTGTGTGCTCGATCTCCTAGTCCTTCACTTGACACTTTGTCAATGAATTAGTCTAATTTCCAAATATGAAATTTCTCATTCATCGTGCAACCAACTTACATGATTCCAAGTTTCTGTCCAATTGAAACTTGGGCGATGATAAACTTTCCCTATTCGGTAAATTTCCGACATTTCCACAAATAACATAATTAAGAATCAAATCCATTATTGCTCATATTAGAAACATTCAATCATTAATTTTTTCATACACGCCATTGCAAGGATAAATAAATAAAATAAAAATTTATTTTATTGCGGAAAAATTTGTCCTTACAATGCAATTCATTGAAAAACTATACTAATACATATTTCTTAGCAATCTTATTCTAACTCTAAGTAGTAGCTCAAGAATCTAATCGTCAAGTAATGCGATCGAAATCCATTTCTTCATGGTTAGATTCTGCTCACTTCTTCCCTTAAGCTTCCTTTCTTTTCTTCGATCCTACAAAACATCAATTGTAATCTTATCACATTATGTATTAAGAATCTAGAATAGAAGCTTAAAAGAGTTAGTTAATGGATTTTACCTATATTAGAGCCATACGTTTCGACTCTCCCATCTCTTAGATCTCTTAGGTAAATGGGGCAACTTCGTCTCCAATGCCCTTTCTCTTTGCAATAAAAGCAAATTGACTCTTTTGGAACATGACATGGAACTACTTCAGACATTGCCTTTCTCTTATGATCAAACTTTTCGATCATAGCATGTCTTTCGTTGCCATTGTCTATATCCATAGAGGTCTTGAAGGCAGATTCACCAATCAACTCTGCTTTTCTATTACGCCAAACCATTGCTGATTTAGCAACAATAAGCATATAGGTGAGATCTATAAGGGTCACGTCGCGGTTCATCATATAGTACTCTCTTACGAACTCACTATATTAGTTAGGAAGTGACTGAAGAACCCAATCAACAACCATTTCCTTACAGACAACGGATCCCAACATTCTTAACCTATCAATGTGTGACTTCATCCCTAGGACGTGTGCACACACCGGCTTTCCTTCTTTTGTTTACTTGCCAAAAGGGCTTGAGTGATCTTGAACTTTTCAAGCCTTTGGTCTTGTGGGTTAGGGAGAATAATTGGAGGAGGTGGAGGAAGTGAAGCATGATTTCTTGTTCCTCGATCGAATCGTGGAATATCATCTTCATGTGGAAAGCTTGTTCCATGGGATTTGGGAAGACCATAGTTGTCAAACTTTGACATCTACAAAACGGGAGAAAACGAATTCAAGTTAGTTTATTGATTGAGTCCTTAGTAAATCACCCAAATGAGATACTAAGGCTAAGACCCAACACAATATTCTACAACTCGGGAGAGGGATGTCATAACCCAAATTGCAGAACATTTGAAGGTAAGTGAATGACGATTCACTAATTTCCACCATGAAAAACAAAAACAAAATTTAAGTTTTAAATCTATGAAAACTCCTAGATCCTATGAGATTCATTGAATCATTTCAATGGCATGTTTAAATCTCGATATGCCCCTCTTGTTTGTGACTGGGATGCCGAGGATCACAAAGCGGGTGTGAATAACCATGCCAACTACATGGTGCCCCCACATGTTACAGTCACCTATTCGATGTGCCACACACGCTCCACCGAACTATGAAAAACATTGAGTCACCATTTCCTACCTTTGCTTAGAACCATTTAGTGTGCCGGTAAACCACACACGCTCCACTAATGTCTTCGCAAGGGTACAAAGTGTAATTTCATGGAATTGCATCAATTCACTTTGCCTAAGTAACTAATATTGGGAATTTGAAAAACATTTAGTTACTTTAGTAATTCATTATACTTACAATGGAAGGTTTCGTCCTATCCTACCCGTTCGGCTAACGACCCTCCACTAGTCAAGAGTGCGGTGGGTAAGAGTGGATACCCATTCAATCGCCATTTTATAGGCAATTTCCTTAAACACTCCTTATAGTCCAGCTTCGTGAATGAGGCCTACTAATGGTAAGACTGACTTCTACTCATACATATATATAATGTTAGACTTTTAATGTTATATATAGTATAGGGAATATTTTACACTTTTAAAATACTAGGTGGTCAAATTTAATAATTATACCTTTAATTCAATTAAATTGTAAACCAAAACTTTTATGGATTTATTAAACCTCTTTTAATTATACACCTTAATTAATTAATAAAACCATAAGGGTGTGATTTGAACTTTTTCAAAACAATATTAGGGTTTTAGAATTTATCATTCCTAATTAAACTTTTAATCAACTTTTAATTTCCAAAACTTGAGGGCAAGTTTTGAAACATTTCAAAACATTAGGGTTTAGAATTAAAATATACATCAAAATTAAACTATTAATCAAAATTTAAATTCCAAAACTTGAGGGCAAGTTTTGAAACCTTTTCAAAACATTAGGGTTTCAACTATTTAAATTTCAAAACAACAAAATTTTTGGGTTCAAATTTAAACTATAAAACCTAAGGGGGGAAATATGAAACATTTCATAACACAAGGTTCAAATAACAAATAACCTAAATTAACATTTAATCACATAATTATCCATATTTGATTTATTTAATGATTTCTTGCAAAACAATTTACCAATTTAATCAAAATACTTAGTCAATTATCACATAAGGAAACAAATATTTTATTAATTGATAAATATCTTCAATTAGATCAACAATATAGTCATATATATCATAAAATCGGATTTATATTGATCTAATATGATAAATTCAAGTATTTCAAAGATAAACAGCAAGAAATCCCGAAAATAGCTCCATCTGACGCTTGAACTCGCCGAGTACCACACTGTACTCGCCGAGTTGAGGCCTACTCGCCGAGTACACTGTGGTACTCGTCGAGTTCATCAGCCAGGGAGCCCAAAAATCGATTTTGCAACTTGAATAAACACACAAGGCTTCAATACAATAGAAACCAATCAAGGCTCTGATACCACTGATGGGTTTTGGTCATAAGAACATCCTATGTGCTCATACAAACCCTAATGCTTGGATCTAGGTTTCTCTATTGAACATGCAAGTTATACAAGACTATAAACCCTAATTCTAGCATACAAGTAATCATATTAACATAAGAATGGGTTTAACATATTACCTTGATTGTTATGTAGCAATAACAATCCCAAATCTCCTTGTAATGACTTTAGAAAGCTTAGAGTCACAAATGTCACTCCTCTAATGGTTCACAAACACCAAGAGCAAGAGGATGAAGAGGAGAGAGTATGGAGGCTGCCCTAAAACGTGTGAAACCCTAGAAGGATGCTTAGCCACGTTTTTGGTCCAAAAGGGATCTATATATAGTGAGGCTATTAGGGTTATCTAACAAGGAAACCCTAATTTGGATGCTTAAGCCCTAAGCAACCCATGGACTCCTTTAATTAAGGCCTTGGACGATTTCCTTATGAGTTTCCCCATAGAATTCGTCCACTCCTTAATTTAAGACAATGCATAGCCCAAATTGCAATTATCTTATAATTACAATTCCAGTCCCTTAAGTTTAATTAATCTCTTTTAGTCACAAAACTAATTACCAATTAATTATTGACTAATATTAATTAAACAATATGATTTCTCCTTTAATATATTATACTCATAATATATTAATAAATCATATTTAATCCTTTCTCTCCATAATTCATCCTATCAAGTTGCTTTGGTGAAGGCAACCCAAAAGGACCATGCACCATCGGGTCAAATACATACCAAAATAGTTATGGACTTAGACACTAATCCAACAATATACCCCCCTCCCAAAGGGTTTACGGCCGTAAACTCCAAATTCTTGGGGTTTTGGAATGTTATTGTTGCACAATAAACCCTCAGGCATCCCCTCTCCTGAAATCTCCCGAAGTACTAACTTAAAAAGACTCAAACTTAAACCAAAAGGCTTGAAAGTTAGCAGAAATTGTTCTGACTTCTATTGATTTGAAATGTTGTACATAATAGAAATTTTGGGTTGTCACAGTTTCAGGTACCTCTTCAACGAAGGGGAAGGAGTCGGCGCGGTAGCTGCACATCATACACACATGTGATTCCGCCTTATGAGAATTCTTGGGATTGTACTCTGACATTGTTACTACTTTTGTGATATGTTTTTCAGACATGAGATTATGGTTTTTATAAAGTGATATGACACAGTAATGTTTTAGAACAAATGTTTCTTAAATCGTTATATTAAAATTGAAAATTTTGGACTCGAAATTTGGGATGTTACACGAACTATCGGGACAACTGACACTGAATGACTCAGCTCCACACGAGCAACTACCACATACGCCGGGTAACCTGAGCATCCATGCTGGATAAACCTCCGGGATCTTGCTGATGAGAAAAATGTTGAACCAACCCTAGTACCCTCACCATGTATGGTCAGCTCTCCCCTACTTGGGGTACGAACCAACATGAGTTGTCTCTCATAATCAATATGAGCCCCGAACCGGCTCAACCAATCCATCCCGACAATAACGCTGACATCCCCCATGGGAATCGAAACCGGGTCGATCGGGTATGACACCCCAAAAATCTCCAAACTATAATCGCAGAAGACACTCGAAAAAGGGACTTTGTACTGGCCGGCAACAGAAATCCCCATAGGATGCTCCAATGCATCAAGAGGAATGCCAAAACTACTACTAAAAGTCGAGGATACAAATGACTGACTTGCACCCGAGTCAAATAGCACTAATGCAGGCAAAGAGTTCACAAGAAAAGTATTGTAACATCCCGGAATTCATAGCGTAAAATTTTCCTTTTTATTATAATCAAAACACAGATGTAAATTGACCCATACATTTAAAAGCATTTCTAAGTAAAACAATTATCAGAGTTAATTCGCAAAATCACATCTTGCGGAAAACATGGGTGTATGCGTTGTGATCAAGCCGTGCCCTTCCCTTACGAATTGGAAGTACTTGAAACCTTAAACTACAAACCGTAAGCACAAAAATTAGTGAGTTCCCCAAATATTACATATCACACATATCAATCGAGCCATAAATAACATTCATATCATCGATCCATACTTATCATACATATATCACGATCAATAAAGGTGCTATGTGTCATTTATAGTCTTGCCATTATGCCATGAGCTGCCTCGTGGTCTTCCTTGCCAGGCCGGGGGCCAAAACCAAGGGTCTTACAGACAAGTGCCAGGAGCCACCTCCTAATCTTCCATGCAAGCATCACAAAGACAACTAGCATACAATCTAAATCTACTTAACTAACAATTGCAAGAGCTCAGACTCTGATCTTGCATACAGGATGCCAGGAGCCACCTCCTGGTCTTTCATACAAAATACCAAGGGTTATGGCCGAGTCTTCCTACAAAACATAACCAAATGGGTCGGCATTGGTGCTTTCGACCCATAGAACAGTGAGGAGACCCACCTCAAATGCTGAAGCTCACTACAAGAATCCCTAGCTGTTGCCCTAACGACACATTCGATATATCAGATCAAAATAACACCCAATTAGCAATTGGGTTCCATTCTAAGGCCCACCATCCATACCTGGAGTAAAATAACCATTTTACCCCTGACCCAGCATAAACCAAAATTAAGGCCCAATTCCAATAACCAAAAGGCCCAGTACCAAAAGATCCACAAAGGCCAACTAATGGCCCAATTTTCCAAATTGGGCCCAACCCCATATGAGCCTTAACCAAAGCCCATAATTTCCTTAGTTGCAATTCAACTTACCTCAAGTACCCCTTAGGACAAACTTGGTCAAAGACAAAAGTCAAAAAGTCAAGATCAACAATCCATGTTGACTCAACATGTCGTGTTGACCCTGCAACACACCGTGTTTCTCCATCAACTTTGAAACAGGGAAAACCAAGCCAACATGCCGAGTTGACCAAAAAACTCTCCGAGTTCGCCCCAGACCCAATAGCTCAATACATTGTGCTGCCTTCATCGAATCCAAGAACTCCAAAGTTGTGACAACCCAAAATTTTCTACCACGTAAACTCAAGCCAATCAACCAAAAGTCAGACTTAATTTCATTGCCTTCTAGCCTTTTTAAGGGTCATTATAATGATTTCTAAGCCAAGTACACTTAAGGATTGGGTGTAGGGTTATGACTAAGTTCATTGGTTTGCAATTAAGCCAGAAACTCCATCACAAGGAGTTTACGGCCACAAACTCTTGACTGGCCGTAAACTCCTCCCATATACATGATATTCCTTCATTTCCCACCACTTCTCGCACTTCCAAGTCTGGAAAATCGATTCTCTCTCAAGTATCATCGAGTTCTTCATCCTAGATCTTCAAAAACGTAAGCGTTTCGTCCATCTTTGAGTTGTTATACTTCTTAATCATGAATCATCCTTTGATTTCATCCATGAAAATCATCTTTTTGGTTAGATCTCCAAGATCTTCATCTTTCACCAAGAACACCAAGAACACACACTTGTTCTTGGTGGCCGTGAAATCTCCTTCAAGCCTCCAAATCGTATCCTTCCCCTATGCTTAGTACACGATAGAACCTGTTGTTAAACACCTTATAATCCACCATTTAGCTGGAACAAAAGGAGTGTATGGACACCCTTGCATGGCCGTACACACCTCAAAACACCCCATAAGGGCCTCCAAAGTGAGAATCTAGTTCATATTCTTGATGAGCAATCGACCCACTAGATTTACCATTGTTCAAAGACCCTCTTATGCATGTTTTACCATGAGTTTACGGTCATACACTCCATGGCCATAAACCCATGGCCGTAAACACCAAGTTGTGGCCGTACACTCCCCTTTGATGAATCACATGTGATTCTAACACTTAGTCAACGTCCCTAAGGGTGTTTCCTTGCATGATTAGTTGCTAAAACTATAAATTCATGCCTATATATGTCAATATATGTCATTTAGGACTCGGTTGTGTCTCAGGATTTCATTTGTGTAACTTCTCATCCTTACACGCATCTGCAATTGAATCACCCACATAAGGTGAGTTCATACCCCTATAATCAATCTTTTAAATTGTTTTAAATGCTTTTAAGGTGGGAATACAAGTTGGACACAATGATAATTGTGTAAATGTTTTGTTATAAACATCTTTAAAAGGATTTCTTATGTATTTTATAAGTGATCGGAACATTTCAAAAACTCTTTTAAAGTTATGTTACTTTATAGTTTACAAAACTCCGTTTTTAAAGTACAATCATAACTCAGTAGATAAATGAGTCTTTTATTCAAAGTCAGTATCAGTTCAAGTAATCATAATAGTAAACTATAATAGGTATAGTTTAGGGGTTCAGTACATACTATAACAAGAAACTGAATAAACATACTAAAACAAGAACAAGATAACATTTATGTGAGACTACTTCACGACTTGGCAATATACTTGTTAGGACGCGTTTTATAACCAGAGTCTCCTGGAGGGAGAGCATGATTTTGTGTATAGATCTATACGGGATTGACACCCCGCACCTGAACTGCTAGCTACAGTTAGGCAGACATGCCTAGGGTGACAAATATCACATCAGTTTTGGCGCCAGTAGGTCGTCATGTTATCACGTGTCATATCAATATGGTTACAACCACATCACATATTAAACTTAATTAACAAATTGGTTTTGAGGTTTTCAGTACTTCAGTAGTCGCTTTAAAATACTACTGTATACTTTCATTATTACAAAAGACAAACAGTAAAGTCGAGTCTTAGTACATTCACTTAGAAGAGGGGGGGGGGTTATAATGCTAACTTTATGATTCCTTAGTTTATACATCAGGGATATATATAAATCGGGTCCGACAAATAGTAGGATGTGTGCTTTTCGCTTCATTTCATGTTCCTTGTTTGGTTGTGGGATTAGAGCAGATACACCCAGTCTACTATCTATTCGATCTTATATATATATATATATATATATATATATATATATATATATATATATATATATATATATATATATATATATATATATATATTGTATACACTAAGTAATCAAAAGGGGTACCAGGTATAGGTCAGGTCATAACATACAAATTCAATAAACCGTTTTCTAGTACAAAAACATATTTTTCAGATAGAACATGTAGTAGACTAAACTAAAAACTTATCAGAAAAATGGTTTAATCCATTTTATTAAACCAGTGTAACTTAAAGGACCTTTAATGGTTAATTCTATAATACCATAATTTATACATCAGGGTTATACATGTGCAATTGGTAAATACACAAAGATGTGGACTTCATCGATCGATAAGAATCCATGCAAGGCATTTCATTTGGTAGACATTAATATAAGGGTTTTAATAGAAACAAAAAATAGTGTTTCACTTTTTCTTAGTATTTAACTATTTATGTGTAATAGGTTGGACTCAAAAGACTGCGGTCGGTTCACCTACCGTTAACAAAACATAACAACAAACATTAAAATTAATTGGTTTTAACACATAAAAAACAATATAATTGTTTCTTGGGAGTATTAAAAATTAGGCTTTTTTTTAGTTTCCAAAACTTTATCACCGTTTTGATTGTGAAACACAAGTTTATTGACTTTTTTTACCATCAATACAAAATCAATGTTAGAAGATAAACGTCAAAAAATGAAATTTCAATGCACATGTAGTAAATCATGAAACATATTAATGACCAAGAAAGCCAACTTACCAAAGAAAACCATTCATATTTTCTATTAAAACCATTTTCTTTTCAAAAATAATTTAAAAGAGTCGTGATGAGTGATAACTTGCTGTAGCCCATTAACAAATCATTAGTACTACGTGTCATTTAAAACAAAAGAAAGAAAAAAAGAGAGAGAAAAGAGATTTTTCATATACAACCATTAAACTTTTGATTTCATTTTCGAAAAATAGGTATTTATTATTAATATTATTATCTATTTACTTAGATTATTTGTTTTTTTGTTTTTGTTTTTCAGCTTTTGCATTATTATTTTTTTTTACTGTTTTTTCATTTCCTTTTCTGGAAACCAAAACTGTTTGTTGTTTTCTTAAAACTGTATGGCTTTTCGGTTACTTTTTTTTCACTTTTTTCCGTTGTTTTGTTTTGAAAAGAACTTTGGTTGTTAAATACGGTTCGGCATTTTGTCTGTTTACATTTGGTTTAGTTTTGTATTTTTGGAAACTATATATATATATATATATATATATATATATATATATATATATATATATATATATATATATAATTCGTGTCGTGTTCTATCATATCAAATGCTAACAAGTGGATTAAATGATTATTAATTTCATTAAATATATAATTAAATGTGATACGTGTCAACATTTGATATGGTAGAAGAACGAGTAGAAATAAAATTTAAAAGAATATTTAATTTCTCATATATATATATATATATATATATATATATATATATATATATATATATATATATATATATATATATATATATATATATATATATATATAACAAAAATAAATCCCTAAAAATTTAGCAATGAAATTTTTTGATGCTGATGTTAATGCCTTCATGTAATGTAGACCTGACAATTTGATACACGCCTTCATGTAATGTAGACCTGACAATTTGATACACGACACGAACATGATACGAGTTTTCTGTATACGTGTTTTTGAAATTCGTGTTTCGTGTTTATTCGTGTCTGACACGTATTTTAAATTCGTGTTTCATGTCTTATACGTGTCAAACACGAATTAACCTGTTTAGACACGTATAAGACACGATACAAATTCGTGTTGACAGGTGACACGTACAAACACGTATATACACATATATACTTTAGGGTTAAATTTTATATTTATAATATATTAGGGATCAATTTCGTAAATGTCAATAATTAGTTTATACCCCTAGCTGAAAAAAAAAGTCATTAAAAACGTGTCTATGTGTCTATTCGTGTTGTCGTGTCACGTGTCACACGAATTTTTTACGTGTCGTGTTCGTGTTTGATACCCCAAACACGTTTTATAATTCGTGTCGTGTTCGTGTTTAACAAATTCGTGTCGTGTAAATTTGTGTCTGACACGAATACACGACACGCAGACACGAATTGTCGGGTCTAATGTAATGGGAAACTTTAATAGCTTTTCAATAAACGACTAAGAACACAAAAAATGTATTTTGTTTTTTGTAAATAATTAATGTATTAAATATGATTATAAGAACCGAACTATTAAAATAAAAACGAAAGTTTTTTATATGAGAGGTCTGGAGGGTTAGAACAATTTGAATACAAATTACAACCTATATCTAAAAATCTACGTCTTTTATTAAAAAATGACAATAAAATATCTTCTAAAAGTGCATGTGCCACGTAGTATAAGTAAAATCAAGATGAAAATCTTTAAAGGATCTAAATGATTACTAAATAGAAAATGGGTGTCGCAAAAAGGACAAAATCTTTGAATTTTAGGACCATAATAAAGCGAAGTAGAGTGACAACCTAAGCCAATTAATAGGGGGCAACACTAGCACTAGCACAATAAGCATTACCTTTCATATGAGGCATCCTAAAAGACATCATAGGTATTTGATTGGCCAAGTCAAAAGTAAAAATAAAGTGATTTTGACACTCATATCACACATACATGCATTGATATGGTTGGTTCTAGGTGGTATACTTTGGAGATATAGTTAAGGGTTTAATGTAGACTTAACAAATAGGGAAAACGACTCTTGAGGGTAACTAACTGTTGCGTTTATTCTTATTTGGTCCATTTTATTTTTTTTGTACTCAATATACCATCGAACTTGTTGTTTGTGTTCACCATAACCCTTTTGACCGGCTTTTGACCTCAAAAGCCGGTCAAAAGGGTTATGGTGAACACAAACAACAAGTTCGATGATATATAGAGTACAAAAAAAAAAAAATGGACAAAAGGAGAACAAACGCAACAGTTAGTTACCCTCAATAGTCATTTTTCCTTTACGCATTTACAGCAAATCCTACGTTATCTTCTGTTCATACTAATGACTTTATGAGATTCATTTTCTTCTCTTCAAAACATAACCCACGAAAAAACATTATTCATAGATGTACAACTTTGTAATGCACTTGAATATTTATTAGGGGAATCTTGACTAAACAGGTGCATTTCATGACTACATTTACATTTCCAATCAAATGATTTATCGTATCATGGATTCTAGACAAGTCTACAAACAAATGGAATCACAAGTGTTGTGATTTTTGAGTTTACTTAACTTTAAGATCGAATTCATGGGATAAGATACAACATCAATATGTACTATATCATACAACTTTTGCAAGCACATCACCATAATATATCTTGAGGTAAACGTTTATACTGATAAAATATATCTCTCATACATAGTCATATCCTTTTGCAGAGAGGTGTTGATAACTAACCACGGTAAGCATAGCATAGACCATGTGTTAACGAAGTTATCCCTCCGAAACGCTCTTCATGTACGTTATAGCCAAAGAAGGTTGCAGTCTTTTATAATTTTACAACTTTAATTTCATTTAACTTTTTGGAGAAAATGACTCAGGAGAGTAACCAACTGTTGAGTCTGTTTTCATTTGGTCCCTTTCGTTTTTTTTTGTACTCAATATACCATCGAACTTGTTGTTTGTGTTCACCATAACCCTTTTAACCGGTTTTTGACATGTGATAGCCGGTTAAAAGGGTTATGGTGAACACAAACAACAAGTTCAATGGTATATTGAGTACAAAAAAAAGGAAAGTGACCAAATGAAAACAAACGCAACAGTTAGTTATCCTCAAGAATCATTTTCCCTAACAAATATATCGTGTTGTATTGGGTTCGTATAGAATTGAAACATTAAATAGATCAAAAGAGTTTGACCCTAACATGATACATTTATTTTTGTGTTGGGTTTTGACCTCATAAATGTGTTGTGTCATATCAAGTTAAAAACATTTTGTTTGTTGAAAAATTAGGAATTAAGGAGGTGAAAAGGAAAAAATGAAAAGAATACGAATTAGGAAGCAGGAAGGCGAAATTTATAATCAGTTTAGAGGGCAAATCGAAAATAGCAGCAATTGGAGAGGCAGAGTGACGAGGTCATGAGATAAAGTGAGTGGCCGAGTGAGACTGTGGAGTATTGAAGAGAAAAAAAAAACATGTAAAAAATTTTTTTTGAGTCTTAGGAAGCGGGCATGTTCAATTTATTGAAAGAGTTATAAAAAATCATAAATATAAATAAATAAGTCATTTTCGAGTTAAAATTATTTTAATTAAACAGGTTGAAGTATTTTATCTGAACTCATTTATTTTGTACCAAAGTAGTGTGTTGTGTAAGTTTTTACCACCACTAGTTCAAATATTAAAAGCTAGATCAAAGGAGTTCCACTATAAATTAGACTCTGATTGGGTTTTTATATCAGCCACATTATTTCACCTGATTTACATCTCACATAATGCTCCCACTTTGCTGGAAGAATAACCATTTTTGCATAAATACCATCATTTTGATAATTAGTTTAAACCACCAATTGTTCCTTTGATATGTTGTTTCAAAACCACATAATTAACCTCTTTCCTAATCTACTCAAAACAAGAAAAAAGAACAACATATTCCATAGTCTAAGGGGAATTTATAGAACAATTTCACATAGAGATGAGGTTTGACTTGTTTTATCTAGGTTTGACTTTACTTGATAGCTTAATAAGCTCCTCTTCATCTTCAAGCTTCTTTCTTCTCAAAGCCTCTTCCTTTTGTCTTTGAATAAGTTCAAGTTCCCTAAATCTTTCCTCCTCTTTTCGTTGAAGCTCAAGAGCTTCTCTTCTTTGAGCCTCTTCTACTCTCCTTCGATTCTCTTCCAACATTTTATCAAGCTCTTCTCTTTCTCTTCGAGCTTGCTCCTAATTTAACATAAAAAAAATCTCAATAATGATAGCTATTGATTGAGTCAGATCTGACTGTTAATCTGACCGAGTAAGAAGCATATCAGAGGAGCCATGTCTGAGGCTTCTAAGTATGGTATCAAACAGTAAGAGGCATATCAAACAGACCCTAAGTGTTATATAAATTAAGTCCATTAAGTCAAAAAGAAAAAAGGAAGACATTTTATGACCTCTTTTTGTCTAGCTTCATTAAGAGCTGTTTGTTTTTCTCTTTCAAGTTGAGCTTCAATATCATCAAAAAGCTTCTTCCTCCCTTCTTCTACTCTTTTTTCTATTTCTAATTTAACTTCATTTGACATTAATTTTTCTTCAACTTTTGCCCTAATTGCTTCTTCCATTCTCCTTGCTGTTTCTTCTTCTAGAATTTTCAGCTCCATCTCCTGTTCAAGCCTTTAACAACATATATGCAATTATACATATCAATTTTGGTACAAAAAATTGTAAATCAATTGTTACTAACAATAGTGGTGGTGATTTTACAGTTTCTCCCCTCAAAATTAAGACACAAAGTTGCATTCTGCCTGACTATTTACTACTAATGTTGTAATATGAAGAAATGAAATTATGATGCTATAACTAACAAATCAATCAAAACACATTTTACCATTTCTTCCACTTTAAAAGAAAAAGAGTTTTATGTACCTTTTCTTTTCTTCTTCTTCCTTTCTTGATTTAGAAAGGGCATTTGATGTGATACTTTGAGTTGGAGATTCCACAGGACTCAGTGAAGAAGTCCTGCTTTTTCGCCTCTTATGTCGCCTAGGTGTTGGAGATCGACTTTTTTTATGTCTAGAAATTGGAGATCGACTTCTTCTCCTAATTAATGTAGTAAAAAAAAAATCATGATTAATACCAAAATATAGTTAAATTGCAAAAACAAGAAGGAACTAAGCTTTAAATTAGTAATAATCTTTGTTTAATAAGTCTTCTTTGTGTGTTTCAAGATGAAGGAAGAAGATTGCATGCTTCTTTAACACTATTTTTGTTGAGTTGTGGAGTCTGATCTGCCCTTTTGACCTTTGTGGGGTCAAGGAAGAAAATTTATTGTGTGTTTATAAGTTTATTGCATCTTTAAACCTAACATTTTACTTTTGTTCTTTTCTTTCTTTAAGTTACTACATAATCCTCTACATGTAGTTACTTAGAAGGTATAGATAGTGAAAGACTAAATTTAATTCTTTTATGTTATTGAAGTGTTAATGAACTTCATCTCCAAATAAAAACCTAACAATCTGTTTAAATAGCGCAAGATCAGTTATTTAATCTTTAAAATTAGGTTATTCAAATGTTCTGTGAATTTTAAGCTCAAAAGGAGCCAATAAATATGTTAGACCTAGCATTGTAGTTCACACTTCACACAGCTAACATTTTTATTTCACAAATGCAAGAAATTTCGCCCTAACCACTTCTCAATACATAAATTTGACCTGAATTTGAGTAGTTTATCACCTAATTGTTCCATATACGAGTTTGTAATTCCACTCTACGCTTCATTTTGAACATAGATTTTACTCTTATATGCATCGAGATCAGTTAAATCGGGGAAATACACCATATAAAAAGAAGTTAAATCAGAAGAATGTGAGCTGACCTACTGTGAGAAGTAGTGTAAGGCGAGCGGCTCCGGTCTCTCCGGCGGCGGCGGCTGGATGGGGACGGCGAGTATCTCCGCCGATAAGACGACGGAGACCTCGATATACTCCGAGGCATTAGTCCGTTAAAAGATCGTTTTTTTTTTCGTTCTTTACCCTAAATTTTTTTTGGACAAATTTCTGAAATTGAACTTTAGCGTCGGGGTGTTTGATAGTTGTCTAGTTGATTAGTTTGATACTTTCCAAATTGGAAAAGTTTCCTTAGATTTTAGTGAAATTCCATTATGGTCCTCAATTTAACTGAAAATTACCATAAACTACCCTTTTCAATTTTGAGCTTTGATCATTGGCTTTTGTCAGATTTTTATTCGCTAAACTGCCGTTACACACTTGCACACCTTTTTTTGTTCATATAAGATATGAAGTATAAGATATTTTGTTATTTTTTAATCTATGAAATATAACTTTTTAACAATTTAATATAATAATTTTAGGTTGTTACTAAAAAAAATATCACATGATGGGACATGTGTGTGAAAGTCAACACACACTACACTCACACACATATAGGGGTTCATTTAAGATACCGTTGAATTTATCATTTTTCACAATTTTTGCATAAAGTTTACGGTTGTGGGTATGTAAACATTGATATTAATTATTCAATTAACTACTTTATGGCTCATCGGATAAGAGTTGGTAACAACTCCCTCAAATGACTCAAGTTTAAATTTTGAAGGCTTCAATCAAGAGGCGATGTATGACAAAAAAAAGTTTAATGCTTAAGACGAGCCCCAATAACCCTACACATTGGGAATGGGTCATTGACAAGATCGGTTTTTGGCTATTGGAACCCATTGGCTTTAGTTTTTAAATTAGTTATGTTTTCATTTTTTTTATGTCGGTTTTTCGGTTTCAACACATAAAATTTTAACTTTTTCAGTTTCAACACAGTAATTTAGTATATAATAATCTACTCTAATAAATGAATATTTTTTAGTCATATGTCACGTTCTCATTTAATTTTTCAAATGTCATTTTGTGGTTATTTTGAACTAATTTCTTTTTTATATGTCATTTTATGGGATTTTCTCTTTTAATAAATTTCACATAATACTTTATATAATAATTATAGTAAATGTAGTAATAAATGAATATCAATTTTATTAATAAACTTACTTTCTTATTTCAAAATTCTCAAATTAAAGCTTATTAGTTTATTTTGTTTATTTATTTAAATTTAGAAGATAAATAAAAATCAGCTTTAATAATTAATTCTTTTTTATTTTCTTATAAGTTTAAAATTCTTAAATATTTAGACATTTATATTTATTTATTTTAATTAACCCATGTAATACATGGGTCTTAGACCTAGTTATTAATATTATACCAGTATATAATAATTATTAATGATATACTAAATGTACTAGCTCATGCTTAAGCATTAACTTATGCTTTTATTCCTAACTAAATAATACAATAATTATTAATAATACCTTAAATGTATTAAATAAATTATATATATATATATATATATATATATATATATATATATATATATATATATATATATATATATATATATATATATATATATGGGTCGGCTCCTTGGATCGATTTATGGTTCAATTTTACATATTGGGTCAGTTTCGATATTGTGGACTGGTTACAAAAGTCCAAACTAAACCCAAACCGAATTTTTTGGTTTTAAAAACTGTCAGCCCAAAACCGAAGGTTTGGGTTTAGTTTCGGTTTTTTGGTTTTGGTTTTGCTCACACATAGTTGTTGATGAAAGCCTTTACCTAGCTTGGCTAGGGATGTCAAAAATCCTCGTGGGACCCCGCTCCTGCGGGACCCCAATATCATACGAGACTAAATTTAAAAAAAAAAAAAAAAAGGAGCGGGGGCGGGGGCGGATTTAAACCCCGTTTATTTTCGGGACCGGGGTCGGGAGTTGGTATTTCCGTCCCGTACTCCTGCGGGGGCCCCGGTTGTACACTTATATATATATATATATATATATATATATATATATATATATATATATATATATATATATATATATATATATATATATATATATATATAATAGATTTTCTAATTTTAAGTTTAGTGTAGGTTTCACTTTCCCATTTCCAATTAATGGATGTTGAAGATGTAGCAAATTGATCACGTATTTTTGGACATGTAAGTATTAAAATTTGTAATGTTGGATTCATAATGTTGGATTTTTTATTTTTTAGTTTCTAAAAGATTAGGTTTTAAGTCTTTAAAGTTATTAAAAATAGTTTTTTAGCCAAAAACAAGGCAGTTTTTTAGCAAAAAAATCGAATTTAAGCGTATAAACCAGGGGAACGGGGGCGGGACCAGGGGTGATGGAGGTAATCGGGGGCGGGACTGGGGGCTATGTAAACGGGGGATCCGGGGGCGGGGGTAACAACTGATTTCGGGAGCAGGGGCGAGGGCAGCTATTTCCGCTCCCGTTTGGTCCTGTTGACATCGTAAGTCTAAATGTGATACAATATACATGTGTTTTTATGGTTTACATTGCACACGTATTTGACACTTATAATGAAATATATTCAAATAATATGTTATGTAAAACAATTTGTGCAACTATACACCCCCATAAATATAACGCATGCCCGCCCATTTTTAGGGGTTTTGGATTTATGATCGTTCACACTCACTATATATGATAATTCCTAGTGTAGCAATTACTTTTCAGAAATCGCATCTTAATTTATAATTATATGACCTTGTATCCACAAAATCTTAGTGGCTATATGGGGTACAAACATAACATATCGTTAACATTACGATGCAATCCTTCTTGAGAGTTTCACACTTAAACTTGTGAAGGTCACGGATGTACCACAACAATCCTGCAAGATAGTGGACTTTGGAGTTTTTGTATATTGGTTCGTAGAGAGGTTGACCACTGGTCAATTAGTGAGCATTAAGGATTGCATTGCTACCTAGGCGGATGCATATAAGAGGTGGATTGCACGTATAGCATAGGGTACTATATTTGTTATATTTATGGATATTTGTTTTTACTATATCTTTTTTGACGATGTGGTAAACATGAGTGAGTTTTTACTTATAATCATACAGTTATATTTGTTAAACAAACCACAATATATTATTAAATAAGTCCTAAATAAAACAGATTTTATGAAAATAGAAATGACCATACAGTCATGAAAACATAATATCATAGATCTTTATTATGAGTTGAAATTTCTGGTAGTCATATGAGAATTTCACTTTCTCTTTCTTTATCAACTCGTGCTTTTATTACATCCATTTTCTCACAAAATTTCCAAAACTCATCATCTACAATCTCACGGTTACTAGCAGCTTTCTTGATCTAACGCTCATCGACTTATATTTATTTCTTCGTGTCTACGATCCATTGTTTCTTGTCTTCAATGGATAGTAGCTTACCATGCATTTGTTGCCCGAGTTCCTTAGATTCCGTTTTCAGTTTTTTGTATTTTGTTTTGCCTTCTACATCTCCCTTACAGATACCTTACGACCTTAGCTCACTCTTGGAGATTGAAGGATGGCTAATCTTGTGAATGAATTTTGACCGAACAAAATACATCTTCAAAGAATGGCTTAATAGCTTTCGGTGTGAATTATAGCATTATAGCAGGATCTAAACTGATTTAAATAGATTGTGAATATGGAGGTAAGTAAGAAATCTAATGATTTTAAGTGGTATGTGAGAAATCATAATTCATAACTAGTTACATGGGTGTTGTGTAATAATAAAGTGGTAGCTAAGGATAAAATTTTATGTATGAGTTTGGCAGTTCACATAATTATAACTATTTAGGTGGGCGTTTGTGTGAAATTGCATTTACAACATTTAGTTTCTAACAAATAAATACTTAAATGGAAACTCCAAAATTCCATTATGAAATCCGGACTTGACTCTAGAATACGTTGTTCTAGAGATAGTGGTTATTTTTGAAAAACCTAAAAATAATTAGGTTTTTTTTTTGTTAAAAATTTCGTCTATATGAGTTAATTTAATCCAACCCCCACCACCGAAGATCTCACTTATGGATTCTAATCTCCTTATATATGCATATATGCATACACATGTTTCATTCTAAAAGCCGATGCATGAAAATGATTTCTAAATAAGCGAAGAATTGAAGTAATAAAAGTAAAAACATATTCCTTCGGTTCATAAACAAAAAATGGGACTTGGTATATATATTTTCTAATCATTAAATGTCAAATGACAACACCAAGGCACATACATGATTTCTTGATTGTAGAAGTTCTTTTTTTTTTTTCTTTTTTTTTTTCTTTTTGCTACATTGGTAGTAAGTAATATAGATACATACAATGTACATGTGTTGTAGTGTATATGTAGAGTATGTGACTATATTTAACTTATAGCACCTCTTTTTCAAGTTTCAAAACTGCCATAAATGCTTCTTGAGGCACATCAACTTTTCCAATTGCCTTCATTCTTTTCTTTCCCGCAGCCTAATTAGAGTAAGTAAATAAATAAATAATATTTTAAAGAGAAAAAAAAATACAAATAATTTACCTGTTTCTTTAGCAATTTTTTCTTCCTAGAGATGTCACCACCTACAATGAAATTAAAAAATGAACATTACTAATTATAATTTATTATACAAAAAAAATACAAAAATTAAATTTGGTATTATATTTTTAATTACCATAGCATTTGGCCAAAACATCTTTCCTAATTGCTGATAAACTTTCACTAGCAATCACCTTAGTGCCTATGCATGCCTGTCATCAAGTTCACTACATATAAGTAAGAATAAAATAATACAAATAAATAAATTAAATTAAATTGCAAATCATTAATTTAAGATTTTAAGTTTAATTTTATTATTCAAGGTAGAATAGAATAGATGAGGCTTACTTGGATAGGCACTTTAAACATTTGTCTAGGTATAAGTTCTTTTAGCTTTTGAGTCAAAGCTCTTCCCACAGAATATGCCTATAAATATAAAGAATTAAGTTCATGTCATTATAACCTGTCAATGAAAAACACAAAAAAATAAAATGACCAAAATAACCTTGTTTAGGTATAACTGTATAAGTTCTTTTAGTTTTTCTAGGGATGTTTATGATTATGAGGACGAGGGTGTTTACGTCTTTTGCACTTATAAGAGTCACAACTCACAAGTATAATAAAAAAACAAGGTATCCCTTTCATCTTCTATTGAAGAAGGAAAAATGACCAAAATAACCTTGTGTAGGTATAAGTTTTTTAGTTTTTCTAGGGGTATTTTCGATTATGAGGATGAGGAGGGCGTTTACGTCTTTTACACTGACAAGAGCCACATGTGTAAAAAACAAGCTATCCCTTTCATTTTCTATTAAAGAAGGAAAAATGACCAAAATAACCTTTGTCTAGGTATAAGCTCTTTTAGTTTTTCTAGATCTATTTTTAATTATGAGGACAAGGAGGGCATTTACGTCTTTTGCACAAACGAGAAGTCGAGAACCACGTGTAAAATTAAAAAACAAGCTATCCCTTTCATTTTCTATTAAAGAAGGAAAAATGACCAAAATAACCTTGTCTCTGTGTACGATTGTGGACAAGGGCTCCACACCTTCACCATTTATCAACACATCAAGCTTTATCAAATCGCTTTCCTTGTATCTGAAGTCATAGTTTTAATCAGATTATTTAAAACTCCATCAATTTAAAATAATTATAAATTTAGAAAAATGAAATATATGTTTACCCAATAAAAGAATATTCCATACTAGCATAACCCTTGCTCCTTGACTTTAGCTGATCAAAGAAATCGCCTACCATCTGTAAAAAAAAATAAAAAAAAATGGCACATTGAGTTTTGATCTATAAATATAAAACTCATAAAGAAAGATATTTTTAGAAAATATAAATATTAAAAATAATAATAATAAACCTCAGCAAGTGGCATCTGATAAGTGAGTGAAGCTCTAGTTTCAGTAATAAATTTCATTTCTTTAAAATCTCCTCTTCGTTCTTGAGAAAGTTCCATAAGTGCACCAATATAGTCCTTTGGTGTTAGCATCTCAATCTGCAGAAAAAAAAAAAAAAAAATATATATATATATATATATATATATATATATATATATATATATAAAATAAAAATGAAAAAACATAATATGTAAAAATAGAGAATATCATAAAATAAAATAGTGACAAACCTTTACAATTGGCTCTTCAATTGACCTCCTTTTACCAGGTTCAGGAAGTGCTGATGGATTTGAACATTCAACCTAAAAAAAATAAAAAAATAAAAAAGCAGATGAAAATATGAAATCAAACATTTCAAAATTAAAAAAAGAAAAATAGAAAATATTTTATATTTACAGTTTCATCATTGGAACAGTGGACTCGGTATACGACACTTGGAGCAGTAGTTATTAGAGACAAATTGTATTCCCGTTCAAGTCTTTCCTGTGCAATAAAGACAAAAGATAAAATTTCACAATTGGCCCTTGTGGATTACAAAAGTGGCGCATTCAGTCCCTATTTTTTTTTGTTATGTGGATGGTTCTTGTGGTTTCAATTTCTTGTGTGGTTGATTGTAAAATGACTTTTGTAGAGAGAGAGAGAGAGAGAGAGAGAGAGAGGTGGTGGGGTCTATCTATTTACTTTTTTTTTTATTAAAATCAAAAATAGTTAGAATAATATAGAATAGACAAAACTGCAAAAATGGTCCCTGTGGTATGCAAAATTTTGGGGTTTTAGACCAAACCACGACTTTTTTGGATAGTTGGTCCTTTTGACCTAGTTTCTTTGCGTTTTTGGTCCCTCTAAATAGTGAAATGACTGTAATACCCTTAGGTTATTTATTTTTCATTTTTTTAAAAATCTAAATACTTATTTATTTATTTAACCAATTAAAAAAATAAAACTCTCTCTCTCTCTCTCTCTCTCTCTCTCTCTCTCTCTCTCTCTCTCTCTCTCTCTCTCTCTCTCTCTCTCCGGGTCGTATACCCATTTCTTTCTTTCGTTCCCGATTTCAACGAACAAGAAGGGGCTGCTACCTCCGACAATCTGGAGATAGCCACCGCACCACCTGCTAGCCTCCATTCAACCACCAAACTCCACCGTGAACCGCTACATCTCCGCCCACCATAGAACCATTCCAGCCTCACCCCATCGCTTTTTCTTTTCTGTTGATTTGAGAAACCCCAAACAAACCCCAATCCTTGCTCCTTTTTACCTCTTCGATCACCCTTGTATTGGGAAGACGGAAGCAACGAAGCTATTGTGCAACCACTACTCGCCGCCGTTGCTGTGGTGGGCAGTCCCCACCACCACCTGTCACCGCCCACGAATCCAGATGCAGGTATCCGGTGGGACGAATTTAAACCCAAAAGAAACTTGAACAGACTTACCAATGGCAGCAAGGCGATGGTGGCGGACTGCAGTGGCAGTGGGATGTAATGGCGGTCGACGGTAGCTCCGACTGCTTCGTTTTCTTGCTGCTCCGGTGAGTTCGACGAGGGGTCAAGAGGAAGCAGCAGCTGACGACGGCGGAGCTTCACCGTAACGGAGATGTGGTGGCACTGAGTGATGATGTAGGCGAGTGGTGGACTTCTGGCGGCTTCTGTTGCTTTGTTTACGGCTTACCCTCTACGGGGATTGGTGGTGATCGAATTCGGTGACTAGTGATGGTTGGAGTTCCCTGACAACAGCAGCTTGGTGGTGGCGGTGATGACCGGAACTCCACAGCATTAGCGACGGTGGGTAGTCGTGGGTGGCTGCCCTTAGAGGTTCTTGTTCCCTTCTTCGTTTTATGAGCAGCAAGTCTTCAAGAGGAAGAGTGTAGAAGGATAACGTTGGATGAGAGAGAGAGAGAGAGAGAGAGAGAGAGAGAGAGAGAAGTGGGCCCCAAATTAGGTAATTATTTTATTTTTCATTTAAATTAAATAGAAAAAGCATAAAAAAATATATCAGAAGGGCATAATAGTCTTTTCAGTTTACTGAGGGACCAAAAACACAAAGAAACTAGCTCAAAAGGACCACCAATCCAAAAAAGTCGTGGTTTGGACTAAAACCCCAAAATTTTGCATACCACAGGGACCATTTTTGCAATTTTGTCTATAGAATAAAGTCTGGAATCAATTAAAAAAGGGTACAAAAGTCAATTTACATGCGCCAAGGACCAACCACGCAAAAACTGAAACCACAGGGACTAAACGTGCAACTTTATGTAAACTACAAGGACCAATCATGAAACTTTGTCAAGACAAAATTTAACAGAGTAAATTGCAAAATTGGTCCCTGTGGTATCCAAAAAAGTGTATTTTGAGACTTTTGAGTACATTTTTTTTTTCATTCACATGGTCAATCCAAAATTGAAATTTCCATGCAGATTTGGTCCCGAAGACTATGCGAATGAAAAAAAATGTACTCAAAGTCTCAAAATGCACTTTTTTGATACCACAGGGACCAATTTTGCAATATTTGTCAATGTAAAATGATAAAAATACCTATCACCTATATAATATAATATACCTGAACAATTTCCATATGAAGAAGACCCAAAAACCCACATCTAAATCCAAATCCCATTGCACTCGATGTCTCTGGCTCAAACTGAAAACATAAAAACAAAAATAAAAATAAAAAACACAATTTACAAATACCACAAATGATGAATCTTTTTTGAGTAAATTACACGAACGGTCCCTATGGTTTAGGGTAATTTGCGCGTTTGGTCCCTACCTTATTTTTTTAAATCGGAAGGTCCCTACAATTTGTTTTTGTTGCGCGCTAGGTCCCTGTCTTACCTAAAAAGACTATTTTACCCTTGATTTTTTAATTTATTTACATAAGGTGGGGTAAGGTAAGGTGAGGTGGAAGTGGAGTTGGGAGTATGTTTATTTAAATAAATTAAAAAATCAATGGCAAAATAGTCTTTTTCGGTAAGACAGGGACCAAGCGCGCAATAAAAACAAACAATAGGGACCTTCCGAGTTAAAAAAATATGTCAGGGACCAAAGGCACAAATTACCCTAAACCATAGGGACCATTCGTGTAATTTAGTCATATTTTTTACATACCTTTAATGCAGCATCATTAAGCTGTAGTTTCTCCAATGCATCACGTAAATCTGGGAATCTAAAAAGAAAGAAACAATGATATGTTGATTAATATATTTTTTTTTAAAAAGTGACTTGGCATTGTGGATTAAAATATAATAATCATAATAATAATAATAATAATAATATATACTGGTCTGCATCGATTGGAAACAAGCCACAAAACACCATTGGAGTGGCTTCTTTGTATCCAGGTAAAGATTGATCTGCTTTTCTTGTGTAGTGAGTTATGGTGTCACCTACTCTTGCATCTGCTACCGATCTTATTGAAGCTGATATGTATCCCACCTTCAAATGTGAAAAAAAGACCAAAATACCCCCCATGAGTAGAGTAGATATTTGAATTGTAAGAAACATGGAGAGCGGGTTGTTTATTATTGAATAGCAGTAAAAATCTATCCCTATCTTTAAAAATATATATTTTTTTTGTTAAATGACCAAAATACCCCTATATGTAGATATTGGAATTGTAAGAAACATGGGAGTGGTATTATTACCTCACCAGCATATAGTTCATCAACTTGCAACTGATTAGGGGATAAAACTCCAATTTCATCAGCAAAATAATCCTGCATCATGTCAGTTGTTTTCTTAAAAAAAATATATTAAACCAAGTTTAATTAATCTCAGTATTATTACAAGAAGCTTAAAAAACAAGAGAAGAGTGGTTTTAGTTTTAACCTTTCCACTAGCCATAAAATAAATCCTGTCACCTTTCTTTACAGTTCCATCAATAACACGAAAATAGACAATAACGCCCCTATACGCATCATAGTAACTGCAAAAAATAAAATTCATGGATATGAATTATGAAAACTTACTCACAATTATTCATAGAGTGAAATTTTGGTATTATTAATAACAAAAAAAAGTGAAGAGAAACAAAATGATTAAAGGATTTAATTAATATTTAATACCTATCAAATATAAGAGCTCTCAAAGGTTTTTTAGCAGAATCAAGTGGTGGAGGAATCCTTTGAACAATTGCAGTCAGTATTTCATTTATACCTATTCCCTCCTGTAATATACATTAATTAATTATTACCATCTTAAAATGTAAGGGTAAAATGGTCATTTGGTCTAATTCAGACATTATTCAATCTACAAATGTATATGAACATCAACTAATGAACCTTTGCTGAGCAGTATATAGCATTGCTGCAATCCAAGCCAATAACCTAAAAAAATAAGATGAATTAGAAAAAACCATGTTTAACACATGTTAATTGGAACATAAAAAATAGAAAATGACGAAAATACCCTCGACCAAAATCACATCAACTTAACTAACCTCTTCAATCTCCTGAACAACACGGCTTGGTTCAGCACCTGGAAGATCTATTTTATTCAACACCTGAAACAAGAGTCAAATAATTTAATAGTGGTTTTTATTTTATAACATTTTATTTAATTTTATATTCTTATTATTTACTATCAACTTACAGGAATGACTTCAAGGTTGTTTTCCAATGCCAAATAAACATTAGCCAATGTCTGAGCTTCCACTCCCTATTATATAAGATTAATCACAGAATATAACAATAAAAAAATATTTCTTTACATAAAAACAAAAGTAATTCAAATTTTTTTTTAAATTTCAAATGTGGAAAATGTGAAATACATACCTGTGAGGCATCTACAACAAGGAGAGCACCCTCACATGCAGCAAGAGATCTAGAAACCTGAAATCAGGAAAAAGAATGTCAACCAACAATATGTATTTGTTCTTAAGTTTTTTAATATGAAAAATAATAAAATTATAGTTTATTAAATTATATGTCATACCTCATAGGAGAAATCAACATGGCCTGGAGTATCAATAAGATTAAGGCAATAAGGTTTGCTTTCATGTGTGAAACGCATTCTAGCAGCCTGAAAGGGTAATTTAGGAAAATCCATTTAAAAGAAAATACAGAAATGAAAAAGAAGAGAAACATGTATTATTTATTACCATGTTTTACTTGTATTAATTATTAGCTATTACATGGTTCTTTCAATTAAATCAACATATATCTTAATGCCTTTACACCAAATGATATAAAAGTCTAACAACTTGCAATAACATGGGAATTTGTAACTTATAAACTCATAAAGGTTTGATTTTTGAGTGTTACAACATTCTACTTATGTGGTAATTGGATTTAACTGAAAGTACTAAAAGACAGAATTTTTGGTAGTTCATCAGTTTAAGATGTGATTTTGGAGTCTTGAAGATATCAAGATCAATTATGAGAAGGAATCTAACACATTTTGGTTAGATTAACATCACATAATCAAGGTATGAGCCCTAATCATACTTTCATCTAGTGATTTTCTGTTAGGGTTTACAAATTTGGGGATTCTAGTTGTGGGACTTAGTGATAAGGGGAAAATGAAGACTTAGCTAGAAACAAATAGAAGCCTTATAAGATGTTACCCTTCTATCTAATATTTTATTAATTTTACCTAGATCATACTCAAGTTGTTTATTATTTTGTATTGGTTTGTGAGTATGATGATACAATTGTATGTCTACATGGTTTTGAAGTACACCATTTGTTGATAATTTAAAAACAGTTGTATCACAATGACACAACATGTAAGTGAATGTCCTAGAGCAAAAAAATGAGATGAACATTATAAAACCTTATGCCTTTTCACTTCCTTTCAATGAAAAATGTGCTAATGGATTTAAAAAAATGCACCTGTAATTTGATAGTGATACCCCTTTCTCTCTCAAGATCCATGTTATCCAGAAACTGTTCCTTCATATCACGTGATTGCACTGTACCCGTCACTTGCAGCAATTTATCAGCTAATGTCGATTTTCCATGATCAATATGTGCAATGATGGAGAAATTCCTGATGTTTTCTGTGGGAACCTGCAATTCAATCAAAATAACTGGTTTAAAATCGCACCTAGTTAGAAGGTTATGTTCCACATGCGAACCAGTTCAATACTTCTATCCAAAGAGGTCAATAGAAGTGCTAAAAATTCCCCTCATGTCTTATCAAAGCGAATACCTGTGAGAATGTGCATAATTTTGAAAGGATTGACCATACCTTCAAAAGACGATCTCGGCCGGCGACAAATGTCGCTTCTGAGGCAGAAGCATCTTTGGACTGGACGTCTGCGGCCTTACTACACACGCGATACCTACTCCGGCGACTTCTACTGTAACTGTTGAAATTATTTCTGGAAGAGGGAAAAGACTGTAGACTGTAAAATGTTCTGTTAGAGGCGGGAAATAGAAGGTGGTGGTGGTGGTGGTGGCTGATGCTAGGGGTTCTGCCGCAGTGGTGGTGGTTGCCCTGTGGTGGTGGTTTCGAGGATAAGAAGAGCTTTAGGTTCGTCGCCATTCCCACGGTGGTGGTGGTGGTTGCTCTCGTTGGCTGTTGCTTTTAAACCACAAATTCGGGACTTACCCGCTATCTTTTGCATTTTACATTTTTACTTGATTTTAGTCGATTTCATACCGTATAAAAAACCAATATTCATCTTGTTTTTTTTTTCCTTAAGTTTTTATTTCATTTAATTTTGTTTTATGTTAGAGTTATTAAGTTGCATTACATTATTATATTATAATTACTATTGCGATTGTCAAATTTATCTATGTATTTGTGTGCTCGTTTTGACTTACTTTCGTCTTGTTTCATTTTTTACTTTTTTACATTTTTTGGATGTCTTCAGGGTTGTATTTCTTTTCAAAAGATAAGAACGGCAACTTTCAGTCATCAAGAATAGATAATACTATCACTACTACTGTTATAAGATTTTATTTTAAGTTATAGACGACAACATCTATTATCAGTGTTACTTCAAGCATTAATAACAAAGACCTCCACCACCACAAATTCTTACTTGTCAACTTTACGTAGCAACTATTCAAAGACACTATAATGCATAAAAACGACACTTGCGTAATATTTTCAACAGTTCCGATTATGATTTTTCTTTTTAAGTTTCTTTTATAAAGAAGTGTTTGTTTAGAAATTAGAGGGAACCACTTGGAAGCAAAAAATCTCTCTCTCACTCCTTCCTTTTATAAGTCCAATATGTGTGGATCACTTAGTAAAACAAACTAGAGATTATAAGCATAATTTATAATATTTTACAACTTAATATAAATTAAAAACATGATAAATGATATGACAAATATTATTATAAACAAACTCAATGGATGGAAAGCATGGGCGATGACATCGGGCTTCCAAATTTTTATGACCCATTTTTTTATGTATCTACTTATATTATTATAAGAGAAAAAAAAATGTTTGATATTAAGTAATCGAAGGCAACGGCAGAAAAAAGATTTGAGCCAAAATTGTGGAGAAGACGAAGAGCTTACAACCGATTCTTTAGAAATCTAAGCAATTAATCATTTTTTACTTAAATAAATTACTATTAAGGGCCTTATTTTTTTTTATTTTGCTGAGGGCCTTAAATCGGTTGAATCGACCATGGATGTTTTCTACGTGACACATTCATTCTACCATTATGGAGGTGATACCTTCGACACTACCTCCCTCTAAGTCCTACCCTATTATTGTAGGTTTCTTGGTTATTGTGTTTTCAAATTTATGGTTAATTCTTTAATAGGACTCCTGATGTTTATTGTTATTGTATTGTCTAGTAGGATTTCCACTATTGTTGTGTTGTCTAATAGGATTCGTGATATTTGTTGTTATTGTATCGTTAAATTTGTGATATTTGTTCTTGTCTGCCCTTCGGTCCAAATTTCTTTAGTTTTCCTCCATTCTTGATATGGATTGATTGTGTCAATCAATTTATGTAACTTATGAACTTATCATTTGTGATTGTTGTGACGGATTTGTGTTTAGGCATCATGACGGGTAAAAGAGTGAGGGAGCCCATACATACAAAATATGAATCATGTGCCAAAAATATATCTCAATATAGTTATATAGGCACCTAATTCTTGCTCTTATGCCCCTGTTAAGTTTCTTACATTATTACATACAAGATTTCGCTAGTTGATGAAGTTCAAATAACAACACTAGCTTTTTTGTATAGTATAAATCTGACTCGTTTACATAAAACATGCACAATCTAATTGCTAAGACTAAGGGGTATGGGGAAGTTTTTATGCGTCAAAACCTATGTGGCATGCATCCTCACCGGTGAACACCGCCCCAAGTCAGGTAATTGTGTTGTGGAGTGGCTAGCTTCATCGAAGCTTACGTAAATCATTTTCTCTATCTCTTTTCTTTCACATCTTTCTCTCTCTTGTTGACAATATGTTCACTAGTGAACATCATTTCCACTAACCTAGTGAAATGTTTGTGGAATGATTAGATGATAATGTGGCTTGCTCTTCACTACTTTTTCACCAATAATGATATCGGATAGCCTAACAAGTCTAAACAACCAAGAATAACATTCAAATTGATAAAAATAATCCAATGGGTCAATCTCAAGATGTACATACGATACACAAAACCTTTGATCGGTATTTATTATTCATAGTGTAGGAGTTGACATACTCACCAATCACTAATTACCATATCTTCATGCAATAAACCGTCTTTACCTTTTCCAAAATGTCATCAAACAATGAACAAGTACACTATTGACAAAGTACAATTAAATCTTAATTATGTTTTCGGTTTTACTTTTGTAAAGCATATATGTTGAAGAAAATAAATTCACTTGGCTTCAAAGCCATTTGATCCATTTCTTTTTTAGCTAAGCTTTTTTATTTTATCCGTTTTAAATAAAAATTCACAAAACCGACCTATTACTAAAATCACACACACAAACAAAAAATGGGTGTTTTGACTATTGTAGCATCTTTTTGGGTGGTATAAAACATTGCATTTTTTGTCTCAATCTAAACCTAAAGAGTGTTTGGGATTACTTTTGAACATCAAAAGTCCTTTTGGAGAAGAACTTTTTGTAAAAAGAGTTCTTTAAAATATATTTAGATTAGCAAAAGGACTTTTGTGTTAGCTTTTACATGTAAAGTCACAAAAAGTCAGGTTTTTGTGACTTTTTGAAACTCCTCATTTTCCTCACAAAAAGTCATTCTAAAAATAACCCCAAACACCCCCCTAATACATGCCAAAATGCAGTACCAATGTTCTGTCCCACATGTGTATTGAACCTAACGTTAAAGAATGCATGTCAAACAAAGTACAAGCATCGATCCATCAATTCCAATATCAGTCTAAAGCCCACCAAACACAATCCAACTTGTTGCATTGTGGATAACCAGACTTCTCTTTCTCTCTCGGTGTCAATCCAATACACATCAAACACAATACAACCAGACGAGTTAAAAATATAACATAGTAGGTAATCAATTAGAGAACACATCACCATCAAAATACACATATTCTAACCAAGTTTAAAATCACCAAAACATTTCACGACTCATCAACATCTTCTTCATTCTTCATTATTCATTCTTCATTCTTCAATCACAATCATCGTTTTTTAAATCCGTATTTTTTACGTTCATAGAACAGGTCAGTTTTAGCACTGCCCAAATTGACAATCTTCGGGCAGCCATCCCGATCTTTTTCTTGTTGCGTGCATTCTTTGCAATAATAAGCATCAGAGATACCAACACCTCCACAAATGACACATCTACCCTGGAAGGATCCATAGTTGCATTCATCACATACACGTACAAGTGTACATGGACGCACATACGAGTCACAAATTACGCATTTGCCATCGCATTTTTCACAAAGCCGCCCGATGGCAATTCCAGGCTGCTTCCTGCACATGATCAAATCCGGATGATGCTTTGCCATTACAACTACTTCTGCCTGCAATAAACAGTGTGTTTGAAGTTGAAATCGTTAAATTTGAAAAGGGCATTTACGTCTTTTTACACAGACGAAAGATCGAGAGTGAGTCCCTAAGCTTTCTATGTCTTTTTCATAGATGAGAGATCAAGAGCAAGTCTGTAACCTTTCTAGAGGTGTTTTCAATGATGATGAGAAGGAGGGCATTTAAGTCTTTTCACCTTTTGTACAAAGATGAGATGAGGAGTGAGTCCCTAAGCTTTCTAAGGCTATTTTTTGACCAGGATGGGGAGGGCATTTAAGTCTTTTGTACAAAGATGAGATGAGGAGGGAGTCCCTAAGCTTTCTAAGGCTAAGTTTTGATCAGATAAGAAGGGCATTTACGTCTTTTGCACAGACATGATCAAGGTAAAAAATAAAGTGTGTTGCCCATATTGGTAGTGAGAACAAATTACCTTGATATTCTCTGCAATTTGACATTAAATACCATGAATGTATGTAAAATAGAACTATAATAAATAAAAAATAACTTGATTGATTTTAGAATTTTTTTTTTATAAACATTAGCATTATTGAATTGTACAAATAAAAGCAATTCATCACATTTTATCAGAAAATTGGGTTCAGTTCTGTGAACCTGTTTTTAAGAAGATAAGTAAGCTCCACTTAGCTTTTGTCTCACTTTTATAATTTATAAACCCTTTATTTATCATTCTTATAGCAACTTTCCATGATAAAACGAACAAATTTGATTCAAAACACATCTCAACAACCAACTCATAGCGCTCAAACCCAATTTCTAGATTCATTTCCTCAAGAAAATTAACAATCTCAACTGTTTGAATCATTGAGAAGGTCAACAATTTGTTGGTAATTTTTGGATTCAATGATGGATTTGATTGATTGCTCAAGTAATCGTTGTGATGAGATTGAATGGATTGGAGATGAGAAGTAAATGGAAAGAAAAGAAAAAAAAAACAGTGTGTTTTACAATTACATGGCTTTTTCAGTGCAATTGCCATAGATTGATGTTCAGAGCCCCAAATTTTTGATAAAATGTGATGTTTTTGGCAAAGTAAACCCTGAATTTATGAACGTTTATTCATATCCTAACACCAATCAATCAGCATGTTCATCAAATATAGCTAACCAATTAAGAACCCTAGAACATTTTCTCGCCATAACATTATCAGACAAAAAAAATTCAAATTCAGCGACTCACCCGTTGTAATTTTGCATAAGGAGTAAATGTTAGGGTTAATCGCACATCCAAAACTTTAAAATAAAGGAGTTTCTAGGTTTGTATAACTAATTGCGAGGATCTTCACATGAAAATGACTAAATTTGGAGGTTTAGCAAGCATAAACTATACAGCAGCCAAAGAAAAACTCCACAAAAACACACGAATGGAGCAAATATACAGATATACGTTGATAGAGACAAAGAAACTTAAAAGTAGTGGGTTTGACAAAAATCTAACCTGATGATGCTTGAAAAGGTGGGACGCAAGATTTTGGGGATTTAAAACCCGATGAAGAAAGGTTGCAAGATGTTCAGACGGGATGCTGCAGTAGCTGAAACTTGAAAGTGAATCCTCGAGCCTCCTTCCGGAAGTTTGTGGAAGTCGGGCCAATTTTAGGTCGTTTAATATCCGGGTTCGAGCCCCGAAACCACAAAGTCTTTTGCTTTTAGAATTCAAATGTGTTTTTGGTAAAAGTTTTAATTTGACTTATTAAGGTATAGGATCATTTTTGTATATTTACATATTGGTAATATTATTTTTTTTACTCATTTACCCAACTAATTCTTTCAGTCGTTCACAAATAACCAACATTACCGGCTATTACCTCTTTTAGTCGGTTGCATTGATTTAGCTCAGTTAAAACGCATTATGTGGAATTTTACGTGGCCATTACACATCTTTCTCATTTAATTAGGGTTCGACATCGTCAACTTGGGACAACCTCCAAAAACACACCCTGATTACCTTCTTTTGTGATAAATCAATCGATACAGCAAATCGACGACTAAGGTTTGGAATTGAAGGTATGAGTTGAAGTCGACTGTTAACATGGCATCCTCATCTACATGTATGTATGTAGCTGTAGATTTTCATTATAATAGAGTGCTTTCGCCAAACCCGTTGGTGTACTTAGACCCAGTAAAACAAGTGTATGTGATGTGGATTTAGGGGGATTTACGTATAAAGAGTTTCTTTTGTGGCTTATGAAATTAACCAAAGGAGAATGTGATAATGTCTACTACTGTATTAGCAAAGAAAGCTTGTGTGAGGGTATTAGAAGTATCAACAGTGATGTTGATTATTGGGAGTTTGTGGAAACTATTTATAGTCTTGAGAGTAAATTAGATATGTACATTAACCCACTTAATGGTAGTGACAAGCATTCAGTCACAAAAAAGAGGTAGTGTGATGAAATGCAACATATGCAGGGAAAGTGGGCATAATAGAACCACATGTCCTCAAAAACCAATTGAAGAATCATCAAATCTAAGTTCAAAGAAAAAGAAACCCAAGAATGCCGGTATGTTTGATATACATATATATATATATATATATATATATATATATATATATATATATATATATATATATATATCTTGGATAATTTAACATATTTGGCATAACTTAACTTTTCAAGTATTGCAAAACTGGTAAAGTGAAGGTTGCCTTGTCACATGAAGTTGATATAGAAAGTGACAGTGAAGTTGAAATGGAACCTGATAGTGAAGTGGAGTCTTTTGATGTTGAATTTGAAGATGGTGTTATTCAAGAACAAGCTCAAGCTCAACCTGAAGATGATGTTGAATTTGAATATCAAGCAGATGATGTTATTCAGGAACAAGCTCAAGCTCAAGCTGAAAATGCTATTAAAGTTCAAGCTGAAGTGCAAGTTGAAGTTGAAGATGATAACCAAATTGTAGTTCAAGATCAAGTGGAAGAGATTATGCAGAAAGTACCAGCTTTTCAAGTTGTAGTGGGGAAGAGGGCAAGGAAACCTTCAGAAAAATTACAAAACTTAAGATAAGAAAGAAGTGGGAGGGGAAACAGGGAAGCAGTGTTGACAATCAGTATGAGTTGGAATAGTTTTTGGCTTCTTGGATTGTTGTTAATGTTTTGGCATCTTTGACTGGCATCTTTTAACTTTGGAATCTTTTGGCACATCTTTTGAAATCTAGTTTGAATAGCTTATTAAATGCATGTTTAAGTGTGTTGTCACACCCCCGAACCAGGACGGCGGAAACGTCCGAGGACGGATGACGTCATTGTATAGTATCATAACAGTTGAATATAAATGAAACATAACAACCCAAACAGCATACATTGAGAATACAAGTTTACATGGTTCACACATTGTGTTTGTTCAAAATTACACATCAAATGACTGAAAAGCAAAAACCCATGATGCAACAACTCCTGCTCTCAAAAGGATTTGAATACTTGTTTACTGGTTCCCTAAGAATACAAGCGATTTTGAAAAACGTCAACAATAATGTTGGTGAGTTCATAAGCATTTTTGTATGAAAAGTGTTTGTAATTGTTTTGTTTAAAATGGTTTTGTATACTTCCAGAAAATCCGATATTTTCTATAAAAATGGGATGTAAGCCTTACATCCAAGACTAAAAATGTATGTATGACTTTTGTTTCTTTTCCTTGTAAAATGATAGTGTATGTTTCTAAAAAAATCCAATATTTTCTTATGTATGAACTGTAATCTTAAACCCTAAGACCAAAAATGTAAGAAATGTTGTATTGTAAGATAGTATGTAGTTTTATTCTTTTATAAAACTGATGAGGTGTAAGCTTCTCGTAAACCAAATAGTATAGTTAATCCCTATGTGAGTTATTATAACCATGCTTAATGTGAATCTTATGCCCGAACGACGTTCTTCAGGCGTCGGAATCGGTAGATATTTGTCACCCTAGACTTGTTGGTCTAACTGTAGCGAACAACTTAGGTTTAGGGTTGTCAATCACGTATAGATCTATACATAACTATCTCGCTCTCCCTCCAGGAGACTCTGGTTATAATGCAGGACTTAAAGTGTATGCTAGATAGGTACGGTGAAGAGAATGTCTCACTAGAGCATTAACAGATTTACATGAACTACAACTCCATTTCTCTTGTTAAATGAAATAATTATACCATTGAAAAATTATGAAAATGTGGTTTTGACTCCCAAACTATACCAATTATAGTTTACCTTGTATGTTTTTGTGTGGACTATTTATACAAACTTTTATATAAATATAAAGTCGAATTCTTGTCTAGGGTTAATATATGTTATTAAAACATAATATCATTGGGTTTTAACCCACCAAAACAGTAATGATTAAAATATAACAATTTTTACTAGAAAAGTTATTTTTAATAAAAATTACCAAAAACTTGTAGTTTGTATAACTCATATTTTTCCTGTTGATGTTTGTTATTACAAAATGAGTTATGTTTTCATTATCTTTGCATACCAAACTTCATATTATACAAAATTTGTAAAAAGAGTGGTGATATCTACATTTTATACAGCTATTATACCATATTCAAATAATAAGAGTGAAGCATGCAAATATCCATAAGACAAACATATTTTGACTTGTATCCCCCCTAAAAGGCTGAAAAACTCGAAAAATTAGGGTATGAAGCTCACATTGAGTTGATTTTGTGAATGATTTGAAGGAAGAAGATGAATATTTTCGAGCCTAGCTTCTTGTGGGAAGTTGACAAACTTCTTGGAAGTGTGATTATCCTAAGGGTTTACACAATATAATGTGTGTAAAGATGGTGAAATTAACTCAAAAATGCTTAGAAACACTAGAGATACACGAATTTGCTTACCAAATTCCCTAGGATAGGCCTTGAGATGATGATTCTTGGAGAAGATGATCTTGTTCTTAGAGAGAAGAGGGAGTTGTATTAGAAAAAAGATGGCAATAGTGGGATAAACCCACTCTCGGCCAAGAGTATATATGGAGGGAGGAGAGTTGGCTTCATTGTTATTTGGTGGTCATTTGGATGTCATGCATGGAGGTTTGATGTGTTTTTGCGTGTATTGTAACAGCCAAAGTTTGGAAGGCCAAGAAAGGAAAGAAAACCCTAATTTTAAGGGGCGACTCGGCGAGTCTAAGGAGGAACTCGGCGAGTCCGAGCGGGATCCGGGTCGAGGAATAAGTGACCGACTCGGCGAGTTGGCCAAAGAGACTCGGCGAGTCTGGTCTGTGCAAGGAAAACCCTAAATCCGGGACTTGTAGCCTATTTAAACATCTCATTCTCTCCCCTAGGGTTCCTTTACTGCCTCTTTCACCCAGAACATCGAACCCTAAGCCTCATTGTTGCCCATTCAAGCTTCCAAGCCATTTTTGAGTGATTTGAAGGAAGAAGAAGAAGGGGGAATCATTGAAGCTTCAAGGATTGGCCTTGGATCTGGAGATTAGGGCAACCCTCTGAGTTATTAAATGTATTAAGTCGTTTCCCTCCTTTAGATCTATTTTGGTTGTGAGTTTTAGGGACTTTTTAGCCATGATTAGATACCCCTTTTCAGTTAGAAGCCAGATCTGAAGTTGCTACTTCGGATCTAAGCATATTATGGTCTTGAGAAGCATAAAGTATCTGCCCTTGAGTTGATTATGGAGCCTCTTTGCCTTAAACCCTAGTTTATGGTGTATTTTGCCTAGATCTCCTTCTTTACACGTAAAGTTTGCAACTTTACGTGGGGAATAGGCTTGGGAAGGGTAGATCTACAGTTTGGAGTCCATGCATGACTCAAAATTCCTCTGCATGTATGGAGATATGAATGGACTCGACGAGTAGCATGAAGATTTGGAGGAACTCGACGAGTGGGATGAACAGCTCGTCGAGTCAGATGAAGTTGGGCAGGAACTCGACGATTTGGAAGAACTCGACGGGTCTGTTGAAGGATGTCTTGGACTCGGCGAGTCTGTTCTTGGACTCGGCGAGTCAGGTTGCGAAACCCCAAACCCTTCAAGTTGAGACTCGAATCAGTGAGTCTAGTGGAGACTCGGTGAGTTGGACAGGTCAGGACTCGGAAATCGGTAGACTCGGCGAGTCATGGACTGACTCGGCAAGTCGAGTCGCGAATGGAAGGACTCGGAACATATGAACTCGGCGAGTCAGTAGGGTGACTCGGCGAGTAGGGTTAACCTGGAAGGTTGACTTTGATCAGGACTTTGACTTTGACCAGAGTTGACTTGGTTGTCTTTCGGGGGTCAGTTAGACTCAGTGCTGCATTGATATTGGTAGCTCGGGGAGCGAGTGGAGCAGGAGTTCAGAGAGTTGTCGGGCAGCGTCTAGTGGGATCATCAGCAAGATTCAGCCAGTGCAGGTGAGTTTCCCTTTGTGTGAATGGGTCTAAGGCCACAATGCCGGCCCATGTAGTTATGAGTAGAAGACCCGGGGGTTAGCCCTAGGCACAGTCTGCTAGTATGATATTCAGGACGAGGTCCAGTGGTAGCGGGCGGGTGCCCAAGGAATGGTTTATGTGATAGTTTATACTTGTTGTCTGTGTGATGCTTGTATGTGCCTGGTAGGGAGGTGAGTGTGGGCGAGGTCCCGTAACTCACCAATAGCAAAGTGTGGATGGTGTTTCACATCTCATTAGCAGCAGATTAGGGGCGAGGCCTGAGTTAGGAAAAGAGTGAGTGTGGGTTGGGCCTGTATCTCACAATCAGTAGGAGCATGGATGGGGTTCCATGACTCATCAGTAGCAGGGCAGGGGCGAGGCCCAGGATAGGCGAGGCCTTAGGACAGGATCAGTTCGTATGTGTTTAGCTTATGTGTTGTGATATGTTTATGTGTTATTATTTGTTGGCGGGCGAGGCCCTGTGACAGGCGAGGCCTAAGTGAAACAGATCTGTATCCGAGCGGGGCTCGAAGCCAGGCGGGGCCTGGAGCGCGCGGGGCCGTTGTAGCGGGCGAGGCCCGAAGTAGGGGGCGCGACCCAGGATAGCGGGCGTGGCCCAGTATGTGCATTTTGTGGTTATGCATGGTATGTGGTAGGGTGGGGAACTCACTAAGCTTCGTGCTTACGGTTTTCAGTTTTGGTTTCATGTGCTTCCGGTAGCGGATGGAAGAGCTCGGGGTGATCGCATGGCACACACCATAGATTAGACAGCCTGGGAATGTTTACTCTGATAACGAACATGTGTTTTGGAAACTAATACTCTGATTATGTTTTGGAATGATGACTTTACTCTAAAGTAATGTTTTATTAAAAGAAATTTTTAGTCTTGAATTTTGGGACGTTACATGTATAGTATGGATGTTTGGAGGGTAAAGAGATGTAAAGATGGTGTGTCATGTCCTAAAGTTAAACCCTTAGGTTTCCACCCCAAACCGAGATCCTATGTCTAGGAGGAGGGTTTTCGGCCATAGAGGATGTGATTTCGGCCTAAGCATGACTGAAATCCCTTGGTACTCACTCCTATTGATGATTTCGGTCCTATAGTGTTACAACAAGTGTTTTCAGTCTTATATTGAAAGGTTTTTGGCCTTAATGGGCCACAAACTAAAGATTTTCGGTCTTGTAGTGTTTTCCATGGATGTGTTTTCGGTTTTGATTAATAGAATCACAAGATAGTGGCCTTAGAATTCGAGAGATTAAGATCATGGCACAAATACATGTTGTTATGTTATAACCATTTGATTCTTTTTTGATTTGCATTAACTCTTCAAGGTCTATTTCAACATGGATTTTCAAATGTATGTTATCTTAAATCATACAATGGTGTCCTCCTAGTTTTCAATAAATACTATTACATCAAAGTTACATAGTGAATTTATTTGTACCCGGTTACAATTTAGGCTTTACTCGACCCAAGTTTGCTAGCTGTCACATGTTTAGTGTTTAACTGTTTGAACATCTTTTGGCTATAATGAATGTTTAACTGTTTTATGTATAACTGTTTATACATCTTTTGAAATCAATGTTCCCTGGAATCTTTTACCATCTATATTCTAATATCATTTGTTTATTACCATCTTTTATAATACCAAGTGTAATCACAATTCCATTACAATTTTTGTTCAACTCCATTCCAACGATTCAATACATTCAAATCATCCAATATAACATTTTTCATTCAAAACATCATAAAGGATACATAATTTAGCCATTTGTAATGTTTATAACTTATTACCATCTTTTATAATTCCAAATTAATCACAATTCCATTACAATTTTTGTACAATTCCATTCCAATCATCCAATGCAACCTTTTTCATTCAAAACATCAAAAAGGATACATAATTTACTCATACTACATCATAAATTACATAATTTAAAACAAAATTTTGACATACAAGAGAAACAACACAATCAATGCAAGTCTATGAGTAAACAATTTCCAATTGACTTTGTTCAGTTCTTGTTTATTGTTGTTCTTCTCTTGTTCGATCTTCATCCTGCATATGTTGATTTCATTCTCCAATGTACAAATTTTCAAGGTAAGATTGCAGTTTTCTTCTGGTTTCATCATGTAATGCCTTCTTCCATCTTTCCTTCCTTCATCGTCATCCAACCATTGCCAAAATTTACAGCTTGGACTTTTTCCGTTCTTCAAGAAATTTATAAAACATGTAAAACTGAAGGATGAAGAAGAAGTAAAAAAAATAAAAAAAAAAATTGATTTACCAGTGAGTTTTGACAAACTTTGAATTTCTTTCTAGGATTTCTGGGGGTTCTTGATGTCTTCACACAAGATGGCATGTTGCAATCACATGGATGATCTAGCTGCAATTCGTCTTGTCGTTTGGAAGAAAAAGATGAGGAAGAAGACGTCATTGATCGATCTAGGGTTTTATTTAACAAGCAGTCGCATCTCACCCTTCTTATAATGCAAACCATTACAAATACATACAATGCCACGTAGGTGATGAGTACAAAAAAACCTACGTTAGCCGGTAATGTTGGTTATTTGCGAACGACTGAAACAAGTTAGTTTGGTAAATGAGTACAAAAAAACAATATTACCCGTATGTGAACATACGAAATACTTAGTTACCTTAATAAGTCAAATTCCCTTTGGTAAATTTGGATTGGAACTTGGAACCAAATATCTAGAGCAAATGACATAAAAAAAAAACTTTAAGTTTGATCAAATATGTGAAATTATTATTTTTACTTATTTTAGGTTTATTAAACCAGATGTTTGCATTTTTTTTTTTCAAATTTATCTTTATTTTAGGTTTATCCGACAAAACCGAACATTTATGCAAAACTTAACAACTTTAATGAACTAAAAAAAATGGTAAGCCGAACAAATCTGAAAAACGTTAGGGCTTTAATGAAACATAAATACGCAAAAAGATAAAATTGAAAAAAAAATTGCAAACATCCTACTTTAATGAACCTAAAATCCACAAAATCGTAAATCTTTATATTTTTATAGAACTAAAGTTATTATGTCATTTCCCCAAATATCTATACATGAAGCCGAATGTAATAAATAATAATAATTGTTTAAATTTATAATTATAATATTTTATATTTAATAATAAGAATTTCATCCAAGTTGGATAAATTTTCAAACCATTATATTTTCCAACAATCTTATGTGGGTTTATGTTTATCAACAATGTAATATTATATAAAATTGTATAAAACATTTGCTTCACTACATTCTTAGTATATCTTTTATCTACATCATCTATATATGTTTAGTTTTTCTATTTTTTTAATTACATAACTTTAATAAAAATACAACATTTTCTAAAACAAAATAAAATTTTCATTAAACCATATCAAAATTACATTACTAAAATGGAAGTTTGGTATTCACAATTTCTCATTCGTGAGTGGAAGTTTGCTAGAACGCAGTTCTAAAATATAGTCATGGTTTAGGCGTTGCCCATCATCTCATCTAAAAATATTGAATAATTGAAATCCAAGCTTTTGCAAGTGTCGCTGCATCATCTTTGTCCCAATATTTGTGAAGCCTTTTTTCCCTTTTCTTTGGTTTTCCATTCTTGATGATTTTGGTTAAATTTCGACACCTTTTCAAAATCATTGTTGTGGGGAGATTGGGGTGGAAAGGTGGTTGTTGGGAAGGTTGGATTTGAGGTTGTTGGAATTGGTTTGATGTTTGGTAACGGCTTTGTTGTTGGAAGCAGTGACTCAAAGCAAAAACAAGATCTAACCAATCACATAATGGTTATTATTGAGAAAAACTAAAGCACAAAAACTCAAATGGTTCACGCTTGATATCATAGCTCGATAACTTAGCATGTATATATATATATATATATATATATATATATATATATATATATATATATATATATATATATATATATTAGTTTATAACCCGTGATAACCACGGTTATAAAATTAATTAAACTTTCGTATTAAAAAATCAAAATTATTAATGAATTATTTTAAATAAATTATTACTTAAGGGATATTTTTTTATTTATATAAAATTATAATCGTTGATTTAAATAAATACGTGGAGTTATATCATTTTATAATTTATATTAATTTTATTTTATTTTTTAATCTAATGTTATTAATTTAATATAAATAAAGGGATAAATTTTAAATTTTGAAATTTAAAATGAAGAATCAGTTATTAATTTAATAAATTTAATAAAATTAGAGTGATAAATTTAAAACTTGATATTTAAAATGAATAATTAATAGGTTGACAAGTGACATGATAAATGATATATAACATTAATGGGGAGTTCTAATTGCATGACACTTGTCAATATGAGATTAAACCTATTCTTTTATTAGTATATATATATATATATATATATATATATATATATATATATATATATATATATATAATACAAGACATAACAAACTTGCATCTATTTATGATCCTAGCATCAATCCTTATTAATATCTAATTTGTCAACCCACAAAACTAGATAACTCCTATTATACCTCATCGTATATAGGATAATTCAGAAATTTCCAACAATCACCTCCGTAATTTCTGAATCTGCATAGTAAGATCTCCAACTCCCAGTAGCCTCCTCATTTCTTCAAATTTACCCCTCGACAGTGCCTTTGTTAAAATGTCAGCTTTTTGTTCATTACCACACACATGCTCAACCCGGATCTCCTTTTCTTCTACCCTCTAACGAATATAGTGATATCTATATTTGATATGTTTGCTCCGTTTTTGAAATACTGGGTTCTTAATTAACGCAATAGCTGACATATTGTCAATCTTAAGAGCCACATCCTTCTCACTTGTCTCAAACGCTTCTTCTATCAAATCTTTTAACCAAACAGCTTGACAACTTGCTGCTGAAGTAGCCATATACTCGGCTTCACATGAAGACAATGCCATCGTATCCTATTTCTGTGAACACCAAGTAATGGGTGCCTTTCCAAGATAGAACACATGCCCCGTAGTGCTTCTTCCATCATCTTCACCCGCATTATGACTGTTGTCACTATATCCCATTAACTTTCCATGATTCCCATGTGGATAGAAAATACCATACCCAATAGTTCCCATCACATACCGTAGTATTTGTTTAACCGCTGCCATATGTGATACTTTCGGTGTTTTCATGTAACGACTAACAATTCCAACAAAGAATGCAAGAATGCAAGATCGGTTCTAGTTTGTAATATATATCTCAGTCTTCTCATCAAACTTCTATAATCGGTAGCATCAACCTCTTTTTCATCTTGTGCTTTTGAGAATTTCTTATTACAATCCATATGAATCAATGTAGGATTGCAATTACTCATCCCTGCATCTTTTAGAACTTTCTTTGCATACGCTTCTTGAGTAACAATTACACCCCTCATGCTTTGGTATACTTCAATACCCAAGTAATACCTAAGTATACCAAGGTATGACATCTTGAACTTGGTTGACGTTACAGCTTTAAACCGCTTAATGATATCTACACTTGAACCCCTTACAATCAAGTCATCCACATAAACACCTACGACAATCAAATCATTACCGATCCTATGTCGATACACAACCTGTTCTTGCACGCAATGTTTAAATTTCATACTTTTTAGAATACCATCTAACTTAATATTCCATGTTCGGGGAGCCTGTCTTAACCCATATAATGCTTTATCTAACTTGTAAACCATTCTTTCACACCCGGCTTTAACAAATCCCTCACGTTGTTCAACGTAGACATCTTCTTGAAGCTCACCATGAAGGAATGCCGATTTTACATCAAGATGGTGAATCTCCCATCCTTTTGATGCTGCTAGAGCTAACATGATCCTCACCGTTTCAATGCGATCCACCGGCGCAAAAACTTCATCAAAATCAAATCCCATTTGTTGCAAGTATCCTTTTGCGACAAACCTAGCTTATACTTGCTTATTGCCCCACTAGCATCACGTTTGATTTTAATTTTAAATACCCATTTTAGACCTATCAAAATCACAACCAACGGCCTTTTAACGAGCCTCCATGTCTTATTCTTCATAATGGAGTCAATTTCCTCCTCCAATTCTTTTACCCACCTAGGATTTTTCACCGCTTCCAAGAAGCTAGTTGGTTCGTCTTCGTTCATTGATAAGAAAAGAAAATGATCTTCAATAAATAGGTTGACAACATAGTCATCAAACCTTCTTGGTCGTTGAATATGCCTTGACGAACACCTTAGTTTTTCGTTATTAACCTCATCGTCAACTTGCGGCTCGTTATTGAACTCATCGTCAACTTATGGCTCGTGAACAATGTTATCAGGATCTCCATGATTAGCATCCTCTTCATGTCGATTCTCATTTGGGTTTAAATTACCCATAACAGGCCCTACTCCAGTGTCTACGATCGTTTCCTATTGGACCCAAAACATTCCAGACCTTAGCTCGTCTTCAAGCCCACTATTCCAAGCCCAAGTGGCCTTCTCATCAAAGACGACGTCTTGAGGTACAGTTATTTTTCTGGTAGATGGATCAAATAGTCTATACGCCTTGGACCCCGACTCCGACCCAAATTAGACTAATTTCTTTGATCTATCATCCAATTTTTGTTAAGTTTGGACCCAATACTTTAGCATATGCTATACAACCAAAAACCCGAAGGTGTTCAATGTTGGGTTTTCGTCCAAAATATCTTTCGTAGGGTGTTGTATCAGACAAGGCCTTGATGGTAATCCTTTTGATAATATATGATGCATGTCTCACAGCTTCACCCTAACAATAATTCGGTACCTGTGTTTCCTTCATCAAACTTCGTGTCATCTCAATAAGGGTGCGATTTCTTCTCTCAACTACCCCATTCTGCTGCAGTGTATATGGTGTTGTAAGGTGCCTCATCATACCATGGCTATCACATAGACTATTAAAATCTTGAGACGTAAATTCACCACCACGATCTGTTCTTAGCGTTTTTACTGAATTACCCGTTTCCTTCTCAACTTTAAGCACAAAAGTTTTAAAGAAAGACAATGCATCAATTTTTTCTTTTAATAAATAACTCCACATAAACCTCGAGAATTCATATATTATTACGAAAATATATGTATTTCCACCCATTGTGGGAGGTGTTATAGGCCCACACAAGTCACTATGAATTAGCTCTAACGTTCTTTTGCCCGAAACTGCGAATTCTTCGAAAAAGAACTCCAAGGGTGTTTTCCTACTAAGCAAGATTCACATACCTTGTTTGACCCACTGACTTTAGGTAGACCATTTACCATCTTCTTTTTTCCATCGATGTTAGCGTTCCAAAGTTTACGTGGCCAAGCCTTGCATGCCAAAGCCACTCAACGTCATTCAACCTCCTATGCAAGCATATAGGTTTCCCAATAGCAATCTGAGTCTTATACAAATGATTAAATGACCTCTTCACCTTGAACAGTGATGTGTTTGTATTATCATACAAGAATAAGTATTCACCCTTCATGCTAACTCCACAACCACACTCTGTTGCCTGCCCTAGGATGATAATGTTTGTCTTTAAATCGGGAATAAAGTACACATCAGTTAAAAGCTTTTGCCTACCTTCACGACTTTCGAACAATACAGAACCTTTTCCGCAAATCTCAACATGTGAGTTATCACCAAACCAAACCCTACCTCCTATTCGAGTATTTTTATAACTTAAGTAAGAGCGATTACCACTCATGTGATTGCTTGCTCCATTATCAAGGTACCAAACGTCATTGTCACCCATTTGTGAGTATCTTGATGGAATTACTTCAGTCTCGTTTAATAGCACAGTTTCGAACATGGTTTCTGATGGGTTTTAGTCATAAGACATCCTATGTGCTCATACAAACCCTAATGCTTGGATCTAGGTTTCTCTATTGTACATGCTTGTTATCCAAGACTATAAACCCTAATTCTAGCATATGGAATTTGATATTAACATATAATTAGGTTTATGATATTATCTTGATTGTTATGTAGCAATAACAATCCCAATTCCTCCTTGAATTGACTTTGGAAGGCTTAGAGTCACAAGTGTCACTCCTCTAATGGAGTACAAACACCATAAGCAAGTGGAGAAGGTATAAAGAGAGAGGAGAGAGGTAGAAATTCGTCCTTAGATGCTCTAGGGATCAAGTGCACGAAATCCTAAGGCCTTAGGGGTCTTTATATAGGGTTGGGATTAGGGTTTCAGTCCTTATCTTTATCTAGTTACTTGCCCATCAAGCAACCATAAGATAAGCCTTGAAAATCCATATCTCTTGGACCTTGGACGATTTTAAGGATATCCTTATCCTTGAATTCGTCCATCCTTTAACAAGGATAACCATTGCCCTATTTTGCAACTATCACATAATTACAATTCAGCCCCTCTAGTTTAATTAATTACATTTGATCACAAAATTAATTCTTAATTAATTATTGACCAATATTAATTAAACAAATATGATTTCTCCTTTAATATATTATTCTTATAACATATTAATAAATCATAATAACCTCTCTCTTTATTTATTTCTCCAATCAAGTTGCTTTGGTGAAGGCAACCCAAAAGGACCATGCACCATCGGGTCAAGTACATACCAAAATAGTTATGGACTTAGACACTAATCCAACAGTCTCCCACTTGGATAAGTCTAATAACTATTATGCGTATGACTTCGGATCCTTATCTGCAATCGTAGCTTTCCAAAGCCGCTGTCAACTCTGATCCTATCAGATACGCGTGTCCTTAAGATAAGGGATCATATATTCCTCCATTCTAGATATCATATGAGATATGATTTCAAATCATTCTCTTTGTACTATATCTCGATTCCCGATTTATGACGACTAACTAATTGAACAAATCAAATTAGCCCTAGCCCGGCCGAGCATTTACGTTTGTCATCACTAAATCATCGAGGGGGCCCAAAGATATCGCTTTTATCCTACTTTGGATAAAAGGAACAGATAAACTTTGATACAATGCTCGCTTGCACTCACGCACCGAATCACACACAACAATATGTTTTATAACACCAAGTTACTAATGCGTTTACATATAATCAATGTGCAACCGATTCGCAAGATACAACTCACACATCTCGGTTTCAAGAATATAAGATGTTATCGTCTCACCAATCACTCGTGATATAATTCATAGAGCGATCCAAGTGAGCGTGGGTTTAATCCAATGCTCAAATTCATATTCATAAGCACTCATGAACGTTGCAGCAAATATTTGCTTATGTCTAATGCTCTTTAGACAATCCACACACCAATTCACGACAGTCTTCATTCATACCTACTTCCAACATATGAACGACTGTGGCCCGTTCGAATAATTTGACTGTTCTTAACCAATTAAATTATTCAGGAAGTCAAAACATGCAAAGTGAAACACAAGAATAATACTAATCCCATATGGCCTCAACCCTTTGAGTATAAATAAAATACCTTTTATTTATCACCATATTGATTACTCATTATTTGTCGTTTCGGGTAATCAACTTCTTACTTGAATTATTACACTTGTCCCATGCTCCTAGCATGCACACAATGTTTACCTATGGTTCTTACTTTGTGAAATAGACCAAATTGAGCACATTTCCAATCATTTTCATTTCACAACTCCAAATCCTTTTTCATAAGTGAAATAATATCAAATTCTTGCTACTTATAGAATATGCTAGATTCTAACATTTTATGCAATTGTCCTTTCGTAATGTCACTGCACAAAAGTCACAAAGACTATTGCCAATTATATTACAAAGTCCTCTATCGGAGATTGTTACAAGACAATTCCATAGACGTGATATCTCTCACTCAAAGTACATTCCTTTGAACATCCTTTTGCATAGAAGTTTCTAATCTAGTCATAGATTTCTCAATATTCAATTCCCAATATGGAGACACTTCCATATGTTCCATATGACAACTCATTCTTAATAGAATCTTTTCTATTCATAATAGAGCCGATATGGTCCATCAAATATGGAAAGATTTCCATATTTTCCAATATTATACTTCCAACTACTCACAAGCGACCAATCCTCGTCGAACTTTGGGTTGTCCTTTGATAGTTGTTTAATTATTTTAGTCAAAACCAATTCTAGTCCCTTTTCCCTCTAAATGCGCTAGACATTTGAAAAAATTTAGAATGGTCAATCATTAAAGCATTTGCAGTCGATCCTATACCCGAAGCGTATGGGACACGACGCATAATGTTTTATTTGCTATGTTCTCAAAATTCGAATTGTGAAGAGGAATGCCATCATAATCGAAATTTTAAGAACACACTATGTACCCTTGACTAAATTTATTAACATTTCTCAACCTAATCCTTTAGATTTGAAATGAAGCATAATATTCTCTCTCCCTTAATTATAGCAAAACAACTATTCCGTCCTTACGACTTTGTACAGAATGACTCTTGTTTTCTATAATTAATATTGCCAACTTGCAATACGTGCCTTAATAATCATATAATCATAACATTTATGCTCCCACTATCATGATGATTATTATAAAACATAACACTTATGCTCCCACTAGCTTCAACATGTATTCATAAACATCTTAACTTTTAGAAAAACAATGCTTATTGAATATCTTAAGTTCATGTTTCTCATACTTAGTGCTTTGATAATCTTTTATCAAGGCTTCTTGAACTTATACACCTTTTCCTTCAATAGTTCGTATGTGTGTCTAAACACTTAAGACTAATTGTCAAACCTCACAATTCAAATTATGGAAAGGGATACCGTAACCATAATCGAATTCGAGAATGCAATTTTACAATCACTATCTTCTTAAATCTTTCTTAGTGAAAGCATTTCCTCACAATCATTTTCATGAAGGAGGAAATCTTATGACACTTAGATTTAAACGGTGTATTTGTTCCTATCCATGTGAATTTGTTAAAACCAAAGTTTACGACAAATTCAAACTCATATGGATCGAACTTTCTTGATCTCGATTTCTTGCCTTTATGGTAGCACAGCTGCCCACCATGTCTTCCAAGTAGTTAAGCAGCTCACCTTTTCTTATCAATGTACTTTCCATTGATCAAGGTCCTTGCCTTTTATGCATTCAAATGAGAACTCATAGAACTCATATGCATAATTAACTCAATTGGAACGGCATAGAAACAAAATGATGTCAACACGATAGGTCGTAAACCTCAACTCGTGTGCTAGTGATGATTGATAAGGTCTATTTGATTTGTTCTTGAAACTTTTCAAGACCATTAAGACTCCCATTGACTCCTTGACATATAGGATCCTTTTGTCAATAAACATTTCTTGACAAACAAATATTCAAGAGTTAGTGTAGCTTTTATCAAGACTCTTCATAAATTGGTTATAGTTGGTCTTTGTCTTATCCAAGACATCACAACTTTCCACATTTGACGAATGTTATAAACCTTTAATACTTTTCACTCATTGTCACAATCTTAACTTTAAGACTTGTCATTGGAACGAAGTATGATAGACTTCTTGATTTAACCATTTCTTCAATCCTTGATTCCTCTTCTTAAACATACGATTGTGCTAAGATTTACTTAGAGGATCAATTGAGATATGGTTCTTAATCATTAAGACCCATCATAAAGCATAAAAGGTACTCTCCCTTCTTTTTAGAATGGAGAAACTTTTATCTTTCTGCCTACTTGATTCTTCTTATTCGTTCTACTATTGATTTAAACCTTTTTTCAATCAATCTAAAATTACACTTAATCTTGTAAGTATAATCACATTTACTAAACCTTTAGTAAATCATGACGAATATCTTTGTTACTCTTATGGTGGACTTGATCAACACGCAACTTTGTGTGCTCGATCTCCTAGTCCTTCACTTGACACTTTGTCAATGAATTTGTCTAATTATCAAATATGAGATTTCTCATTCATTGTGCAACCAAGTTACGTGATTCCAAATTTCTGTCCAATTGAAACTTTGGGCGATGAGAAACTCTCCCTATTTGGTAAATTCTCGACTTTCCATAAATAACATAATAAGAACCAAATCCATTATTGCTAATATTCAAACATCAATTTTTCATATACTCCATTGCAAGGATAAAAAAAATATTATAAAATCAAAATTTATTTTATTGCAGAAAAATTTGTCCTTACAATGCAATTCATTGAAAAACTATGCTAATACATCTTTCTTAGCAATCTAATTCTAACTCTAAGTAGTAGCTCAAGAATCTAATCTTCGAGAAATGCGATCGAAATCCATTCCTTCACGGTTAGATTCTGCTCACTTCTTCCCTTAAGCTTCCTTTCTTTTCTTCGATCCTACAAAACATCAATTGTAATCTTATCACATTATGTATTAAGAATCTAGAATAGAAGCTTAAAAGAGTTAGTTAATGGATTTTATCTATATTAGAGCCATACGTTTTGACTCTCCCATCTCTTAGATCTCTTAGGTAAATGGGGCAGCTTTGTCTCCAATGCCCTTTCTCTTGGCAATAAAAGCAAATTGACTCTTTTGGAACATGACATGGAACTGCTTCAGACATTGCCTTTCTCTTATGATCAAACTTTTCGATCATATCATGTCTTTCGTTGCCATTATCTATATCCATAGAGGTCTTGAAGGCAAATTCACCAATCAACTCTGCTTTTCTATTGCGCCAAACCATTGCTGATTCAGCAACAATAAGCATATATGTGAGATCTATAAGGGTCACGTCGTGGTTCATCATATAGTACTCTCTTACGAACTCACTATACGAGTTAGGAAGTGACTGAAGAACCCAATCAACAGCCATTTCCTCACAGACAACGGATCCCAACACTCTTAACCTATCAATGTGTGACTTCATCCCTAGGACGTGTGCACACACCGACTTTCCTTCTTTATGTTTACTTGCCAAAAGGGCTTGAGTGATCTTGAACTTTTCAAGCCTTTGAACTTGTGGGCTAGGGAGAATGATTGGAGGAGGAGGAGGAAGTGAAGTAATATCTCTTGTTCCTCGATCGAATCGTAGAATATCATCTTCATGTGGAATGCTTGTTCCACGGGATTTGAGAAGACCATAGTTGTCAAACTTTGACATCTACAATACGGGAGAAAACGAATTCAAGTTAGTTGATTGAATGAGTCCTTAGCAAATCACCCAAATGAGATACTAAGGCTAGGACCCAACACAATATTCTACAACTCAGGAGAGAGATGCCGTAACCCTAATTGCAGAATATTTGAAGGTAAGTGAATGACGATTCACTAATTTCCACCACGAAAAACGAAAAAGAATTTAAGTTTTAAATCTATGAAAACTCCTAGATCCTTTGAGATTCATTGAACTTTCAATGGCATGTTTAAATCTCGATATGCCCCTCTTGTTTGTGACTGGGATGTCGAGGATCACAAAGCGGGTGTGAATAACCATGCAAACTTACATGGTGCCCTCACATGTTACAGTCACCTATTCGATGTGCCGGTAAACCACACACGCTCCACCGAACTATGACAAACATTGAGTCACCCTTTGCTACCTTTGCTTAGAACCATTTAGTATGCCGGTAAACCACACACGCTCCACTAACGTCTTCGCAAGGGCACAAAGTGTAATTTCATGGAATTGCATCAATTCACTTTTGCCTAAGTAACTAAGATTGGGAATTTTATGAAAACATTTAGTTACTTTAGTAATTCATTATACTTATAATGGAAGGTTTTGTCCCATCCTACCCGTTCGGCTAACGACCCTCCACTAGTCAAGAGTGCGGTGGGTAAGAGTGGATACCCATTCAATCGCCATTTTATAGGCAATTTCCTTAAACACCCCTTATAGACCAGCTTCGTGAATGAGGCCTACTAACAGTAAGACTGACTTTTATTCATACATATATATCATGTTAGACTTTTAATGTTATATATAGTATAGGGTGTATTTTATACTTTCAAAATATTAGGTGGTCAAATTTAACAATTATACTTTTAATTCAATTAAATTTTAAACCAAAAACTTTATGGATTTATTAAACCTATTTTAATTATACACCTTAATTAATTAATAAAACCATAAGGGTGTGATTTGAACTTTTTCAAAACTATAATAAGGTTTTAGAATTTAACATTCCTAATTAAACTTAAATTCCAAAACTTGAGGGCAAGTTTTGAAACATTTCAAAACATTAGGGTTTAGAATTTAAATATACATCAAAATTAAACAATTAATCAAAATTTAAATTCCAAAACTTGAGGCCAAGTTTTGAAACTTTTCAAAACAATTTAGTTTTAATCTTTCTTAAAAAAAATTCGAATTTATGACATTTAAATTAAAAAAATTAAATATTAAAACTCTTGATTTAATAATTATCTTGAATTAGACTATTAATTTAATTATTAAATCATAAGGGATTATCTAAATCATGAGGATAATTACCATTTATACATTTAAGATATCCTAATCCCTTAAATATTTCTATAGATTTCGAAAATAAGGATACGATAATGCAAAATCTATAATTACCATATTTAACAATTAGAGGATAATTACAAGATATGGGATAATCCAAATCCCTAAAATTTAGGATCTTATCTTGTGTAAGAGGCTAATTTCGAAAATCAAGGGATTAAAACAAACCCTAGATTTCGAAATTTAAGGGTTTAAGGAAAGGATTTGAAGATCTTATTCAAACTCTTGCAAATTAGGGTTTGCAAACCCTAATCTTGAAAAAAAAAACCTAGCCTCCTAGGGTTTATTGGCAATAAACCCTAATATGTCAAGTTCATACAATTGAATTTTTCATACATATCAAGCATCAATACAATAGAAACCAGTCTAGGCTCTGATACCACTGATGGGTTTTAGTCATAAGACATCCTATGTGCTCATACAAACCCTAATGCTTGGATCTAGGTTTCTCTATTGTACATGCTTGTTATCCAAGACTATAAACCCTAATTCTAGCATATGGAATTCGATATTAACATATAATTAGGTTTATGATATTACCTTGATTGTTATGTAGCAATAACAATCACAATTCCTCCTTGAATTGACTTTGGAAGGCTTAGAGTCACAAGTGTCACTCCTCTAATGGCTTACAAACACCATAAGCAAGTGGAGAAGGTATAAAGAGAGAGGAGAGAGGTAGAAATTCGTCCTTAGATGCTCTAGGGATCAAGTGCACGAAATCCTAAGGCCTTACGGGTCTTTATATAGGGTTGGGATTAGGGTTTCAGTCCTTATCTTTATCTAGTTACTTGCCCATCAAGCAACCATAAGATAAGCCTTGAAAATCCCTATCTCTTGGACATTGGACGATTTTAAGGATATTCTTATCCTTGAATTCGTCCATCCTTTAACAAGGATAACCATTGCCCTATTTTGCAACTATCACATAATTACAATTCAGCCCCTCTAGTTTAATTAATTACATTTGATCACAAAATTAATTCTTAATTAATTATTGACCAATATTAATTAAACAAATATGATTTCTCCTTTAATATATTATTCTTATAACATATTAATAAATCATAATAACCTCTCTCTTTATTTATTTCTCCAATCAAGTTGCTTTGGTGAAGGCAACCCAAAAGGACCATGCACCATCGGGTCAAGTACATACCAAAATAGTTATGGACTTAGACACTAATCCAACAGTTTCTACCATGAATACAATCGGATCTTGCTCATCAACTTCACCTACACTGCAGGAAGTTAAGTCCTAGCTCGGGAAGTGCTTCGCTATGAAGGACCTCAGAGAGGCTTCCTATATTTTGGGAATAAGGATAGTGAGAGACCAAAGTAAGAGACTAATAGGACTTAGTCAGAATACTTACTTGGACAAGGTGCTAAAACGTTTTAGTATGGAAAACTCGAAGAAGGGAGAATTACCGATCCAAAGTAATGCCAAGTTGAGTAAGACTGAAAGTCCGAGTACCGAAGCCGAGATAGCAGATATGAGCCGAGTACCTTACGCTTCCACAGTTGGCTCAATCATGTATATTATGACTTGTACTCGCCCTGATGTGGCCTTCTCTTTGAGCATGGTCAGTAGATATCAAGGGAACCCTGGCAGAGCACATTGGACCGCAGTCAAGAATATCCTTAAGTACCTTCGGAGGACCAAGGAATGGTTTTTAGTCCTCAGAGGGAGTGATGACTTAAAGGTGTGAGGGTATAGTGACGCTAGTTTCCAGACCGATAGGGACAACTACCGTTCACAGCCGGGTTGGTTCTTTACCCTTAATGGAGGAGTAGTGACTTGGAAAAGTTCCAAGCAAGAAACCGTAGCTGATTCAACGTGCGAGTCAGAGTACATTTCAACGAGCGAACCGTCAAAGGAGACAATATGGTTGAAGAATTTCATTGGAGACCTTGCAGTTGTACCTTCCATAAAGGAGCCTATGAAAATTTTATGTGATAATGAAGGAGCAGTTGCCTTGACCAAGGAACCGAGGGATCATGGTGGATCTCGACATATCGACAGAAAATATCACTTTATTAGACACCGGGTAGAAGAAGGACTCCTCGTAGTTAATAGGACATCGTCAGAGGATAACCCAGCAGATCCGCTTACGAAGGGACTGAGTAGGGTTAAGCACTTGCAGCACGCTAGGAGCATTGGGCCGAATGACGATGTTAGTTTGGATTAGATAGTTTAGAAACGTGTAATAAATAATTGTAATTGACATTTGATGATTAAATAAAGGAGTATTATTTATTAGTACAGTTACTTTCTTATGTTGATTGGTTAACTATTATTTTGCTTTGCATGTTTTGACTTCCTGAATAATTGAGTTAATTGAGAATAATCGAATTATTCAAACGGTCCACCGTCGTTCATATGTTGGAAGTAGGTATGAATGAAGACTGTCATGAATTGGTGTGTAGATTGTCTGAAAGGTATTAGACATAACAAAGGTTTGTTACAACGTTCATGAGTGCTTATGGATGAGTTTTGAGCATTGGAATAAACCCGCGCTTGCTGGAATCACTTCATAGAATTTATCACGAGTGATCGTAAGACGATAATATCATATGGTCTTAAAACCAAGATATATGGTTTATTGGTTGCTAATTGATTGTACATTGATAATGCGAAACCGCATCAGTAAATTGATGTCATAAAACGCATTGTTGTGTATAATTTGATTAATGAGTAGTAAATGCATATAAGTTGAAGTTTATCTGTTTCTTTTATCCTAAGAGGGTAAAAGCGATATCAGGGCCCCTCGATGATTTGATTTGACTTATGTGTCGTGCCCGGTCAGGACTGAATTGATGTGTTCAATTAAGTTATATGTCAAATGAATCCAAGATCGAGATACAAACTGCTGGACAATAAGTATGACTATGTTCCATGAGATTGTCCGCACGATATCTAAAACAGAGGACTGTACGATCCCTTATCTAAAGGGCAGGTTGCTGATATGATCAGAGTTCGACAGCGTCTTTGAGAGCTACGATTGCTAATCGAGTTATACTTACATTTGTGGTTACTAGACTTATCCAAGTGGGAGACTTTTGGATTAGTGTCTAAGCCCGTAACCATTTTTTGGTGAGTACTTGACCCGGTTATGCATGGTCCTTTTGGGTTGCCTTCACCAAAGCAACTTGACTGGAGAAATAATAGAAAAAGAGGTTATTATGATTTATTAATATATTATAAGAATAATATATTAAAAAAGAAATCATATTTTTTTAATTAATATTGGTCAATAACTAATTAAGAATTAATTATGTGATCAAATGTAATTAATTAAACTAGAGGGGTTGAATTGTAATTATGTGATAGTTGTAAATTAGGGCATTGGTTGCCCTAAGGAAGGGGTGGACGAATTCGAGGTGATAAGGCCTTAGAATTCGTCCATGATAAGGATTCAAGGCTTATCTTATGGGCTGCTTAGTGGGCAAGTAACCAGATAAGGATAAGGACTGAAACCCTAATCTATACCCTATATAAAGACCCCTTAGGCCTTAGAAAATCGACCACTTGATCCCTAGAAGACCTAAAGCCGATTTTTGCCCCTGCCTCTCTCTCTCTCTCTCTCTTGCCTCTCCATTTTCTTGTGGTGTTTGTGAGCCATTAGAGGTACTACACTTGTGGTACTTGCTTTCCAAGACAAAGAGATTGAAGATTTGTGTTGTTATTACAATATAACAACAAGAGGTATGTAATCCCTTATACTACATAGATTTCAAAATACCTAGCATGCTAGGGTTCTTCTTGTGTTCATAAAGTTGTGTATCTAATAGAGAAAACATAGATCCAAATCTAGGGTTGCATGCACACATAGAATTGTTTGTATAAAACCCATCGTTTGACCTTACGTTTCGAGTAACGATTAGCGAAGTGTCCGAATTTATCACACCGATAACATTGGACTTTTGAGTGATCTTTCGCTTTACCTTTTACTTTTTCAATTTCACCACCATCTGAATTCAATGACAGGTTTTGTTGGTGAGTTTTCCCGTTATTATTCCTACTTCCACGACTCCGTCCACCGCTTTTACTCTTCCCGCGACCGGACTCATTGTTGAGTAGGAGTTTTCCTTGATCAGAGTCATCACAGGTCCTCTCTTCGTATGCCTTCAACCTTCCAACGACATCTTCAAACCCAACTGACCGAAGGTCTAAGATTTGCTCTATAGAAGCAACTATGTGGATGAATCTTCTTGGTAAGCTTGTTAGAAAATTTTTAACCATCTTCTTGTCATTAACCGTTTCCCCAAGAGAAGATGATTTAGACACTATACCTGACAGTTGGCTTGCATATTCATCAATTGTAGCCGACTCCTTCATCTTAAGATTGTCAAACTCGGTAATTAGGGTTTGCAATCTAGCCTCCCTCACCCTGTCTGCACCCAGGTTACGGGTTTTTATGGCGTACCAAATTTCTTTTGCCGTATCCATCATTCCAACTTGTAAAATAAGATCTTCAGGTATTGCCTGGAAGATCACAGCAATAGCGACATTTTTCTTCTTTGGATCAATCTCAATATCAACATTATCCTTCTTTGGATCATTCGCTCTCGGATCTATGACATCCCACACCTGATGAACATTTAATATCACTTTCATGCGAAATTGCCCACACAGTATAATTCTTTACATTCAACATTCGTACTTGAAACGAGAAAGACATTCCTTTGTCGCTTCCCCCTGGACCAGAAGACAATGGCGTATCTCCCTCCACCATGTCTTCTTTTCAACCAGGCTCTGATACCAAATCAAAGCAAAAACAAGATCTAACCAAACACACAATGGTTATTATTGAGAAAAACTAAAGCACAAAAAACTCAATTGGTTCATGTTTGATATCACAGCTCGATAACTTAGCATGTATATATATATATATATATATATATATATATATATATATATATATATATATATATATATATAGAATACAAGACATAACAAACTTGCATCTATTTAGGATCCTAGCATCAATCTTTATCAGTATCTAATTTGTCAACCCACAAAACTTGATAACTCCTATTATACCTCATCGTATATAGGATAATTCAGAAATTTCCAACAGTGACGAGTCTAGAACGTAAACTATGTGGTTCACTATTTAATTGAAAATGATAGAAAAAAAACTACTAGTTACGATTCTGGGTCTGATCGGATCGTATAAGGAAAAAAGTTTTAAAGTTCTTATAATTGTATCTGACGAGGTTTTATATCATGATATATTTTCACAATTATATCATTACTAATACTTTCTAAAACCCATTCTTTAATATATGACACCAAACTATCACTCAAAAATTGATCACCAATTTTCCGGATCAACAGGTAGTGAACTTAAATCAACTTTCATATGATTATGTATTGTCACAACTAGGAATTTGATGCTTGTAACAACAACAATGACAACCTTTGTGAACCAAAAATGTGAAAGCATGTATGATGCTTATTCAATAACAACAAATTGTCCATCAAACACTCTATGCAAGCACTTCAAATAGTCAACAAAGAATTGGAAACCCTAGAAATCCCGGTTTAAGTCCATTATGGACTAGGATTTCCTTATTAGGCCTAATAGGCCAATAAGCTTCCAATTTGACTATTTTGGGCTTAGAACTCTTAAATGGGCTCTAATTGGACTCATTTCCATTTATTTTAACATTTTGGGCCATATTGGGCCTAGAATGAAATAAAATACCCTAATAGACCATATTGGGCCATAACTAACCTAATTAGCTTTAATGGGCTATGAAACCCATTATTTTTGTCAAATTGGGCCGTAATTCATCATAGGAGCCCAATGGGCCAAAAATCATCAAAAATGGGCCCATAAGATGGGATTAAGCACCAAAGGCCCAAAACTCTCTTCTTTCTTCCCTTTTCTCGGCCCAAAAAGAAAACAAAAAAAAGAAATAAGAGAAGGGTTGACTTTAGGAGGTGCCACCTCCTTATTACACACCATGCACCCATGCATGGACCAACATGTATCTAGACTAGTCATCTCACCCTCTCTCTTCCCCTTCTCTCTTTTCCTTCGGCCGAAGACACCAAACACACACACACACACCTCACAAATTCTCTCTAAACCACTCTCAAGATCATCCTCTTCTTCTTTGAAGATCTCGAAATTTGGCTAGAAATCTAAGGATTTTCATCAAGTAGTTCGCATCCTTGGTAAGTTATTGCTTTGATTCCTAACATATCTTCTTCATTTCATCAACAATCCCCCTTATCTCATACAAAATTCGTGATCTTGCCTCTTAGAACACATCTAAGTAAAAAAATCCTCCAAGAAGCTTGCTAGGCTGAGAATAGCATCAAACTTCTTTTATTCTTCATAAAAACCGAAACCACAAACTCAAGGTGAGTTAATACCCCTCTTTTTTTCGGTTTTTACTAGTTTTATGGGGGAGATTACAAGTAAAATGTGTAGATCTATGTGTATGTGTGTGTTATGTATGATTTTATGCATGTATGTGTGATTGTATGTGTTATGTGGTAAATATGCAACAAAAAGAGTAGAAATCCCAAGATATATGGCATAAGAAGTAAAACAAACTTGATCTAAGTTATACCACACTAAACAAGTCAAGAAAAATATCCTCTAAGATTTAAAATAGACACATTGTAACATAAAACAAATTTTTGGGGCTTAAATTGTCAAATAAACAAAAGTTGGTGGAAAGGTTGCTATTCACGGTTTTCTTGAGGGGAAAAAGAGTCAAAACAGTTTAAAAAAATGTTTTTGTGACAATTATGCTCTTCAAAGGACTTGAAATGTAAATAATAGCTCAATGGGCCAATTTTTGGGCTTTTCGGCCCATTAAGCCCAAGGTTGCGAAAAATCTGATTTTCAAAGGGCTAAAATGAAAAATTTATCAAAATAGGGGATAAAAGGGTAAACAAAATCAATTCAGGGGTTAAAATGCTTTTCTTTACCAAAAAGGATAAAAAATGTAAAGTTTTTGGATTTTGGGCCAAAATTGTAAAAGTTGCAAAAAGTTTGGACTTTAGCCGTAAAATACTTTTCTGGAAGGGCTGAAACTGATAAAAGTAAATTTTGAGCTAAAACCACCACATAAACAAAGTCTATGGGTTAAAAATGATAAGAAAATGGTTTTAGGGCCTAAAATGTCTTTTTTTATATATAAGGGCTGAAATGGTCAAACCAATATTTTGAGTCAATTATTTTATTATGTAAGATAATTGGGTCAAAAATACCAAACCACAACTTATGACAAATGGCAAGATGAATATACATAAATTCCGAATATCGGACTCGTATCGATAAAAATTTAACGATTGTTCAATTAAACATTCCGACGACTGTACTATACCCACAACCATATTAAATTCTTTGGGCTTGAAAGTTCCATACATGTTTATTGGGCCTTTGTGACCCATTAACATGATTTTGGACCCAATGGGTAATTATAAATGTTATTGGGCCTTCTATGACCCAATTGCATATTTAAGGGACCCTCAATGGCTTTTAAGTGCTATTGGGCCTTAGTGGCCCATTAGCATTGCTAGTAAGGTCCAAGTAATAATGGGCCAACATGTCCTTCGTATACCCAACAACCTAAAATAACTCACGAAGGTAGTAGGGCTTTGTATTTCCTCTTATCTTCGTTTGTTAGGCTTACGCGTAACCAAAGTAAACAAATACAGGTCGATAATCAATAGTAATCAAAGTCAATTGGGATTTAGTGAGTAATAACAAGTGACACCAACGTGTGCCGGTCGTAGTCTGTAGTTATAATCAAAGTCTTCTGGAGGGAGAGCGAGAGTTTGTGTATAGATCTATACGGGGGTGACTCCCCCACACCTCGGCTGTTCGCTACAGTTAGACTCAGCCAGTCTAGGGTGACAAAATCTTAAGATCAATTCCGGCGTTCACCAGAGTGCCAAGACAGACGAATTAATCATTATCATGCATGGTTATAACGACTCACATAAATAATTCCAATGTAAACCAAGTAAACAAGGTAATTCAAAATCATTCACGTAATGAGTAATCATTCAAACCGTTATATGATATTTTTATTTTGGAAAACATCGGGTTTTTCGGGGAAGTTCAACATTTTCACTTGTACGTTTAATACTAAGTTTTTCAATTATACATGTTTTGAAATCATCATGCATATATTTACGGATCTTCACACCTTTTTATAAACAATGGTCTTTTCAGAAAATATCGGATTTTCTGGGTTGGTTTCGTTCAAATTACACAAAACATTTCATATCAAACATGCTTATGAACTCACTAACATTCTATATGTTGACCCGTTTTTAAAATAACTTGTATTCTCAGGTAAGCTGAGGAATAAGTACCAAGTATGTTAGTGTGTTTTGCTTTTAAAAACTATCAAACAGTTTATGTATGGATTTGTAACGTTAAAACAATGTACTTGATGTGAACAATGTCAGTTGTAATATATTGATGCATGGTGATGTTTATGTTATGATTCATGTATATTCATTGTAATGATATTCAATTTAAGTCACACGAGCCCTCGGATATTTCCACCGTCTGGTTTGGGGGTGTGACATGTATTATGTTGCTAATTATCTTTTTCTACTGTAGTTTTATTTATCTTTTTAAAAAACTTGAACAAAACATTTTTTATTCTAAGTTCCGAAGCAAACGACAACTGGCCATTCAAAATCAAAGACATTATTGTTTCTATTTTGTTACAAAGTATCAAAGTAAAGAAACAAATAAATAAAATGAATTCCAAATAAATAATGAACTGTATCAATCGTAAAAACATCTGAATATCCAATTATGTCAAAGTATCAATTATAAAGTATAGAAAAAAATCCACTGTATCAATTATCAAATTATCAAACACAATCAAATTACATAAATTACTCAATTACAAACCATTAATTTCTATTTCAAACAATGTATCAAAGCATCAACCATAATCCAAATTAAAGAAATTAATCAATTACAGTTTAAAAACCTGATACGAAGAAGTTGAAGACCGTTGTCAGTGGTCGGATCTAGCGTTGTTATTGTCGGTGGCGGTGGCGGAGACCAAAGGGGAAGGTTGCTGCTTGTCGATGGTTTGGCGCCGTCAAAGGAAACATCAGTGAACCAGTGGTGTGGTCGGGATGAATACGACGATTTTTTTAATTCTCTTTATTATCTGATTTTAAATGCATTGGACCGAATGAATTCAACTTTGGGATAATAAAATATAAAACATGGGCTTTTAATTCTTTGTTTATACTATCTTTTTTAAACATGGTAGGTCATGTCACAAATGATTTTTATATATAATTTGTAATAAACATTTTAAAATTAGGTGGGTTAAATGACCTACATTTGGATTAAATATATTCGCCAATGGTTTGAAGTAATTTTGTTGGAATAGTTGTTGGAAAATGGGTGGTTATGGAATATGTGACTTGTTAGAAGTAGCATGTTCATGAACCATCCCATTGGTGATTCTAAATTTGGGTATTGGCAAGATGTTGTGTTGGGTATTGGTGATTCTAAATTTGGGTGAAATGGGTGTGTTTGGATTTTGATCCATTTTTTTATGTTTGGTGAACGAGTAATGCTTTTAAAAGAGAGAAAGAATTTATGATTATATTGCGTTGTAGTATATGAAATAGTATGGTATTATAAGTAAATATTAGATAGTTCCATAAATTTAATACCTTAATATAGAAAATATAAGTAAATGCTAATGTCCTATAAATCCAACTTTGTCTTTATAATAATAATAATAATAAGTTCCATCAAACTTTGTGTTTACAACAAAACAATTATGCCAACACAATCTTCCACCCAAAGTTGTCTACCAATTAGATTTCCTTCTTTACCAAAGAGACATTATTATATTACCACATATGAATATGAATGCACTACAAGTTCAAATAATAACACCAAAACAAAATTCAAAATGATTGAAAAAGGTTATATATATATTTTCCATTGAACTTTATAGATATATAGAGATGATAAACAAAAACAAGCATAAGAAAATGATTATAAGGAGAGTATAACGATGATAATCGTACAACTTGTAAGCATGTAAATCCAAGAACGATCCGCCATCTTACTACTACTCTCTTCTGACCTATTTTTACTATAAAAAGCAAACAAAATTTTATCCAGAAATAATCTGGAAATTGCTAATATTCCAAATGTTAAGGCAACAAGAAATATAACAATCCCTTTATTCTCCATATGTACTTGATTCTCCCTCACCTTTGCCACCTCAGCCCTACATCCAAAATCCCACACACACACACATACTCATTAGATTCATTTTTACACAGGACATGACATGACATAACAGTACAATATAATTTGTATTGGACTGAAACCAGACCGATGTCAATAGGACAAAAACTGTAATTTTTTATTGCAGATAAAAAGATGGGATAAGGTGGGACGTGGACAAGCTATTGATATTTTGTTTGTGTAAAAAGACGTAAATGCCCTTCTTATCAAGGAAAAAAATTTAACCTGAGGAAAGCATTGGTCTTTGTGATGTCATCCAGCTGAAGAGATACGAGTGTTTTCCATGAAACTAAATCATCAACCTGCTTACTCTGCAGTAAATAGTAAAAAGGGTTTAAGTTAAAACACAAGAAATAGCAATCAACTTTTCATTTATTTCTATACAAAGCAATTTTTACAAAAAATAACACGTAAGGGTAAAATGGTCATTTTTATAATTATTCAAGAAGTTAGTTCATTATTTTATAAACAGAAACATTGAATACAACAAAAAATAATACACAAGGGTAAAATGGTCATTTTTTATAATTCAGCACAACAATTCAAAGGTTTCAACCAAACAGCATGTTAAAAACAGCCCCTAAGAGAACGTGTAGAATTGTAGTTTTAGCTTTGATTATTTGTCAAGAAATAAATAAAATGGTTGACAATAAGAAAATTGACTAAAATACCCTTTGCATAAAAATAGTACTTACCAAGGCCTCCTTGCTCTCATGAAAACTCTTCAAATCAGTTCTTATTCCCTCCATAATCACATCTCTCTCTCCAATTTCCTCATCAATTTCTTTAAAAATATGTCCATATTTATTGTTCAATTCATCAAGATATCTCTCCAAAACCGATAAATTTATGTCCAAAAGCCGAACTTTTTGCATCAAAATCTTGATCACACTATCCCCGGGCAGCCTGCCCGCTTGTTGTTGCCTTACTTCCGCAAGAGGGTCAGGCACATCAACTGTCTTAACTGCCCGAATTCCATTTTTACCCTCCTCCAAAAACTCCTCATCTTCCATTCTATTTCCATCAAACAAATCATTATCCTTATCATTATCCTCACTTTCAACTTCTTTATTCACAAACTTTTTATTATCTTGAACATTAACCAAATCCTCAAGCATCATTTCAACAGCATCAACCCCATAAACTTGAACAAAACTCAAAGTACAATAAAACCCAGTTCCATAATGACTTAAAAGATTCAACTTTATATATCTCACCCATTTTGGCTCTTTAAGAAAGAATCTTTGTTCATGTTTCACATTTCCAGCTGTGAAATTTCCAAGCTTTACCCATGTTTCAGTAGGGTAAACCAAACTCCCAAGAATCTCAAACTCTTTAAGATTCGATGAATGGTGTTCAAAATTAGCAATCTTGATTGTGTCAACTAGGGTTTCTTCAGAAAGTTCAAGAACTACAAATTTTTCTTCACTTGAACATGGGTTTCTAAGGTACTTATCTTTATCTATTGTTAAAATTCCTGAAGCCCCTTTTGCTTCTTTATTACTTGATAAAACTTTTGCACCTTTTGAAGCAGATGCATAGTTGTAATCTGCTCCACCTGGTTCTAATCTGTGGATTATGCTTACTGAATTTCCGTTTGAAGGGCGAGTTTTTGTGTTGAAAGCTTTGTTCTTGAATTCATCGAGTCCTAAAGGGACTGATCTTGTTTTTTCAGGTTTAGAAGGGTTTTTTGGTAAAGGGTTTGATTCTTTTTGGTCAAATTCAGGATCTTGACTTATACTTTCCTCCTTTTGATCGCTTTCGATTAGGGTTTCTGAATCGATTCCTGTGGATTGACATTCGTTTGATGATAGTGGACAATAAGATGAGTTATTGGATTCTTGATTGAATTCATCCCATGTTGTTAAATCATTTGGAAGATCTTCAGGATTATCTGTAAAATAAGATACACAACATAATGTCATAAATTTATTTAATGAAAAAAACTAGTTATGAATTATGATTGTGATATTGCTATAAATGTCAGATGTTTCAAAGTTAAAATGAAAAAAGAGAGTGTGATGCTATAATGAATGAATCAATGTAAAACATAAATGTAATTTCTTGTATTGACGGATTTACCCTTACAAAAACATGGTTTGAGGAAATATGAATGTGACTGACCTCTATAACCATCACCATGGCCAATCCATAAATTTAACAGGAACAAAAGCCCCCAAAGAAAGACAGCAAGAGACAATGAAACCTTATAAAAGTTATTTTTCCCAAAAGTAGATTTTCCCAAAGCTCTTCTTGAAAGAAGAGCTTTACGTGACCTCTGCATTGTACATCAATCTGATTCACTATTTACAACTCAAGAACAAGAAACCTGCAATCAAATAAACACTTTTGTTAAAAAAAGAATCACCTAAAGTGAACAATGGGTGTATGAAGTATGAACTATGAGCAAAGACAAATCAAAAGCAACAACATTGAAATATAATTTATATCTGTTTACAATTTGGTTGCAAGTAATTCTCGAATGGATACTAAAAATCAATAGATGAAGACAGGCACAAAGAATCGCGTTGGCATATGAACAAACACTTTGCGTGCAAGAAACATCTGGCTCAGGAAAGATGACGGAGGGGTGTCCCAATCAATAACATTCTTCTTTGTTTTGTGATTATAAGTTTGGGCGAGAAAGATCGAATACGCATATATGAAATTGAATTCAAATTACAAAGATCATAAACCCAAATCTTTGAATTTGAAAATCGAAACGTAGAAAACAGAGCAAAAGTCAATAATTGAACCTGGGTACAGGGATCTAAAAAGTATATTATAACATAAAAAGAAGCGGACATCATTAGGCACATGGGGCAGCCGGCAATCACTAAGATCTTAAATTAAATTAAAGAGAGACACACAGGAATTTGACAATTGACAGCACCTGGTAAATCTCTGTTCTTGAAATTGCGAACTTCTTCGAAACGATCAACGAAAAGTTGAAGACGATGAAATTCTTGAGATCATCAAATCAAACTGATAAAAAAGCCTAAAGTTCAGCCGATCTTCCTCCTGACTTTCTTCAATATTCAATTCACCACATCAAATCAGAATTTCAATATAAATTATTAAAACTTCGTCGGATTTGCAGTCTTCCAATGGCGACCCTGTGTTCTTCCCTATAAGAAACTTGCTTTTTTATCGTTTACTTAACCCCTGTTGCCGTTTGTCTCACTCTATGATTTTCAAGAATCTTTGGGTTTTTGATTTTTCCACTCGAATTATGAATTGGGTAATTCCTAAAATTTAAAGAAAGGGCGGTGGATTTACTGCTGATGGGTCAAAAAACAAGCTGTTTTTGTCCTCTCCTCGATGATATCATGTCCCCCACTCTCTCATGAATCATGAAACCCTTCAATGGCGTAAAGAGTAAATTTATATACAAAGAGTTCGATAAAACTCTCATAGAAGAAGATATAGTGTTTTAATAGGATTCTAATGTTTCAAATTGTAGCTATCTAATTAATTATCTATTTACGCGTTCAACAAAATTTTAATATAAAAAATAATTAAAAAATATATATATTTTTTATAAAAAGTATGTCGACTGTAATAATGTCTTATATATCTATATACTATTATTTAATATTTTTTTTTATCAAATAGTATTAGAATATCATTTATATTTTATAAGTCAATGGCTATTTAGTATGTTTGTTCTTGACGAAAATGTCAATATATTATTAATGAAAAATTGAAAATGTCTTGTTTTTTTGTAAAAAGAAATGATCATATATTAATTTTTGTTTTCCTAAAAGTAATCAATTCTGTTGTAGATGCTTTGAACTGAATATAACTATTTATTTTGTTTTAAAATAATTAAAATGAAAAGCATTATATTTTAATATAAAAGTTTGAGTGCTTGTTACTTGAAATTGTAATAATAAACAAAACTTGTTGAAAGCCACATCCAACATCCTCCGAATATCACATTTTTTATATTAATCTTGAGAAAGAAAATATATTTTTAGTCTATTTTATACAGCATACTTCAAGAATATGGTAAAAAAAATAAGTTTTTATTTTATATAAAATGATATTAAATATATTATTTGAAGTAGATGAAAATCAAAACATTGCATTACTTTACTTGAAAGTTATCATAAAATGAAAGTTAATTTATATAATTTTCATAGTACATATACTAAAACCCAAATATAAATATATATTCTCATATATAAACATTGATTCAAACCAAATTAATTTTACTAATTTATATAAACATATATATATATATATATATATATATATATATATATATGTTTATATATATATATATATATATATATATATATATATATATATATATATAAACATTGATTCAAACCAATTTAATTTTATTAATTTATATAATTTATGATTTATATCCTTAAACCCAAATATAAATATATATATTTTCATATATAAACATTGATTCAAACCAATTTAATTTGATTAATTTATATAATTTATGATTTATATACTTAAATCCAAATATAGATATATATTTTCATATATAAACATTGATTCAAACCAATTTAGATTTATTTATTTATATAATTTATGATTTATATTGTCCATAAAGACAATATAATTTTGTGAATGTTACTAATATTATATATATACGTATATATTAATTGTTAGATGACATTTAAGTAAAGAAACTATTTTTTACTAGAAATAAGGAATTTAAAAACGGAAAAAGTTAGAAATAGAAAAAGATGTGATGGTGCCAGCAAATACTCCCAATAAAAACTCGCCATTCGGCAGAAATGGAGTGTACATGGAAAAAGTGTGGGGAACTGTCAGATGATGAGCTGGAAATTTTCAAATTTATTGTTTTTAAATTATTTTTGAAATTATAACAAATCTTATTTTAACTGTTTTAAAATCTATAATTCCGTCAATTACTTTTTTTTAGAATAAATTACACGAATGGTCCCTATGGTTTAGCATAATTTGCGTGCTTGGTCCCTAACTTATTTTTTTAACTCGGAAGGTCCCTACTGTTTGTTTTTGTTACGCATTTGGTCCCTATCTTACCTAAAAATACTATTTTTCCCATGATTTTTTAATTTATTTAAATAAACAGACCCTCAACCCTGCCCCCTCACCTTATCTAACCTACCACACAATTTTTCTCTATTTTAATAATAGTATTTTTAGGTAGGACAACGACCAAACACGTAACAAAAACAAACAGTAAGGACCTTCCGAGTTAAAAAAATAAGTTAGGGACCAAACGTGCAAATTACCCCAAATTATAAGAATCTTTCGTGTAATTTACTCTTTTTTTTATATTCATACCGTTAAAATTATTGCTATAAAGTATAAACTATGGGAATAATTTGAAATAATGTTATTAATTTACCATAAAATAAAGTAGTGACTTTAAAAACTAATTAGATATTTTTATAATAAAAAGCAAAAAAAAAAAAAATTGTCTTCCAATAATTAATTACAGTTTTCTTAATAGGCAAGAAAATTATAATATAATCTTACTCAAACAAAAAAAGGTGACGTGTTTTTCAATTATTCTAGAGGGTGTCATGGGTGCCTAGGTGGCAGGGTGGGTTTGTTTTGAATTAGAATCAAAATCAATATACCTAAAAAGAGAATTGTTAATGATTTTTTGGAATTTTTTGGGGTTTAATTATATTTTGTCACATTGAAATATTGAATCACAACCTTTTAATATGTTATCGTTACAAAATCACTTTAAATGTCGGAATTTAATATAGTAGTTTTAACAATAAATAACAATAAATGTAAAATATATCAATTTGGAATGATGGTCACTTATACTATTCATATAATATAATAACACAAATTACAATTCCTTTCCTTTAATTGATTTGCTTCCACCACTTGTCCTATGCAATGAATGTATTTAGTATTTTCTGAATACTGGTTTTATTGTGATATATTGGTAGGATATTACACTAGTTTGATTTCCAACAAAACTAGAATATATATATATATATATATATATATATATATATATATATATATATATATATATATATATATATATATATATATATATATATATATATATATATATATATATATATATATATATATATATTTTGAAAAAAAAGAAGCACAATTTTTAAAAATAGCAAAAAAGGACAAATACATTGCAATTGAATTGACTTATCATATTCATATGGAGTATGCGATTTGTTTTATTTGGTTAGGTTTTGGGTATTGTACACCATCATCAAAGTAGTGTCATATCCTTTGCATTACTTGATTCGTCGCTGAAAATAAACAATATAATTTTATTCTTAATATGTATTTTTTAACGATGAAAGTAGTTTACATTTGTCATTATTTTTCCATAGCTAGTCTTGCTTCAATTTTTATAACCTCATCATTTTTTTCATAGTTAATCTACAACGATATATATAGACCTGGCAAACGTGTCGTGTTGTGTCGGATTCGTGTCGTGTCAAGACATTAAATGGGTTGAAAGGGTTTGACCCTAACCCGACCCGTTTAATTATCGTGTCGTGTCGTGTTAACCTGTTTATTTTCGTATCGGTTTCGTGTCAGGTTTCGGGTTAAGATTTAGACCTTATAAATATGTTGTATCATGTCAAGTTGAAATGTTTTAATGGTTTGAAAGTATGATTTCTGGAGGCAAAAAGTAAGAAGTGAAAAGTTGGAGTTATGAGATAGAATAACAAAATTTATAGTAAGTTTAGAAGAAAAAATGAAAAGAGTTAAAGTTGTGGAGTAAAAGAGATAGATGGTGATGATGACAAAAATTAAGTAACTTTGAAAATTTGAATATTATTTCTAATTATTGAGTTTGGTCCACTACAATTTCATAACATATAATATATTTATAAAAGTATGAAATTTGTAATAAATAATATATAATTAAAGGGGTCGAGTCATCTTCGAGTTGAAAGTCTTAACCCTAACCTTACATGTTTAATTATCTTGTCGTGTCGTGTCAACCCGTTTACATAAACGTGTCAAAATTTCTGATCCTAACGCGGTAATTTCGTGTCGGTTTCGTGTCGAGTTTTCGTGTCGTGTCATGTTTTGCTAGGTCTAGATATATATGATTAATTTTGTTATAAGTTGAAATCATCGATAAATAATGAGATATTAACTAAACTAATTATTATAAATGATAATTTTAATAAAAACTAGATGGGTTTCCCACGCGTTGCGTGAGTTAGAAGGGCACGTTGGTAATTAAGTAAAGTACGTTGGTATTTCATTTCTTATACTTAATTGCTTGCAGATATGGTGAAATCAACGACTAAAGATAGAGATCGGAGAAAAAAAATTCAAATTTGTGTTGTACTTCATGTTAGAAGTTTTCAAATGGTACAGGCCTATGCATCAGAAGTAGAGTAAAAAACAAAAGTATAAGCCCTAATTTTTATAGCCTTCAACGCGATGAATTAAGATATTATTATCGTCCGAACCCAATAAACGGACTTCAAAATTTTGCCATGAACCTCTCCATACAACCACATTCTGCCATCGGGGGATTGCACCAACTTCATGTTCTGTTGAACAACCTGGTTAGGGATCAAATACATCCACTGAAATAATCAAAATCCCGAAAAATTATTTCGTAAAAAATCAGAGATATATTACAAACAATAGAAAATTAATAAGAAAACTACCTGAATCAGCCCCTGGTCCAGATAACTTCAATGGTCATTTTTTCAGTCTTGTTAGTATATGAAAACATTTGTTGATTTTTTTTTTCTGTATGTGTATGCATGTCAGATAACTCATTGGTTGTTTTTTATAAATAAGATGATAAATGCTAAATGCAAGAAATAACAATGAACTTCTATTTATTTATCAATCCTAAAAAGGAAAGAAATCATGAATGTTGCTATAATACTGAAAGATAAGAAAGTATATTGCCATTTGGTGGATGTTGTCCTAATATCCAAATCTAATTCACCAGGATACAGGATACAGTGCATACATGGGCTCTAAAACTCTCGCCAAATTTCCTGACCCGGAAAGATGCCCAAGGGGTGAGCATAAATCATGACAGATGCCCGAATAAATAAATAAACAAACAGGGATCTAGAATCTTTTTACCAAATTTGGATCAACAATTGTTTAATCGGATTATTGGTCTTTTCAAATAAAGAAAATGGTTATTGTCAAAGTTAAGAATGAGACAATTGGCATTAAATAGTCAAACCTGGGCCTAATTTGTACATAAAGTTGAAATAACTTGGAAAACTATTCCTTAACAAAGAACCCTCCTACCAATACAAGTAATGGTTTTGGCTGGAACTTTATGTATGAATTTTCAATTATACCCCTGACCTCAATTAAATCACATACTCATCAGCATCAACCATTACACTAACACCCTTGCGGCTTAACTTATTTCTTGCGACATTCAACAATAGGATTTTATCTCTGTAGCAAAAAAAATGACAAAAATAATCAATTGTCATCTTAGTAAGTAGAATGAGGAAACAACTTTAAAATGTGACATAATTATTCAAGCTTTTTTATATTTTAGTCTGAATCAATTGTCTTAATAATTAAACGACTATTTTACCCTTATAACATATAGGTCTATTATTCGTATAATTTAATGAATATGTGATTGTGACACAATTTGTGCCAAAACCTCATTTAAAATCATTATGGACTATAATCTTCTTTATCCCGATATTAAGTATAATTCATTATTAAAAAAAGTTAATGTAAACATACCAACGTATTTCTATTTTACAACATTGCACTATAAACTCTCATGTATATGGGTATTTATGATCCTCAAAATAGATAAAACATAGAATAAAAAAAAACATATTTAAGTAATGTTGAAGTTAAGTATATTTTTTAACATTTAAATTACTCAGGTTGTCCAACGTACTACAGGCGTTGTGATGCAGAAAAATGTTGCATTTATTTAGTAATAAACATATTGAAAATAGAAAAATTAATAAATAAAAGAGCATTTACAACAAAATTAGACTTACTTTAAGCAAAAAAAGAGGCTTTATTCAAGTCCAAATCTTGAAATCATGAAACAAAGGGAAGAGTCAAGGCTTGAGGTTGACTTTGTCATGGTATAATGAAAAGTACTCTCATTAGATGTAGCACAGTAGCAACCCACCTTATGGTACTGTGATGCGGTGCTCAATCGGTTCTAAACAGACGCCCTCACAGAGGGTGGAAGGATTGAGATGAAGAAGCGGTGGGCAGATAAAAGGAAAGACAGTCGAAGGATCTGGAAGAAAAAGAAAACGTAATTGAATAACAACGGTGATAAGAGAGGCGGTGAAATGATTAGGAAGTAGCAACCATGGTATAGAGAAGAGTAACCTGAGGAACAGTACCCTGGTCAGGTCAGGTACTGTGATGCGGTGCTCAATCAGTTCTAAACAGACGCCCTCACAGAGGGTTGAAGGATTGAGATGAAGAAGCGGTGGGCAGATAAAAGGAAAGACGGTCGAAGGATCTGGAAGAAAAAGAAAACGTAATTGAATAACAACGGTGATAAGAGAGGCGGTGAAAGGATTAGGAAGTAGCAACCATGGTATAGAGAAGAGTAACCTGAGGAACAGTACCCTGGTCAGGTCAGGTACTGTGATGCGGTGCTCAATCGGTTCTAAACAGACGCCCTCACAGAGGGTGGAAGGATTGAGATGAAGAAGCGGTGGGTAGATAAAAGGAAAGACAGTCGAAGGATCTGGAAGAAAAAATAAACGTAATTGAATAACAACGGTGATAAGAGAGGCGGTGAAAGGATTAGGAAGTGCCAACCATGGTATAGAGAAGAGTAACCTGAGGAACAGTACCCCGGTACTATTCCTAACTTTCATTTCCTTAATATATATATATATATATATATATATATATATATATATATATATATATATATATATATATATAGGAGGGTTCAATTGATAAAAAAAGGTTGAGAATGGGGAACCATTCTCAGCCAATCATTTAATGAGCTTAAAAAACGCACGGTGGCAAACTTGTAAATAATCCAAATACATTAATGAGCGGTGGCAAATTTGTAAATAATTAAAAAACATTAGACCGTCAGGGCACTTGAGTAATTTGATATCACGTCAAATCTCTACAGAAAAGCACCATTTCCCACATCGATACACCATATGTCACACCCCAAAACCGAGAACGGCGGAAACGTTCTGGGGCGGAGGATGTCATGTAGAGTATTACAACACAGTAAAAGTAAACAAGCAAACAACATCATCCATTGCATTAAATATATAATTTTAATACAAGCGTGTTCTGTACAGTTACAGACACCAAAAATATAATGTAAATCAAAATAATAAGATGAGTCTTGGATGCGCTCCATCTTCTCAAAAACTGGCCTCGGTACCTGTCTACTGATGACCTGAGAATACAAGTTATTTTGAAAGAGTTTATCAGCATTAAGCTGGTGAGTTCATAAGTATTTTAGTGTCAATGTTTGTTATCAAAACGTTTGAACATGTCGCAAGTGTGAGTTTGTAAAATGTATGTAAATGTTTGTAAGTGTTTGTAAAAGTTTGAATCTCTCAGAAAAACCTATATTTTCTATTAAAGTAGCCTTCTACCAAGGCTTAACTGTTTTGTATGTTCGTTTGTTGTAAAAGTGTGTAATTTCCCAAGTGTAACTATCATTAACGAAATATAGTTTGTACCTTAATGTTTAAGTGAAATAATCACTAAATATATGAAATGGGTAAATTATTGTAGTACTGTAGTGTTGTATTATAGGAACTACTGCTGTACTAACTACCTTAAACCGGATTTATATTAAGGTATCATGTGATTAATTGTACCATACTAACAACGACAAATGAATGGTCGTAAAACGGAATGACGTTTGGCACCCGCAGACCTGCAGGTCCGGCTGTAGCTAGCAGCAAGGTGTAGGATAGTCAATCCAATATAGATCTATACACAAACTCATGCTCTCCCTTCAAGAGACTCTGGCTACAACTCGGGCCATGACATTTAAGGCATGATCTGATACAGTGGATCACAATTGTTAACGTATTCATGTAATGTAATGTAATGTTACTTGTTCTAGTATCGTTGTATATGTTCTCTTCCTAGTATAGTTGTATATATTCTCTTTCTAGTATAGTTGTATATGTTCTCTTTCTAGTATAGTTGCATATGTACTCTTAGTAATGTAATGTATATGTTCTCATAGTAATAAGTATTCACTCATGAATGAACTGACTCATTGATCTAGCAATAGTATAAGCGTGATTCTGTGTTACCCCGATGGTAACTTACTAATGATGTACTGATACGCATGAATAAAGGAGTACTTTTATGTCTATATATGTACATATGATATATAATTAATATTGAAATGACCCTCGGACGGCTAACCGACATCCCACCAGACCACATCCAAATCGAGAAAAAGGAAATAGGGCGGATGGCCTTCCTAAGCCCTTTAAACATTTCTTATATATCTATACATATATGGGCATGCAACTTATAAGAAGTATAACAAAGTTTAAATAAAAGTATTTGGTAAGAAAAGAGTTTGTAAAACATTTTGAAGTAAAGCAGTTTGATAAACAGTTTGAACAGTGATAAAATCATTGGTTTTATAGTTATTAATCACATGTGATTGATGTAATAACTATAAGTATTTAACTTGTATTCCCCCCCCATAAAAGCATTTAAAACATTTAAAAGTATTTCAAAGGTTAATTAAAGGGGTATGAACTCACTTGTGGTGAGTGGATTGGATTGAAGTGTCGGATACTGTACTAGGTGGCAAACGGAGACTTGTTCACCCGCACGAGCCTAGTTATCATATAATGAGCATATATATAACTAATTAGCCAAATAATAACTAATAAAATTTGGTGGGACACTCTAGAACATGTAAACACTTTGTATAAGTGTTATAAGTCCTAATGCTTGCATTTAAGTTGTTGTGGGACAAAGCTAAAGGGGTTTAAAGTTCCAAAGGGCCTTATATATGTGTTTACCACTCAATAAACTCCACACAAGGAGTTTACGGTCGTAAACCCTTGAGTTTACGGCCGTGAACTCCCAACTTGGTGGTACTTGGTGTTTTGAAGTGTTATTTGATTTCTAGAATAAGTCTTACTTGGTGGTTTAATCCTTTGGGTAGTTTAGGGTCTTAATACACTCCTTTTAGGAGTTTTCGGCCCAAAGACCATTTCTTTTGGAGTTTACAACCGTAAACTCTCAAGGGATGGGTATTTTTGTGCTTTCAAGTCCCATACTCACATAGGATATGTTCTAGGAGTTTTAAGCTAATGAAGGTCCTAGGCACACTTTTGTGCCCTTGATTTATGTTCACGGCCCAAGCACAATAATAGGGCCATAAACTCCCTTTTGAAGGTGTCTTTGATGTTTTAAAGTCCACAAATTAGTTTGGATCAAATGGGGGTTAAAGTCCAAGGCCTTAGGAGTAATTAGGGCACCTTTTTGGCCCTTGAATTTGGAGTTCACGGTCCAAGAAGTTCTTGGGACGTGAACACCCAAAGATTGGTGTTTTTGATTGTTTTCTAGCCTCAAATATACTTACATATAAGCCTAAGATAGTTACTTAACAAGGAAATGGGACTAGGTAGCATTTAAGCCTCATTTTGGAGTTTACTCTCCAAGAACGTTCTTGGGCGGTAAACTCCCGAATCTCACAGATTTGTTATGTAATCTATGTTATTAAGCATATAATAAGCATTATAAAACAACTAGAGAAGTGTACTCACGATTTGGGATAAAAACCCGAAGATCCGTGAGAGAGAGAGAGAAAATGGCTTTTCTCTAGTTGGAAATGCGAATAATGAATGAATTTGGTTCAGAATTCTATTTATAGTCCTGAGATATTTTTGGCAGAAAATATTTTTATTCTCGAAATGATTTCTAATGTAACAGAGCATTGGAATAACAGTGTTGCACAAAACTCTAGTGCATCCACTCTCCTGATATCTCCTTAAATGTAAACCCTGAAATACTCAAACTTATACGAAAAGTCTGAAAATTGACTATGACTGTTATAACTTCTATTAAAGTGATATTGTTTGTACAGAATGAGAATTTCGGGTTGTCACGTCATCCCCCCGTTAGAAGGAATTTCGTCCCGAAATTTGAATTTAAGCAATTAAGAAGTTACAAATAACTAAGCGAAAAGATGAGGGTATTTCAGTTTCATCTGATCCTCGCGTTCCCAAGTGAATTCCGGTCCTCGCTTGGCGTTCCAGCGAACCTTCACGATCGGGATACGACTTTGCTTCGTTTGCTTGACCTCATGGTCCATGATCTCTACTGGTTCTTCCACGAAGTTGAGGCTCTCGTTGATCTCGATTTCGTCGAGTGGGATTACAAGAGTCTCGTCGGACAGACACTTTTTCAAGTTAGACACGTGGAATGTAGAATGTACGTTACGAAGTTCGTCGGGTAGGTTGAGTTTGTAAACCACGGGGCCGATCCTTGCGAGGATCTCGAAGGGTCCTATATGTCTCGGATTAAGCTTTCCACGTTTACCGAAGCGTATTAAGCCCTTCCAGGGTGAGACTTTGAGAAGGACTCGGTCTCCCACCTGGAATTCCAAAGGTTTCCTTCGCTTGTCAACGTAGCTCTTCTGTCGGTCTCTAGAGGCTTTCAATCGTTCACGAATTTGAAAGATCTTCTCTGTCGTTTCCCGAATGATCTTCGGACCCGTGAGAGTGCTTTTGGGAACTCGTCCCTTAGCTAACTGGGTATCACCCACCTCAGCCCAGCACAGAGGGGATCTGCACTTTCGGCCATAGACGGCCTCAAACGGTGCTGCCTTTATGCTCGTGTGATAACTGTTGTTGTAGGAAAATTCGACGAGGGGTAAATGGGTATCCCAAGCTTTTCCAAAGTCGATTACACAAGCACGCAACATATCTTCTAAGGTCTGGATTGTTCTCTCACTTTGTCCGTCGGTCTGTGGATGGTAGGTTGTGCTCATGTCCAGCCTTGTTCCTAGGGAGTGTTGTAGCGATTGCCAGAATCTGGAGGTGAACCTACTATCTCTATTGGAGATAATGGATATAGGTACACCATGTAGTCGTACAATCTCCCTAATGTATGTCCTCGTAAGCTTCTCCATCTTGTCAGTTTCTTTGATTGGTAGGAAGTGTGCAGACTTGGTCAATCTATCGACGATGACCCATATGGTATCAAGTCCACCCGTTTTCTTGGGCAACTTGGTTATGAAATCCATAGTGATCCGCTCCCACTTCCATTCTGGGATCTCTGGTTGTTGCAATAGACAGGAAGGCTTCTGGTATTCGACCTTGATGTGACAACCCAAGTTGTCCCGTTACATTTCCCCGTTATCGTTAACGGAATATTCCAGTTTATAAAAGTTCTGTTAATTAGAGGTCGTCAATTTAATAAACATTCCTTTTGTTTCATTTATTTATGTCGTTAAGCCGTGATAAAAGAAAATAAAAACACATAACACACGTTTCCATTTATTTGGAAAAAGTTAGTTTTTATTATTACGACCACTAAATCGGGCGCGACCAAAAGCCCCGTTTAACGGCAGTATTGGGTAGAATTCCACTGAGCTCCAACTCCCACCCATATATAAGGGGGAGTAAACTCCATTTGGAGCTTTTCCACCCTCTCTCTCTCTCTAGACTCATTTTCACCCCGAATCCGCAACCAAACGCTTCCAAATCGTAAGTCCGCTTACCCTAGCTTGTTCTAAACATATTGATTCATGTTTATAGCTTAGAAATCGGACTTAGAAGCTGTTGAAAAGGAGTTTACGGCCTAAGCTCCTCCTTAGGCCGTAAACACCTTATTTGAGGCCAAAAAGAACCAAAAATGTCCCTAAAGGCTTGGAAATAAATTAAGGGATTTGCCTAGGAGTGTTTAAACATTAAATCACAAGATTTTAGGGGGTAAAAGAGAGTTTACGGCCCAGTCATATGCCAAGGCCGTAAACACCTCTTAAAATGATTAAAAAGCCCCAAAAACACCCCCAAAACACCCTTGAACTTCATACATAAATTAGGGGCTTATCATTTCGGGTTTAAACCATTTAATCACATCAAAATGGAGGGACAAAAGGAGTTTACGGCCCATACATGTGTCAAGGCCGTAAACACCCCTAAACATGCCCAAATGATAGTTTTAATCCCCCCAAATGGCCTCACACTTCATTATAAATTACTAGCAAGGTATTAGGGTCTTGAAACTTCACAAAACTCAAAGAATAAGAGTTTACGGCCGTAAACTCCCTTAGGAGTTGTCCCTGGTTCGTAAACTCCATTATGATGCCCTTAAAGACCTTAAACTCACTCATGCCTTTTGGGATTGGACCTAGAAAAATCCCACTATCAAGATTGAAGCCTTAAAACACCCTACAACCCATCATCATGAGTTTATGGCCGTAAAATCATGGTGAGTAGTCCCTAGGCCGTAAACATGGTGTTGGGAGTTTACTCTCGGAGAGTAAACTCCATTCCTAAGCCATACACACCTTTAGACGCTACCCGGGACACCCCAAACACTTAACCAAAGTGTTTTCCGCTCCTTTGAGTGCGTATATTTGTTTAATTAGTATTAAATATACTAATTGTATGTGAACATATGTTATCATATGTTAAATAGGTCATTGTGTGTGTTCGAGTACTTACGTGACACCGAACGCCCAAACGGCACCTTCGTCGGACCTACTTACACCAGGTGAGTTCATACCCCTGAATGAACCTTTTAAATGTTTTTACATGTTTTATAGGGGGGAATACAAGTTAAACATGCCAGTTATCATATCAATCACATGTGATTGATAACCCGCATGCACAAGATTTTACCACACTGTACACTGTTTTACCGAGTAGGACACTATAATGACTTTCAAAAAGGTTTTCAAACTGTTTCAAACTCTTACTTATACTGTTTTATTCAAAATCATTTCAAAACGATTTATAAAGGTTCCAAAGATTTCTAAAGGTTTTCACACTTATTTTACCAAAGAATACAAAATGCGATTTTCCTAAATATAAAGGTTTTCCAAGGTTTTCATCAAATTTCTCTTTCACGTAGAATACATTTACTTGTTAGTTACTGCTGCTTCGCTTATACTTATTTTATACTCCTACTTAGTAATGCCTTCACTTCTTGAAGCGCTTATACCTGTTATTGTCTCTATTTCACTTACACTTGTAGTCGCTTATACCTGATAGACGCTCTTACTTCACTTATTGTTGTCTCTACTTCGTGATATGCTTATACTTGTTCGACACTCCTACTTCACTTGCGACCGCTCCTACTTCACTTGTTATCGCTTCTACTTTGTGATACACTTACTTTTGGCACACTTATACTTCACGATAAGAATCCATTTGTTACACACTTAAGCGTAGTAGATGTATGTTTGTGCTTGTCTAGATGCATATAAGTAATGATTGAAGGACTTAGGAAGGCTTGTCCGCCCTATTTCCTTTTCTTCGTTGAGATGTGGTCTGGTGGGATTGGATGGCCGTCCGAAGGTCGTTTGATTCATTAGTTATATATTATGTATACGAGCATAGCCATACAGGAAATTCTCTAGTCAGTTCAGTTAAGAGTCTCTACCTCTAGTCTACACTTACATTAGAAACACACTACCCACTATTTGGAAGTCTCTACCTCTAGTTCAACACTTACACACTACCCACTATTTGGAAGTATCTACCCACTATTTGGGATGCATCTTCAAGACACGGCCTTCTCCGTCGTCTAGTTGGTAACCAGAATCTCCTGTAGGGAGAGCGGACATTGTGTGTATAGATCTATACGGTATTGACAACCCCGCACCCAGACTGCTAGCTACAGTCCCGGCCTACCAAGCCAACGGGTGAAAAATCTCATATTTTAGACGCTTGTAGGGCGTCTGGTACTCTAGTCAGTATGGTTACGAGTATCTCGGGTTACCTTATAATTCATTGGTTTTAAGGTAACGGTATTTCACCGGCAATTTACACTGTATGCTGGTAATTCATTTTCAGAGTCACACTGTTTTGACCTTGCAAGACGTATCTTTCATTTGATACTGTTTGGGGTCTGTTTTCTCTGTTTTGACCTTACAAGACGTATCTTTCATATGATACTATCTGGGGTCTGTTTTCTCTGTTTTGACCTTACAAGACGTATCTTTCATTTGATACTGTCTGGGGTCTGTTTTTCACTGTTTTAGACCTTACCAGCTGTACCTTTCATTTGGTACCTTCTGGGGTCTGAGTCTCTACATGTTAGACTGAACCAGGCGTGTCGTTAGTTCGATACTCTCCTGGAGTCTATGATTCCTTTGCCTTAGTCAGCAGTCCTCACTGCTGAGGCATATGTATTTCCCTGATGTCTCTTGCTTCCTTAATAATCAAATTCAGTATTTTGATAATGATAGCAATTAAGGGAAAACTACTTTTTACCACATAACACTGACCAGTCTTGGTAGAAGGCTGCTTTTTTTAAAGAAAATATAGGATTTTCTGGAAAGAACTCTAATACACAGAAAACACTTAAACTACTACTTATTAAAGTTATTTGATTGAAACGTCACTAAATGCTTATGAACTCACCAGCATTTGTAAAAATGCTGATACTCGCTTTTCAAATAACTTGTATTCTCAGGTTAGCATTAGACAGGTACACCCCCGGAGCTGTTGATGAAGATAACTTAGTACCACGCTGTATTTATTCTATTACTTGTATTACTTTGAATTGTTGTAATGTAACCATGTAAAATTATTACTATTAATGAAATGTTTTGTTGTACTTGATTACTATAATTCATGTGTAGTGATACTTGACATGACGTCATCCACCCCAGAACGTTTCCGCCGTTCCGGTTTTGGGGTGTGACAGATTGGTATCAGAGCATTGTTTATAGTGAGCTAAGTATATCAATTCATAAAAGATATACAACCTATAAACACAAAGGGATAAAACACTCTGACCAAGAATTATACTTTAAAATATAACCATATTTTACCAAAGTATAATAACATCCAGAATCTAAACACTCGAACAAAAGGTAGCAATTTCTGCTTTCATATTAGGCCACCAGTATAGCTTTTTAAGATCCAGATACATCTTGACCTTTGCGCAAGTAAGGCATTTACTTACGAAGGTAGCAATTTCTGCTTTCATATTAGGCCACCAGTATAGCTTTTTAAGATCCAGATACATCTTATCCGAACCTGGGTGGACGGAATACCGAGTGTTGTGCGCCTCGATCATGACCAATTCTCGGAAACCACCGTGTTTCGGGGTCTAAATCCGGTCCATGAAGTATAGAGCTCCGCCAACCTTGGCTTCTAAATTCTTATCAATTCCTCTTAGGGATTCACTCGCCACGTTTTCAGGTTTCATAGCTTCAAGCTGGGCAGCCCGAATTTGCGTAGACAAGAGGGAATGGATAGTCATTGTCAACGACTTGTCTCTTTGACCAGAATATTCCTTCCGACTTAGGGCGTCTGCTACTACGTTGGCTTTACCCGGGTGATAACGAATTTCGCATTCGTGGTCACTGAGTAGCTCGACCCACCGTCGTTGCATCATGTTCAGCTCTTTCTGGTCGAATATGTGTTGTAAAATCTTGTGGTCGGTAAAGATAGTGCTTTTTCGTTCTGTACAAGTAATGTCTCCAGATCTTTAGGGCAAACACAACTGCTCCTAGTTCAAGATCGTGGGTCGTGTAATTAACTTCGTGCGTTTTCAGCTGTCTCGAGGCGTAGGCGATGACCTTACCTCGCTGCATCAGAACACATCCGAGCCCTTGATTCGATGCATCGCAATAGACTACGAATTCTTCTATCACTTCGGGAAGGGATAGTATTGGTGCGGTGCACAAGGCTCGCTTGAGTGTTTGGAACGCTCTTTCCTGTTTCTCTTCCTAGTCAAAGGCCACACCTTTCTAGGTCAGGGTTGTCAGAGGTTTCGCTATTCGGGAGAAGTTCTATATGAACCTGCGGTAGTAGCCAGCGAGACCTAGAAATTGACGAATTTCTGTGGGCGTCTTCAGTGCTGACCAGTTCTCAATGGCTTTAATTTTGGATGGGTCCACGTGGATTCCCTCTTCGCTTACCACGTGTCCTAAGAATTCGACTCTTCGGATCCAAAATTCACATTTCGAGAACTTCGCATAGAGTTTTTCCGTTCGTAAAGTTCCTAGAACTTGTCGCAGGTGATCCCCATGCTCTTCCTTACTTCGGGAGTAGATCAGGAATTCGTCAATAAAAACGATGACGAACTGATCTAAGTAAGGTCGGCATACTCTATTCATCAAATCCATGAAAACTACGGGCGCATTGGTCAATCCAAATGGCATCACCACGAACTCGTAGTGTCCGTAACGAGTTCGGAAGGCTGTCTTCGGGACATCCTCCTCTAGCACTCGTAACTGGTGATATCTGGATCTTAGATCAATTTTGGAGAAGTAGTTCGCCCCTTGCAGTTGGTCAAATAGATCGTCTATGCGAGGCAGAGGGTAACGATTTTTGACCGTCAATTTGTTGAGTTCTTTGTAGTCGATACACATACGGAATGATCTGTCTTTCTTCTTAACAAACAAGACTGGTGCTCCCCAAGGTGAAAAGCTTGGTCTTATGAAGCCCTTGCTGAGCAGTTCGTTAAGTTGACCGGATATTTGACTTTTCTCGCAGCAGGGCATGAACAGATTTTGAAGACCGATTCAGTCTTCTCGAACCATTGCGAGAGGGCAATGACTCTGTCGGTCCCATGAAAGGACTTCGGCTTACAGTTGGTGAAATCCTTGTAGGAGCACTCTCTCGAGCGCACAGGGGTTTCAACCGGAGTTGATTCAACAGGGGTTCCACCTCTGCTGGCATCGGAGGAGTGATACTGAGCCATGGCAGTTGCCACTGCTGCAGCTACGGCAGCATTCAGGGCTGCAGTATCGATGACCGGAGGCGAAGGAGGCGATGGAGGTGCAGGGTTATTCCGGGTAGATTTGCGAGGAGGCATCTTTCAACTATAAGTTTATAAAGATAAGCAAAGTGGTAAGAATCAATTTGTAAGTAGGGTGAGAGTGACACATGGACTAACTAACCATAGCCCAACAATTGAATGAGTGTTTGAGATCACAACAAAGAATATTAGTAGGAAAACACAAGTGTACAGATTTTTCCCATAGATTAGATAGACGTCAATAATACTGGTATTACCGATGTAATAAGTTCAGGGAAAATCGACCTAACAGTAGGTCTTACATCATACCATATGGACAAGTTTGACAGTCCTTAGATTCCTAATTAGAGTACTGAAATAGGAATATTTTACAGACAAGTGCTACTTAGAGCACAGATGTTAAAGGCTATTCCTTAACCAAAAGAAAGAGATGTACTAGACATCTTCTAACGGCGATGGGAAATCCTCGGGCGAACCCTGAGGTCTGCTACTTGACGAAACACCTCCTGAAGGTGTCGCTCCTGAGCTCTCTGACGGGCTCGAAGTTCCAAGACTTCAGCTCGGGAGGCAGCCAGCTGCTGCTGTAGGGTTTCATTGGTTCTTCGGGTCCGTTCCATGTCTTCTTCAAGATGGCGGATGCGGACTGTGTTGACACCAGAGTTGGCATCAATCTCCATGACCCGGTCGATGGCTGCTCGACCCTGTTCAACATTACGACCTATTCTGCGGATAATGACAGGCAGAGCTCGGTCAGCAGAACCACCTTCATTGACGTTGTAAAAGCTTCGGTCCCCAAAGTATGGTAATGGTTGACCCTGTTCGTCACTCCAGCGATTCAAGTTGGTTTCCCACAAGGGTGTAGGACCTGGAAAAGCTGGTCGGGGGTTGTTGTTCGGGGCTTGACCTACTAGCGGTAGGTTGTTGACTTCAGGCTCGGAGTTGGATCCATCAGAAAAGCCTTCTGCGAGGTGATCATCCAAAGGGATTGGATGCTCATCTTCGGGCTCTTCTTCGATCCACCCTGCATTGCCTTCATTTGGAAAGTACGGGTCGCCGTGATGGAATCCAGCCATTTAAATCTACGCGAGAAGAGGGGTACAAGAATATAGTATATATGTAGCTAGTAGTACAAAATACACCTATAGTATTTTAAGTTTAGGTTCTATTGATCTTCTTGTGGTATTGTTGGTAAGTTTTTAGACTTGTTAACATATCACAACCATTCTAGGGCATATGCTAATCACTCCTTGGACCAACATAGTTGATCAGGCTATGCCATTCCCAGGACTGACCATACATCCCCGAGCTCACCTGTCATGTTTAACAATCGCAATACTTTTGTTCTTGTCATTGTGACACTGATTTTTGTATGAATGCAGACTAGTATACTTAATTAAATATTTTAGTATTTTAAGTATAGACTCTTGGTCAGAGTGTTTTAATCCCAAATGGGTTTATAGTTTAGTATATCTTTTATGGGTTGATATACTTAATTCACTATAAACAATGCTCTGATACCAATCTGTCACACCCCAAAACCGAGAACGGAGGAAACGTTCTGGGGCGGAGGACGTCATGTAGAGTATCACAACACAGTAAAAGTAAACAAGCAAACAACATCATCCATTGCATTAAATATATAATTTTAATACAAGTGTGTTCTGTACAGTTACAGACACCAAAAATATAATGTAAATCAAAATAATAAGATGAGTCTTGGATGCGCTCCATCTTCTCAAAAACTGGCCTCGGTACCTGTCTACTGATGACCTGAGAATACAAGTTATTTTGAAAGAGTTTATCAGCATTAAGCTGGTGAGTTCATAAGTATTTTAGTGTCAATGTTTGTTATCAAAACGTTTGAACATGTCGCAAGTGTGAGTTTGTAAAATGTATGTAAATGTTTGTAAAAGTTTGAATCTCTCAGAAAAACCTATATTTTCTATTAAAGTAGCCTTCTACCAAGGCTTAACTGTTTTGTATGTTCGTTTGTTGTAAAAGTGTGTAATTTCCCAAGTATAACTATCATTAACGAAATATAGTTTGTACCTTAATGTTTAAGTGAAATAATCACTAAATATATGAAATGGGTAAATTATTGTAGTACTGTAGTGTTGTATTATAGGAACTACTGCTGTACTAACTACCTTAAACTGGATTTATATTAAGGTATCATGTGATTAATTGTACCATACTATCGACTGGATAAACAATAACAAATGAATGGTCGTAAAATGGAATGACGTTTGGCACCCGCAGACCTGCAGGTCCGGCTGTAGCTAGCAGCATGGTGTAGGATAGTCAATCCAGTATAGATCTATACACAAACTCACCCTCTCCCTTTAAGAGACTCTGGCTACAACTCGAGCCATGACATTTAAGGCATGCTCCGATACAGTGGATCACAATTGTTAACGTATTCATGTAATGTAATGTAATGTTACTTGTTCTAGTATCGTTGTATATGTTCTCTTCCTAGTATAGTTGTATATGTTCTCTTTCTAGTATAGTTGTATTTAGTAATGTAATGTATATGTTCTCATAGTAATAAGTATTGAGTCATGAATGAACTGACTCATTGATCTAGCAATAGTATAAGCGTGATTCCGTGTTACCCCGATGGTAACTTACTAATGATGTACTGATACGCATGAATAAAGGAGTACTTTTATGTTTATATATGTACATATGATATATAATTAATATTGAAACGACCCTCGGACGGCTAACCGACATCCCACCAGACCACATCCAAATTGAGAAAAAGGAAATAGGGCGGATGGCCTTCCTAAGCCCTTTAAACATTTCTTATATATCTATACATATATGGGCATGCAATTTATAAGAAGTATAACAAAGTTTAAATAAAAGTATTTGTTAAGAAAAGAGTTTGTAAAACATTTTGAAGTAAAGCAGTTTGATAAACAGTTTGAACAGTGATAAAATCATTGGTTTTATAGTTATTAATCACATGTGATTGATGTAATAACTATAAGTATTTAACTTGTATTCCCCCCCCATAAAAGAATTTAAAACATTTAAAAGTATTTCAAAGGTTAATTAAAGGGGTATGAACTCACTTGTGGTGAGTGGATTGGATTGAAGTGCCGGATACTGTACTAGGTGGCAAACGGAGACTTGTTCACCCGTACGAGCCTAGTTATCATATAATGAGCATATATATAACTAATTAGCCAAATAATAACTAATAAAATTTGGTGGGACACTCTAGAACATGTAAACACTTTGTATAAGTGTTATAAGTCCTAATGGTTGCATCTAAGTTGTTGTGGGACAAAGCTAAAGGGGTTTAAAGTTCCAAAGGGCCTGATATATGTGTTTACCACTCAATAAACTCCACACAAGGAGGTTACGGTCGTAAACCCTTGAGTTTACGGCCGTGAACTCCCAACTTGGTGGTACTTGGTGTTTTGAAGTGTTATTTGATTTCTAGAATAAGTCTTACTTGGTGGTTTAATCCGTTGGGTAGTTTTGGGTCTTAATACACTCCTTTTAGGAGTTTTCGGCCCAAAGACCATTTCTTTTGGAGTTTACAACCGTAAACTCTCAAGGGATGGGTATTTTTGTGCTTTCAAGTCCCATACTCACATAGGATATGTTCTAGGTAATTGTTTTAAGCTAATGAAGGTCCTAGGCACACTTTTGTGCCCTTGATTTATGTTCACGGCCCAAGCACAATAATAGGGCCGTAAACTCCCTTTTGAAGGTGTCTTTGATATTTTAAAGTCCACAAATTAGTTTGGATCAAATGGGGGTTAAAGTCCAAGGCCTTAGGAGTAATTAGGGCACCTTTTTGGCCCTTGAATTTGGAGTTCACGGTCCAAGAAGTTATTGGGCCATGAACACCCAAAGTTTGGTGTTTTTGATTGTTTTCTAGCCTCAAATATACATACATACATTATTAATATGTGAATACAACAAGAATTACTTACGTATGTTCTATTCACATATGAATATAACAAAACATATTCATATGTGAATACAGAAAATATGAATACATATGTTTTATTCAAATATTCATTCATGAATATGTATGTTATATTCACATAGAACATAACTTGCTGCCATACATACATTATTCAAATGTGAATACAACAAGAATCACTTACATATGTTCTATTCACATATGAATATAACAAAACATATTCATATGTGAATAAAGAAAATATGAATACATATGTTTTATTCAAATATTCATTCGTAAATATGTATGTTATATTCACATAGAACATAACTTGCTGCCATACATACATTATTCATATGTGAATACAACAAGAATTACTTACATATGTTCTATTCACATATGAATATAACAAAACATATTCATATGTGAATAAAAAAATATGAATACATATGTTTTATTCAAATATTAATTCGTGAATATGTATGTTATATTCACATATGAATAGAACATAGCTTGTTGTCGTACATACATTATTCAAATGTGAATACAACAAGAATGACTTACATATTGTAACGTCCCAAAATTTAAGACTAAAAATTTCTTTTAATAAAACATTACTTAAAGCAATTTCATCATTTCAAAACATAAGCAGAGTATTAGTTTCCAAAATACATGTTCGTTATCAGAGTAAACATTCCCAGGCTGTCTAATCTATGGTGTGTGCCATGCGATCACCCCGAGCTCTTACCTCCGCTACCGGAAGTACCTGAAACCAAAACTGAAAACTGTAAGCACGAAGCTTAGTGAGTTCCTCATCTTCCACATACCATGCATAACTACATACGGCACATACTGGGCCACACCCTCTATCTTGGGCCTCGCCCGCTACAACGGCCCCGCCGCTCTAGGCCCGCCTGGCTTCGAGCCCCGCTCAGATACAGATCTGTTTCACTTAGGCGTCGCCTGTCACAGGGCCTCGCCCACTAACATATAATAGCACATAAACATATCACATCTCATCACATAAGCTAAACACATACTAACGAGTCTTGTCCTAAGGCCTCGCCTATCTCTGGGCCCCGCCCTTGTCCTGCTGCTGATGAGTCATGGAACCCCGTCCATACTCCTACTGATAGTGAGGTACGATCCCAGCCCACCCTCACTCCTTCCCTAACTTGGGCCTCGCCCCTGATCTGCTGCTACTGAGATGTGGAACACCATCCACACTCTGCTATTGGTGAGATACGAGACCTCGCCCACACTCACCTCCCTACCAGGCACATACAAGTATCACACAGACAACAAGTATAAACTATCACATAAACCATTCCTTGGGCACCCTCCCTCTGTCATTGGACCTCGTCCCAAATATCATACTAGCATACTGTGCCTAGGGCTAACCCCCGGGTCTTCTACTCATAACTACATGGGCCGGCATTGTGGCCGTAGACCCATTCATACAAAGGGAAACTCACCTGCATTGGCTGAACTGGCTGATGAACCCCCTAGCTGCTGCCCGACACTCTCTGAACTCCTGCTCCACTCGCTCCCCGAGCTACCAATATCAATGCAACACTGAGTCTAACTGACCCCCAGAAGACAACCGAGTCAACTCTGGTCAAAGTCAAAGTCCTGATCAAAGTCAACCTGCCAGGTCAACCCTACTCGCCGAGTCACCCTATTGACTCGCCGAGTTCATATGTTCAGAGTCCTTCTATTCGCGACTCGACTCGCCGAGTCAGTCCATGACTCGCCGAGTTTACCGATTTCCGAGTCCTGACCTGTCCAACTCACCGAGTCTCCATTCGACTCACTGATTCGAGTCTCAACTCGAAGGGTTTGGGGTTTCACGACCTAACTCACCGAGTCCAAGAACAGACTTGCCGAGTCCAAGACAACCTTCAACAGACTCGCCGAGTTGTTCATCCAACTCGCCGAGTTCCCCCAACTTCATCTGACTCGACGAGTTGTTCATCCCACTCGTCGAGTTCCTCCTCATCTTCATGTTACTCGCCGAGTCCACTCAAAGGACTCGCCGAGTCCATTCAGATCTCTATACATGCAGAGGACTTTTGAGTCATGCATGGACTTCAAACTGTAGATCTACCCTTCCCAAGCCCATTCCTCACGTAAAGTTGCAAACTTTACGTGTAGAGAAGGAGATCTAGGCAAAATACACCATAAACTAGGGTTTAAGGCAAGGAGGCTCCACAATCAACTCAAGGGCTGAAACTTTATGCTTCCCAAGACCAAAATCGGCTTAGATCTGAAGTAGCAACTCCAGATCCGACTTCTAACTCAAATGGACTACTAATCATGGCTTAAAAGCCCCAAATCTCACAACCATAGAATATCTAAAGGAAGGAAATGACTTAATACCTTCAATACCTCAGAAAGGCTCCACAAACTCCAGATCTGAAGCCAATCCTTGAAGCTTCACTGATTCCCCTCTTTCTTCTTCCTTCAAATCACCCAAAAAATGGCTTTGAAGCCTGAATGCACAACAATGGAGGCTTAGGGTTCGTTTTATGTATGAGGGAGGCTCTAAGGAACCCTAATGGAGAGAATAAGGAGCTTAAATAGCGCCCAAAGTCCCGAATTTAGGGTTTTCCTAGAACAGACCTGACTCGCCGAGTCTCCTTGGCCGACTCGCCGAGTCGGTCACTTACTCCTCGACCCGGATCCCGCTTGGACTCGCCGAGTCCCCCCCTAAAGTTAGGGTTTTCTTTCCTTTCTTGGCCTTTAAAACTTTAGGTGTTACACATATGTTCTATTCACATATGAATATAACAAAACATATTCATACATGAATAAAAAAAATATGAATACATATGTTTTATTCAAATATTCATTCGTGAATATGTATGTTATATTCACATATGAATAGAACATAGCTTGCTGCCATACATACATTATTCAAATGTGAATACAAAAAGAATCACTTACATATGTTCTATTTACATATGAATATAACAAAACATATTCATATGTGAATAAAAAAATATGAATACATATCTTTTATTCGAATATTCATTCGTAAATATCAAACTCATTTATCTTCTACTTACTATTGAATGAAGGTAAGAACACTAACATTTCTGATAAAGATTCACCAACAATGAGAGAAACAAGATCAATGCAGAAGAGGAAAAATGCGAAAGGTACAAAATTCCTATCATATCTAATATATTCATATATAATAAAATTGTATATATTAGTTATATTTTTGAAATAAATAAATATTAATAAATCAACGAGCATATATCATATTCATATATCAGTAACTTATTCAAATATTATATGTTTTCATTTCCCAGATAAAAAAGAAACAAAAGTACCAAAGAAAATGAAGCATCAAAGCAGGAAAAGTCCATCAAAAAGGAAAACTCCTGAAAAACAACAACTACAAGATTCAGACTCTGATTTTGAAAATAGTCATCCATCGAAGAAGGCAAAAAAAAGGAGTCACCAATCAAAAAAGACAAAAAAACCAATGGTAAAAGAATTTTACTCAATGAAAAACTGATGTTCACCAGAGGCATTACTATCTATAATCCTTGGGATGAGCAAAGAACAAAAAGAATCTGTAAGATCTATGGGTTTTGGAGCTTTGTTAAAAATGAAAATCACGGATATACCACTGAAGCTGGGATTTTATGTTCTTCAAAAATTTGATTCTGAGAGAATGGTGATAGATATTGAAGGAAAGGAATTGAAAGTAACAACAGAGTCTGTTCATGACATGTTGGGCATACCAATTGGTGGAACCAAACTTACACAACTGGATCAATGGCCTAAGGATGATAAATGGAAGCAACAATTTAAAAAAGATTCAATCATCCGACTGAGTGCAATCAAAAATGTTATTGTTTCTACCACACAAGCTGATTTCAATTTCAAATTGAACTTCTTAGTTCTTTTTGTCAACACTTTTTGCGAGTCAACATCAGTGGGAAGATGCAACCTGTTTCCCTTGAGTTATATTTCAAGAAAAATAGATATCAGCAACATAGACTAGTGCAGCTATGTTTTGGACTGTCTTGTCATAACAAAAAACTCATACATACCATACTCAGATAACAGCTTCTTTGTTGGACCTTCAGCTTTCTTAGTGGTAAGTTATTATAATGTTTATACTCAATTTTTAATAATATTGATTATTCATAATCTAAATAAGAAAAATATATTTGTTCACAGGTAATGCTTTACATTACTTATTCATTTATGAATAAGTAAAAAATAATATTACTTGTTCATATATGAATATCAATTAGTTATCATTTATGTGCAGTTGTTCTATGCTGATAACATCTACTCAGAAGCTTTAACAGTAACACGCAAACGTCCAACAATTTGTTATTGGAGTTCAGAGAAGATTAGATATCGAGAGACATTTAAACAAGAAAAAGGTAGATTTGGAGTTGGAGAATTAAACGAAGAATTTGTTAATGAACAATATGAAGGAGATACAGATCTCGAAGACAGTGATTCTGATAAAGATGAAGATCATTCTGTTGAGGTAATTAGTTTTAACATGTTAATAATATATGATTACATTAAATTATTATATTAAATTCTAATCATATACTTCTTTTTGTTACATAGGCATATGAATCAAAAATATAAAAAATGATTAATAGTTTTGAGAGGATGAAGGAAAAGCTAAATTCAAAGCTTAATGATGCAATGACAAAGTTCCCTGAAAAGGAAAGTTTTAGAATTTTCAAAGAAAAGATGAAAAATATGATTGTTGAAGAAAAAACTGAAAGCACAACACTTTTTAATTTTCCAATTAATGAAATTGGAGTTGAAGGAATCAATTTGACACCAATAATGGGTCAAAAAAACAAATGATCAAATAGAAAATGAAGATAAAGAGGGAAATGGTGAAGAAGACAGTGATACTGGTGCAAGTCAACCAGAAGTAGATTATTTGCTTGATTCAAATGAAGCAGATAATGAAGGAATAAAGAATGATGCAGATAAGAATCAAAAAGAAGGTGAAATTAGAGTAAAAGAGAAAGATGCAAAGAGGAATGAAAATCAGAATGATGAAGAAGAAAAAGATGATCATGCTGAGGAAACAAATAATCATGAAGAGACTATTCAACAAATTGAAAATCAAAATTTGTTGGATAAAGTTGTTGACAACATTGTGGACAATGTCCTTGGAATTGGAGTTTCAAGTTTAAATAGTCAAGAAGATGAAATCTGGAATCACCCTGAAATGAAAACTATTTTCGATAATATTGATATAGGTAAATTTTGTCTTAATTTTATTTTAAAAAAATATATAAAAATATCAATACACAATAACAATTTTGTTTGTTAAATTTTGACCAGGGTCACCAATGAGTACAGGTAAAACTAATACTCTTGCAGAAAAGGAAAAATCAGAAGGTGTACATGAACAAGGAACAAAAGTTGAAAAAACAAAGGGAGATGATACAGGTAAATGAATGATTTAAAATATATTACAATATTTATATTGATTTTTTTAATAACATTGTTTATTCATAAATGAATAATATACTATATAAATGAATAAAAATAAAAAATATTCATATATGATGTATATGTTTCAGGAAAGGAAAACTCTGAAGATAGAAATGAAGGAGGAACGGAAGCTAAGAACACGAAAGATGGAGGTGAAGAAAAACAAACATAAATTGAAAAAGGAAATGCAGAAGATAGAGGTAAATAGTTGATTCACTAATAAATGAATATAGTAAGTTTTATTATTCATAAATGAATAACACAATATATGAATAAATAAAAAATATAGTATTACTTATTCATAAATAATGATATGTATTACTTATTCATAAATGAATACATTACTTATTCGCATATGAATTACTTAATCACAGTTCTTTATCTTTCAAGAAAGAAAAAGTCAGAAAATCAAAACAAGAAAGGAGAAAAAGCTGACAAGACAAAAGGAAATAAAGGAGGTAACAATTTGGATAAACATTTCAAAATATAAACTCAAATATTATAATTAACTTACAACTATTTATATGATAAATCTCCTGGCATGCAGATACTCATCCAAACTTTAGTCTAGGTCTTAGTCAAGATTCAGATCAAACTTCAAGTAAAAAATCTAATGAATCTTCACCAAAAAAAGCACTTACAAAGAAACAAATCAAAGGCGACCATCAGAAGGTTGTTATCAGATTAGCAAAGAAAAATGTTCTTAATCCAAATCCAATCTCTGTATCAATTCCTTCTGAAGTAGGACCATCAAAGCATGATCTGGATCAACCAAGAGAGAAGAAGCTTGTTGATGCTTTCAAATCACCTTTCAAATGCAGAATAACAGACACAAAACCCAAACTGACACATCAGGAGAGTATTGTCTGTGAATGGTTGTTCAACTTACAAGGCAATACATCGTAAGTAACTTTATTTTATATACATTCATATATGATTATTATATAGATAATAATCTAGGACATTTTGATTATATATTTGCAGAGATGTGGTTGTCCAGACAAAATATGGTCAGATAGCAGAAAGAGCAGTTATGGAAAGTCTATATGCAAACACAGAGATTTTTGGAGAAGTTTTAGACACTTGGTATGATTTACTTAACCACCAAGAACTGGAAAGGGATTTTGGAAATTCACCATACAGACTCTTCTTGAAAGTTGGAGTTTCTATAAGTTTATGTTCTAACCTTAATTCCTTCCTTATTCATAAATGAATACACCAATATGATGTATTCATTTATGAATATTATATTTTTTTACAACTTAAATTCACATATGATTATACAAATATGATGTATTCTTTAACATAATTATATATATATATATATATATATATATATATATATATATATATATATATATATATATATTCAACCGAAATTCACATATGATTATATTGGTTACAGACTGCTTATCTAACTTCAACATTGTCTGATGAAAGAAAGTATGAAAAATTCAAGGAGAACTTTCATGACAGTACCAATGGGTACAAAAAAATCTTGAACATAAAAGATATTGACATGGTATGTTAATTAAAGTTGTTTTTTTATATATTTTTTATCAACAAAATACTTACCATTATATACATAAAAACAGGTATTCTTTCCAATTGTTAGAAGTGCTCACATTTTTGTGATTGTCTTCAACTTAAAGAAACTGTCAATTGAAATTCTAGACAATAGTGCAGTTGAGGGGGATTATGAAGGGAAATACGGAGTAATAATGAAACCTTTGGTATGTACCCAATTCACAACAACATAAAAGAACCAATTTATTACATATCTAACTTTTTTTTTATTTAATGATTAGAAAATTTTGTTTGTGAGATACTTTAAAGAAATAAACCATCCAAGAGCAAATGCAATCTCAAAAGAAAGTATCAAACCCCAACGACTTGAAATGTCATGGAGAACAGTTAAAAACAAAGTTGATTGTGGGGTCTTTGCAATGAGACATATGGAGACTTATATGGGACACCCACTCTCAAAGTGGAAACCAGGTCTTCATAAAGAAAGTGCAGTTCAGCAAACTACTTTAGAGAAGCTCAAGCAAAGCTATGCACACATAATGCTAACTTCTGAAATTAACATGTTGAAGGCTAAGGTGTTGGATCTTGCTGAAAAATATCAAAAAGTTGAATTCAAAGTGCGTATTTATCATGCATACAAGGCTATGCAAACAATTCAAAAAATGTTAAAAGAATATTAATGATTGCTTGTGAAGATGAAAGAATGTTGAAGTGTGATGCTATAGAACAGTTTGTGTTGAAGATGAATGGATTTGAAGTACATGTAAGATGATTCTGCGAAACAAGTTTTAAATGGTTTGTTAAATATTGTTGAACATCGTTTTAATATTTTGTGAAATGATTATGAACAACTTTTATTATCTTGTGTTGAATGATTATGTAATAGAAACAACTTCGCTTATTTCTGTCAGTTTTTTATATTTAAATATTTTCAAAGTTTATTTATGTTTATTCATAAATGAATACGAATATGATATCTTCATTTATGATTAAATTAGGAGTAATATGTCAGTATAACAAAGTTCATATATGAATATAACAAATTTCATATATGAATATAACTAACTTATTAGTAGAAACAACTTTGCTTATTTATGTCATTTTTTTATATTCAAATATTTTCAAAATTAATTTTTATTTATTCATAAATGAATACGAATATGATATATTCATTTATGAATAAGTTCAAAGTAATATGTTAGTATAACAAAGTTCAGATATTAACATAAAAAAGTTCAGATATGAATATTACTTATTTATTAGTATAACAAACTTCACATATTTATATTCATTTGTAAATAATTTACAATATCAATATAACTTATTTTATAGTAATTTAAAAAACAAATATCAACATATCAATTTACCATATCAATATAAATGTGTATTATTCATACATGAATATTATTGTTTATTGTTTTTATCTGCATATATTCATAAATGAATAAAAAAAATCCCTAACTGTCTTTTGCTGATTTAGCAGCTCCAACTCTTTCTGGACAAGTACGTAAATTGTGTGGAACTCGCTTTCCACATCCTGAACACATTCTATGTTCTTTTTTAGAATTTTCATATGCTACTTCACCTGCACTTGGAATTCTTTTCTTGATTCCAGAACCTTTATTGCTTTGAACTTCAGGAACATGAATATTAATCTCTTCTGGAATAGGAATAGTAACACCCAAAAGCTTGCATACGACTTCACCATCTGTCTTACTTTTCAATCCAGGAGAAATATAATCACTCTCAAATTCCTTCAACAACATTTGTTGTTTCTCAGCAAACAAAGTCAATCTCTTTTGTCATCTCTTACAAGATCCAAACATGATTCAAAACTATAATATGAATCATTGACTAGCTTTACATTCTCACAATCACCTGAATCGGATTGAACAGAACTAAAACGATAATTTCTTAATATCACATCCTTTCTCCATCTCTTCAAAATGTACCTTTCAGGAATTTCTTTAACACCACATCTCATCATTATTGTAAAAGCATGTCTGCATAAAACACCCATACACTTAAAATGTTCACAACTGCAATTTATTTCTTTCTCTTCAGCTTTTATTTCAACCTGATACAAAAACAAAATTTACACATTTACATTCATATAAGAATACTCATATCAACACTCATATATATTCATATAATATTCATATATGAATATTGATATTCATATATGAATATTATCATATTCATATATGAATATTATTACATTTTTCATAAAAAAGAAGTAAAATTACCTTAAATTCATTTTTAAAATCACTTTTATTATTGTTGTGCTGCACAATGTAAACTTCCCAACCATCTTCAATACCAACATATGACTACGTACAGAAAAAACATGCTTTATATATTTCTTTTTGCACCTCAAAAAATAATGTACTTGTATAAACCTTTGATGCTTGCAGTTCTATTTCTTGAGGTGTTTGCATTTTATATGATGCTTTCTTTGATGCCCTATCAAGCTCTCGTTGAGTATTCCTTTGCTTTTGAATGGCAGTGTCGTAATTCATCATGAAATTCAAAAGTAAGTTCCCACTTTCTGAATATGTATTAAAGAATGAATTCATACTCTCTGACCTCGATGTAGTCTTCATCAAACCACACATTGGAATATCACTAAAATATCCACGTATCCATGAATCACGTATTGTAAACATGTCTTTAAACCATCTTGTGTCTTCAAGATTGAATTCCTTCATAAGCAAACCCCACTTCACCTCAAAAACATCAGGTTTCATATTAATGTCCCAAACAAGCTTCGAAAACCTTTTTCTAAAGTCTGTGTTTGTAAATAAATCATCTGATATTTGTATTAAAACAAAAATATTCATAAATGAATAAATATAATAAGTAAAATAACAATCAATATTCATAAATGAATATACTAATAAGTAATATATTTGAAATATATTAAAATAATACCTTTTTTTTCAACTTTTTCATTATATGCCACATACATAATCGGTGCTTTGAATTACGAAACACATTCTCAACAGCTTGTTTTATTGCAGCATGTTGATCAGTTAAAACAAGTGTTGGTTCTTTCCTATGAGTTTTAAGAAATGCTTTAAGCAACCAAGAGTAAGACTCAATGCTTTCATTGCTTAGCAACCCAGATACAACAGTAACCGATTTTTTTATGATGGTCAATAGCAGTAAACGGAACAAAAACCATTCGATACCTAGCACACAAAAAAAATGTTCATTAGAGTCAATTTTTGATGTATTAATAAGTGAATATAAAAATATTCATATATGAATAAGCTATAAACAAAAGTAGATAAAATAGCTTACTTGTTTGTTCGGAAAGTCGCATCAAACGAGACAACATCACCAAATTCAACATAATATGCCTTCTCAATTTCATCAGCCCAAAACATACAGTCCAAAACATCATCTTGACAATTAAACTCAAATGTGTAATTTGGGTAGTGAGCTCGACGGTCATTCATTGTGTTTACTATCATTTGGGCATCTTTATAACCAATAACCCTGTTGATATCTCTCCTTAAATTTTTATAGTCAACTACTTTGGGTTTTACAAACTCATACCCACCTCTCAGACTTGCCCTCAACTTATGAGCCATAGTTGGACCTATTTTTGATGTGGAAGCACGCACAATAAACTCTTTTTCTGAATATGACATTTGTCTCGCCTTTTTTAAATCGCTTCTCTTCTCAAGTGGATGGTTGTGAAGTTCATCAAACTGAAAAACTTTATAATCTGGAGTTCCATACACAGATTCAAATATAATCTTTGCTTGATAACCAATAGCTCTTGAATTTGAATTTCGTTTCCTCCTAACACCACTTGTACCTAATGTGTCACAAGATTTCTTTTTCTGTTTACCACCACGATTACATATAACATGTTTCTTCTTTATAATCTTGTTATCAAACCTTGACTGTGTGCTCAGTCTAACATCAAAACCACCAATTTCAGCATACTCAGAATACATTTTGATAGCCAACTTTAGTGATTTGAAGATTAAACCCTTAAAAGGAATAAGTTGAACAGGTACATCTGGCTTATAGACATGTTCTCCAATTATATCATCAAAATATTGTGCATCATGTACTGAACTTGAAGATTCACCACCTAAAATAATAATGCATGAATAAAACAATAATATATATGAATACATAAAACTCATATAAATAAAACAAAAAACATTCATATATGAATACATAAAATTCATGAGGATTCAAAATATATAAAATAAAACATAACTTATTCATATATGAATAAAACGAAAAAAATAATAAATTCGAAATTACAATTAATACACGTTTATTCATATATGAGTAAGACAACAATTTATTCATTTTAACATATTCATATGTAAATAAAACATAACTTATTCATATATGAATAAAACGAAAAAAATAATAAATTCGGAATTACAATTATCACACGTTTATTCATATATGAATAAGACAACAGTTTATTCATATTAACATATTCATATGTAAATAAATGATAATCAACAAAATTAAACACAACAAAATAATTCAATAACTGATACCTTCAAAAAATGAGTTCTCAACATCTTCTTCTTCACTCTCACTCATAGAAGAATACAAATCACCATCAATAACACTAGAATTCGACATAATACACCAAATGATCTATATAAATAAACAAAAACAATCTTAATATCGAATATATCGAATATATCTCACAAAAAAAGTCGTAAAGATGAAAACCTGGTTAATTTCAAATATATCTCACCTCAACGTACAAAATATCTGAAAGAAACTTAAATCATATATGATCATATGGTGTAATTAAGCAATCTCTCTCAGTACAGAACGTAAAAACTACAACGATATAACTGATGAAATAAATATCTCAAGCTACTTAACAAAAATCCGATGAAATAACTCCAATACATATTCGAAACTTGATAATCTTGATAATGAACTCCGATGAAACAACTCCAAAAGGAATATAATAAGCGTAATTTCAAATAAATTATAAAAAGCAATAATCTTGATAATGAACTCCGTTCTATCCGATTCAAACGATATACATACCTAATCAAATCGGAAACTCAAAACGAAGTAGAAAACTGAAACACATATGCGAAACTCAACGATTAATTGAATGGAAACGTATAATTGCTAACGAGTTATATAAATAACTCCGATCTATTCGATTCAAACGATATACATACCTGATCAAATCGGAAGTTGAAAAAGAAGTAGAAAACTGAAACACAGATGCAAAACTTCACGATTAATGGAATGAAAACGTATAATTGCTAACGAGTTATATAAAGAAAATAATCTTGATAATGAATTCCTCATATCCGATTCAAACGATATAAAGATATCATCAAATTGGAACCTGATAACACGAACAGGTAAGTTCTATGTAAAAAAGTTGCTAATTTACAAAGATACCCTTAATGAAAATGGACACGCGTATTTTTTTTAATTTGAACATGTTAGATAAATGATTGGCTGAGAATGATTCCCTTATTCTCAACCTTTTTTATTTTCTCAATTGAACCTACCTCTCTCTCTCTCTCTCTCTCTCTCTCTCTATATATATATATATATATATATATATATATATATATATATATATATAACACTAAATAAAAATGTTATATATAACTAGATAGTTACCCGCGCATTGCGCGGGACAGAAGGTGTCGGTTTTCTGTTATAGCATTATACTTTTTGAAGTACAATGCTATAGTTAGGAAAACTTTTAGTTATTTCAAAAAGTATTTCATGCTTACAAAATGTTGAGACGGCGTGTTTTAAAATAACATTAGAAATGATCAGTACCTAAAAAAAACATAAATGACAACAATTTCAAAAAATTGCATAATAGTACAACAAAAAATCACCATACATCAATCTGGTGTATGCGGATTTCAACTTCAAAATTTGAATTCCTTCTGGTTTCCATCTTAATGAAATAAGGGAGTGACCTTCGTATGAAATTATGATATGCAAAACCCAACTAACAAATTTGAATGTATCAATATCAACAAAGGTCAGAAAAATGGCAAAATTTTAGTATTTTTATATAAATAAAAATCAATTTTTATAGTTTTAGGAGTATATTCCCCTGAATATTGTTTTAATGTTAAAAAAACGATTTTTACATTCTTAGGACCATATTACCTATACACTTTTTATATTAATAAAATTAACCTGATTAATTTGATGTAACTTTTTTTTTTGGAAAAAACTTCTGATTGCGTGTTCACAATTTTGTAATGGTGACAGTCAACAATCTACTAATAATCTGTTGCTTTGTATCTAACCTACAACCAAATATTAAAATTAAATAACAAAACCTGCATAAATCATTTTTTACTGACCGTTTGGTTTTGTAGAACCTTTCTTTTTTCCGTTTTGTTTATCATTCCTGAATGGGTTGTCGGGTTCTCTTCATTCTCAGGTGGTGGCCACATCTAACAGATGACGCAATAATCAAATAATTAACTATCAAGCGTTTAACATAAAGATAGTATATTAAAGGGAAATTTAGAAAAGAATCCAAAATATATAATAAAAAAGATATATGCTGCAAACTGCCCAGAGTTACCTGAATATGAAGAAAATATAAACATAATCATATTTCATGAATACAGACAATGGATGAAACTTGTTTGCAAATTGAAACAATATATCCCCAAGAACTAACTGCAATATTTTCTTTTCAGTTGTAACGCCCTGTTCTAAAATATTCGTTTATATAATTTCAGAGGCCAAGGCCAGGGGCGTTTTAGTCCTTTATTAAATTTGGAGTTATTATTCGAGAAGTTTTCGGGCCAGGTTGTTTTGTTAGAAACGTAGGGTTTCTCGTCACCTTTCCGTGGACATAAAGTTCACCGGAAACGGATCAAGAATAAAGAAGCTACAATATTTTGAAGATATTGACAATAGTTGCCCTTAATGGAAAAATTGGCAAGGCAGCCCCTTTGCACGCATGTAGTGCACGTGTGTTTAGCTGGGTACGCGCATCATAAGGCTGGTGTACGCCCAACGTAGAAGAGCAAGTGATCGCGGGTCCGGGCAAGCGTACGCCCGGCGTACGAGAAGTACGCCCAACGTACGCTCAGAGTCTCAAAACCCTAATTTTGGGTTAAGCACTATATAAAGGACAATATGGTTCCAACCCTAGCCCCCATATTAGCCTCCCCAACCTCAGAAGAAACCCTAGAACGTCCCTACCTTCATTTTATGAGATCTTGACCTTGGAGAACCCATTTTGGTGGATTAAAGCTTGGAAGCAAAGAGAAGAAGGTTGGCAAGGAGGAACCTTTGAAGCTAGAGCTTGTAGATCTGGGATAAGTGCTTCGTTTCGGACCTCTACAAGGCAAAAAGTCTTGAGCTTGATGATTAACCTCTTAGATCTCCTTAGTACAAGTTTATGGACCTTTTTGGTCCCAAGATTGGGACTTTATGACTTAAGCTCGTTTCTAAGACCAGGGTTGCCTCCCTTAGAGCCATATGAGTCCCATAAGCAGTAAAGTTCCGATCTTTATGGTCCCAATGAGCTCATGCATGAGATCTAGCCTTGGTTTTAGAAGTGTATGGTCACCTTTTTGAGTTTGAGTGTATTTGGTGGATTGCAAGTCACCAAGATAGTGACTTTATGGACTAAGACATCAGTAAGGACCTGGATCTAAGTTAGTAGCCTCTGGAGTGGGGTATTAAGCACTTAATGGAAAAGTGCCTTAACAGGATGGTTACGCCGAGCATAAGTGAAGGTACGCCCCGCGTACTCGCTAGCAGGCCAGTACGCTTAGCGTACAAGGGAGTACGCCCAGCGTACTAAGCAGAGTTGGGTTTTGAGCATTTGGGCCTCGGTGTGGGCTGTGGTTTGGACTATAGGTCCTTGGGCCTTAGTGGACTAGCAAAAGTCAGATTATGGGCCAAGGGCAGTTTGGGGCTCAGGAAGGGCCATATGTGAAGTAGGCCCAATTTAGTATAATTGGGCCATTAGTGGGCCTTTAATGGGCCATTGATGGACTTAGAAGAATTAAGGTTTTGGGCCTTGGTTATGACCCACACCATAGTATGGGTAAAATAGTCATTTTACCCATCAAAAGATTCTCCTTTTGATTTACTGTTTGACTTGTCATGATAGCCGGAGAGCATCCGGGACAGCAGTCGGGGATCTTTCACTCGAGTTTTCAGCGGTCAGCATTCCGAGGTGAGTTTCCTTCCAGTAGGAACGGGTCTAAGGCCACAATGTCGGCCCGTTTAGCTAGCAGTTAGTTTATGGACTTCGGTCCAATGCAGTAGTTATTATGTTTGATGCCTTCGCGGCTCGAACATGATTTATGTGATATGTGTTCCGGGCTACGGCCCGATGCAGTATGCAGTATATGGGTTTTCATGCTAGTTGATATGTTTATGTTTTTCTTTGTTCAGTTAGTCCGGACTTCGGTCCGATGCAGGGGACAAGGTCCCGGTCAGTTTTTGGACTTCGGTCCGATGCAGGGGGCAAGGACCCAGTTAGTCCGGACCTCGGTCCGATGCAGTGGGCAAGGCCCAGTATGTGCTTTATATGTTATTGTATGGTATGTGGTTGTTTGGGGGAGCTCACTAAGCTTTGTGCTTACGGTTTTCAGTTTTTGGTTTCAGGTACTCAGTTTTCAAAAGAGGAGCTCAGAGAGGTTGCAGTGCACACACCATAGTCAGTTAGCCTGGGAATGTTTCACTCTGATAATGAGATTATTTTTTGAATTAATACTAAAAATTATGTTATGACTTATGATACGGTTTTTATAAATGTGGTTTTAGTAATGTTTTAAAATAAATTTTTAGTCGTGATTTTTGGGTCGTTTCAAGTTGGTATCAGAGCCTTCGTTTGAGGGATTCGGGCATACTTGAGAGTGTCTGGACTCAAACTAAGGAAACAGTAAAAGGTTTTCAAAAGAAAAACATTTTCGAATGGAATTTTTGGTAAAAAGGAGTTTGAGAAAAGAAAAGAGTTTTAGAAAAAGCGAAAAGAATATTTAGAAAGAAAATAACATGAAAAGAGAAAAAGGGTGTGGTGCATGCAATCAGCCGAGCTCAAGTAAGTACTCCCAAATTACCCATACAAGTTTATGATTATCAGTTTCAGGTTCAGTTTTAGTTCCAGTTTCAGTTAAGTTTTAGTTTTAGTAGAACAGCATGCTAGTATAGGACTAAGGATCTAGGAGGATGCCTTATGTGCCTGCTTATGTGTTTCAGCCTTATGAGAATTGCATGCTAGTAGTGAGTAGACAGTAGTAGGATAGTTTGTTTAGGTTATGCCTGATAGTATGAGTTCAACATTGTATGCTAGTACAGTTTCTTGATTATGAGAATAGTCTGCAAGAGTATGTTTCCTTTATCCGAATGTTTCTTGCTCTGTGCTTAGTGGGACTCTGAGTGATGGGAGTTAGCCATTAGGAGAATACGTCACATCACATGTGATCAGGGTTGAATAATCTCAGAGTGTTGGATTTGGCCCTATTACGCAGCTCTCGTCTGAGTCTAACCGTTGTAGGGACGATTCTTTTACTCGAAGGATTATCTGAGCCTCGTCACATGTGATGGTATTCAGGTGGTGGCTAATTGGCATTACGAGGAGGCCTTCAGCAACTGAGGACTGTTTGGGTGGAGTCAGAGGTTCCCTAGGGCAAGCCTAGGATGAGAGTAGCAAAGATTAGCAGTAGGTAAAAGGAACTTGGTGGAGTTGAGGTAACTCTTGAGGAAAGTACGGATAGATGTGGAAGGTAGTATGGGCCCGTACTACTGAAAGCAGAGGATCCGTACTCGATTCAAGAGGGGCCGAGGCAAAACCAGGGAACTAGTGGAGGGTGTGAGAAGTCCCTCAGCAGCGGTGTGTATTGATCAGTAATGTGTTATGTTTTCAGCATGGTGACGTTGCGCGAGATATCAGTTGGCAATTCAAGTGTCGGGGAGGGATTTGGCTCAGGCTCTAGAGCCGGACAGTTTGATGATTAGATGAGGGATTTCATTTCCGCAAAGATTATGCGCAACATCATTGATCAGACTCCAGTGATTTTCAGCTCGGTTAGAGAGGCCATCGTGGAGCTTATGGACAGTCATCTGGAGGCCTTTAGGGTCGGGATAGTTTCAGGACAGTTTGGGTCTCGTCTAGAGCCCGATGCTTATGGAGTTCAGGGATCCATCAGGGAGGCAGTTCCCATTTTTAACTCTTACCATCAGGGGATAGGTGTGAGTGGGGCACCCTGTCTCAAGGAAGGACCTCTGCATGATTGGATAGTCAGGGAGGTTTCGTGAGCCATTCGCGAGGAGCTGCCCGACATTGTCGTGAGGGTCACTGATAGGTTGACCGTGAAGCTCCAGGATCGGACAACGGTTGTTCAGACGATGGATGGGGTCGACGAGGTAACGCATGAGCGAGAGACGGGCAGGGATTCGGAAAGGAAGAGGAAAACGGATGAGACTCAGGTAGACACAGGTTCGGGCAAGAGGCCCAAGGGGTCGGATTCGAGATCCAGGGATTACCAGAGTCGCAGTCGATGCGGGAAGTGTGGTAGGAAGCACGAGGGGCGTGCAGGCGTAGAAGTGGTGGCGATGTTGGATGTTTCAAGTGCGGCCGGATTGGCCATTTTAGCAGATATTGTATTGTTACCATCGCCCAGGGACTTGACCTGATATGTTTCCATCGCAGTCAGAGGGGCCACAAGAAGGCCCACTATACGAGTTTGTATGCAACAGTGCAAGTGATGGGTTTTGAGCATTCTAACACTTCCTAAGTGTACATGAAACCCTAATAACCTTGGATCTATGTTTGTCTAATTATCATGCAAAGTTGATTTCCAAGGCTATGATCCTATCTAGCATACATGGGGAACAATTTTAACTTAAATAATAGATAGAATAACTTACCTTATGGTTGCTTATGTTCCTTGAAACCTTGTGAGCCTAGCACCCCAAGTGTGATGCCTCAAATGCTTCACACAACACCAAATGCTATGGAGTAAACTTGAAGAGAAAGTATAACACACTAAAATCGGCCAAGCCCTCTTGTTTCACTAGTGTAGCCGATTTTGGGAGAACACATGAGCTTTATATAGTGTTGACACATCTAGGGTTACACCATGTAAACCCTAATGTGTCATGACTCTTCATTTCCATGACCCATGGGTTTGTAACTCCCATGGAGCCTCCATGGAGCATCCAATGGGTTTAACCCAACTTGATTATCTATGGAGCCTCTTAGCCCACTATATAAGTTATGGATGATTTACATAATCAACCCATATATTTAATTAGTTATCTTTTGATCACTTAATTAATTCTAAATTAATTCTTGACCAAACTAATTAAATAATATTATTAATATATTAGAGCTTATAACATATTAATAAACCATATGTGTTATTTCTCTCATTTAGTCTATCCAATTGCATGGTGCCATGCAACCCAAATGGACCATGCCGGGTCGGGTCAAGTACATACCAGAAATAGTTATGGACTTAGACACCTTATCTAACAGTCTCCCACTTGGATAAGTCTAATAATTATAACTGCAAGTATGACTTCAGGAACCGATCGGCAATCGTAGCTCTTTAGAAGGATTCTCGGAACTGAGAAGATGATGGTACGCCATTTCAGATAAGGGATCATATAATCCTTTGTTCTAGATATCAGCCGGACAAACACATGGAACATAGTCTTGCTTATTGTTCAGCAGTTTGTTTCCCAATTTCCGATTTGTTTGACAAAGAACTTAATTGAACACATCAACTTAGTTCTGACCGGGCCCGGTACATAGGTCAAAACAAAATCATCGAGGGGCCCAAATATCAGCTTCTAATCCAAGAAGGAACAGATAAACTTCGACTCATATGCTTGTTCTACTACTTGTTAAAATTACACACAAGCGCACGTTTTATAACATCGAGTTACCAATGCGGTTTCGCACGTTCAATGCATAACTAACTCATAGTTAACAAGTCATATCTCTAGGTTTGAAGACTTATATGATATTACCGTCTCACGATCACTCGAGATAAATTCCATGAAGTGATACTAGCGAGTGTGGGTTGAATCCAATACTCAGAACTTATGAGCACTCATGAGTGATGAGGCCATGTCCAACATCTTAGACCTCTACAACCAACTCATGATAGTCTTACTTCATATCTACTTCCAACATATGACTGACTGTGGATAATTTTGAATAATATGTGAAACAACATAAATATTCTGGAAGTCAAAACATGCAAAAGAAATAATAGTAAACGATTGACAAAAGATAGTAACACTTTACTCATAAATAAATACAACTTTTATTCATCATCAAATGTCAATTACATTTTACAAATTTCAATATTATCTAACTACTAAAACAAATATCATCCTTCAGCCCTATGCTCCTAGCATGCTGGAGATGCTTAACCCTACCCAGTCCCTTCGTGAGGGGATCTGCCGGGTTCTCATCCGATGATACTTTCTTTGCCACGAGGAGTCCTTCTTCAATACGATGTCTGATGAAATGATATTTTATGTCAATGTGTCTGGATCTCCCATGATCCCTTGGTTCCTTTGCTAAGGCAACTGCACTTTCACTATCACAGAAAATCTCTGTAGGCTCCGATATAGCTGGTACAACTCCAAGGTCTCCAATGAAGTTCTTTAGCCACATAGCCTCTTTTGCCGCTTCGATTACCGCTATATACTCTGATTCGCAAGTTGAATCAGCCACTGTCTCCTGCTTGGAACTTTTCCAAGAGATTGCTCCTCCGTTTAAGGTAAAGACCCAGCCCGACTGAGAGCGGAAATTATCCCTATCTGTCTAGAAGCTAGCATCACTATACCCTACAACTCTCAAGTCATCACTCCCACCGAGGGTAAGAACCCAGCCCTTAGTCCTTCGCAGGTACTTGAGAATGTTCTTTACCGCTGTCCAGTGAGCCTTACTAGGATTCCCCTGATACCTGCTAACCATGCTTAAAGCAAAGGCTACATCAGGACGAGTACATGTCATAGCATACATGATCGAGCCTACTTCCGAAGCATATGGTATCCGACTCATTTCTGCTATCTCATCCTCAGTACTCGGGCTCTGAGTCTTACTCAGTTTAGTGTTACTCTGGATGGTTAACTCTCTTTTCTTGGAATCTTTCATGTTGAATCTCTTCAACACCTTGTCCAAGTATGTACTCTGACTAAGTCCAATTAGTCTTTTACTCCGGTTTCTCAAGATCCTTATCCCTAGAATATAGGCAGCTTCTCCTAGGTCCTTCATAGCAAAACACTTCCCAAGCCAGGACTTAACTTCCTGCAGAGTTGGGATGTCATTTCCTATGAGTAGTATGTCATCCACATACAGTACCAAAAAGCTAACTATACTCCCACTAGCTTTGACATATACACAAGATTCATCTTCACTTCTAGAAAAGCCAAATTACTTGACTTTCTCATCAAAGAAAAGATTCCATCTGCGAGGTGCTTGCTTTAATCCATAGATGGATTTCTCAAGCTTACACACTCTATTAGGGTACTCTGTGCTGACAAAACCCTCTGGCTGATTCATGTAAACATCCTCAGCCAACTTTCCATTAAGGAAAGCGGTTTTGACATCCATTTGCCATATTTCATAGTCATGAAATGAAGTTATGGCTAACAATACCCTAATAGACTTAATCTTGGCTAATGGAGAAATGGTTTCATCATAATCCACTCCAAGAGTTTGAGAGAAGCCCTTTGCTACCAGTCGAGCCTTATAAGTGTGTACATTACCATCCATGCCGGTCTTCTTCTTGAAGATCCATTTGCACCCAACTGTCTTATGACCTGGACATTGTCAACCAAGTTCCAAACTTGATTGTCATACATGGATTGTATCTCGCTTTCCATTGCCTCTTTCCATTTAGCAGACCCAAGGCCTGCCATGTCTTCCGTATAGCTGTTAGGTTCATCTAGACCTACTAGTGTCTCATCACTAATAAGTGTCTCACCTTCCGTAGTAATATGGAAACCATAGTAATGCTCAGGTACATTCCTAACCCTTGTGGAACGCCTCAGAGGTACAACTGGAGGTATAATTGGATCAACAGGAGGTTCCTCCTCAAGTTGACTGCTAGGGTTTGAGGTTCCTTCACCAATTGACTCTTGAATTTCTTCAAGGTCAATTGGCCTCCCACTGTCTCCTTGGCTTATAAACTCTCTCTCTCGAAAGACAGCCCTCCTTGCAATAAAGACCACATTCTCACTAGGTCTGTAGAAGAGGTAACCAAAGGATTTTTGTGGGTAACTGATGAAAATACACTTCTCGCTTCGAGGTTCGAGCTTGTCATGAGTCTCGTGTCTCACGAAAGCTTCACAACCCCAAATCTTGATGTGGGCTAGACTAGGCACTTTTCCATTCCACATCTCGTGAGGTGTTTTGGCAACCTTCTTTGTAGGGACCAGATTAAGGATATGAGTGGCAGTCTCTAAGGCATACCCCCAAAATGAGATTGGTAGCGTAGCTCGACTCGTCATGGAACGAACCATGTCCAACAAGGTTCGATTACACCTCTCAGCTACACCATTCAACTGTGGTGTCCTGGGAGGTGTCTATTGTGAGACAATCCCACATTCCCTTAGATAATCGAGGAACTCAGTACTAAGATACTCACCACCACGATCGGATCAAAGCATCTTAATGTTCCTACCCAATTGATTCTCGACTTCCTGTTTAAAGTCTTTAAACCTTTCAAAAGTCTCTGATTTATGCTTGATTAAGTAGACATATCCATATCTACTGTAATCATCCGTGAAAGTCACATAATAACGATTTTCATCCCCTGTGGCATGTTTGAAGGGTCTACACACATCCGTGTGTACAAGATCCAACAAACCTTCACCCCTCTCACATGAACCAGTGAAGGGTGACTTTGTCATTTTTCCAAGTAAGCATGATTCGCAACTATCATCCGACTTTAGGTCAAACGACTCCAAGACTCCATCTTTTTGGAGTTGGCATATGTGTTTCTTGCTTATATGTCCAAGACGACAATGCCATAATGATGCTTTATCCAAGTTATTATCATTAGTAGAATCAATACACATTAAATTATTTCCTAAGTTATCTACAACAGACACAGCTTCATACACACCATCACAAGGTAATGCTTTAAAATAAAACACATTATTATAGAAAGCATTTATTCCACCAGTTTCATTATCAAAAGAAAAGGTAAATCCTTGTTTATACAAAGCATGAAAGGAAATAACATTTCTTGCCATTTCTGGCGAATAACAACATTTATTCAAATCTAAAGTAAATCCACTACTAAGCAACAAAGTATAAACTCCAATCTTGGTGACAGGTGAAACTTTCCTATTCGCCATGATCAAGTTTATCTTTCCATGCTCCACATTCTCACTTCTTCTTAGTCCCTGCATTTCAGAACAAATATGAATACCACAACCGGTATCAAGGACCCAAGAGTTCGAATAGAGTGAATTATTAGATGAGATAGTGTAAATACCTGCATGGTTGGGTTTAACTTTCCCATCCTTCAAATCTCGTTGGTATTTTGGACAGTTATGCTTCCAGTGCGCCTTTTCGTGGCAGTAGAAGCATTCAGCCTCTTTGGGATCAGAAGAAGGTGTAACGAAACCTTTCTTGGTTCCGCTAGAAGAGGAGCCATCAAGAGTCTTACCCTTGGTACCCTTCAAAGGGTTCTTTCTCTTCTTCCCTCTACCTTTCCTGATTGCCAGGATAGGTGCTGAGTTTGGAGTAGTAGCAGGAGTGGTCACAACCGACTTACCTTTAAGACCTGATTCTGCGGTCTTTAGGAGTCCCTGAAGTTTCCTAAGTGTAACTTCCTCCTTATTCATGTGGTATGTCATGCGGAATTGATCATAACACGAAGGTAAGGAGTGCAACATAATATCTATTGCTAACTCCTCAGGGAAGTTCACATTCAACTTCATCAATCGATCCACATACCTTTGCATTTTCTGCATGTGGCTTGTGATGGGTTTGCCATATTTCATTCGGTTTGTGATCATAGAGGAGATGATTTCATATCGCTCTTGACGAGCACTCTGATGGTAGCGGTCCATCAAATCCCGGTGCATCTCAAAAGGATAGTAGTCCTCATAGGACTTTTGGAGTTCGGCTGTCATGGTGGCCATCATGATGCATGCCACTTTGGTAGCATCTCTTTTATGTGCCTCATATTCAGCAAATCTCCTTAGGAGTAGCAGTTGGCTCAGGCACCTTGAGCTCCTTGTCAAGAACACATTCCTTGTTCTCGTAACGAGTGACCATCCTGATGTTTCTGATCCAATCAGTAAAATTGGATCCATCAAAGATGACTCTCCCACAAAGATTCATGAGAGAGAAGGAGCCTGTAGGGTTTGAGCCAGGAGCAGCATTGTTGGAAGACATCTGAAATAGAAGGAAAAGGTTTAGTTTAGATATAGGGATAGTCCCTAATAAAACACCCAAATGTAATATTAAGGCTAGGATCCAATCACAATATATTATAACCTAGAAGAGGGATGCCGTAATCCAAGTTATAACATATTTGAAAGGTAGGTGAATGACAATTCACCAATTTCCACCATGAAAAGGAAATATAAATTATTAGGTTTTATTTGGCTTTTAGAAATTCCTAGATTCTTTGAGATTCATTGAACTTTTCAATGTCATGTTTCAATCTCGAGTGTGCCCTTCATGTTTTGTGACTGGGATACCGAGGATCACAAAACAAGGTATGAAGTAACCATGTAAATTACTTGGTACCCTTAATGTTTTTCACTTAATCGTTGTGCCGGTAAACCACACGCGCTCCTTCCGACCTCATGAAAAACCTTAAGTCACCCTTTGCCTTCCTTGTTAAGTCCAAGCTAGTGTGCCGGTAAACCACACACGCTCCACCAACGACTTAAGCAAGGTGCAAAGTGTAATTTCATGGATTAGCACCTTATTCACATTTTTCCTAAAGTAACTAAGATTGGGAATTTATAAAACATTTAGTTACTTTATAATAATCATTATACTTTTAATGAGAATTTATAAGTCCTTGTCTTACCCGTTCGGCTAACGACCCTCCACCGGTCAAGCAAGCGGTGGGTGAGAGTGGACACCCATTAAGTTGTTATTTTATAGGCAACAACCTTATACCCACCTTATAGACCGGCTTCGTGAATAAGGCGTACTAGCGGTAAGATGACTTTGATCTTATACATATATATATATATATATATATATATATATATATATATATATATATATATATATATTAAATCATAATACTATAAGTATATGGGTAGAATTTTAACTTTTAAAAATCTAAGGGTTGGAACTAAAGTTTTAATCAAGACTTTACTTGTTCCAAAACTTGAGGGCAAGTTTTGTAAACTTTCAAAACTTTTCATTTCTTGTAACTTATGAGTTAATTAGAGTATTAAAAATGAAGACTTCATTTTTCTAACTCTTGTGTTCTTTTAATGGTTTTAATTCAAGTGTGACTCTTGGATTTCCATAACTTGAGGACAAGTTATGAACTCCATTAAAACACATTATGATCAAGAATTAAACTACCAAGTAGGTTACAAGTAATTCCTATGATCATCTAAATTCATAAGATCAAGAACATGAATATCCATATCAAAGTTTCAAGACCATATGAACACATATAATCATGAAAAATTGATATTAGCCATTGTAAATGGATTAGAACAAACATTACACCATCTAAAACAAGTTTTATGACACCAAAACATTTTAGGGTAATGTTTCTAGTCCATTTCCAGTGACAACAGTCAAAAATCTGCATTATGTGGCTCATACTTGCCGAGTGCACGAACCTACTCGGCGAGTAGGTTGAAGATACGCATGAACTCGGCGAGTCCCCCCATGGACTCGGCGAGTTCATCGGGCAGACAACAAGTTTTTCGACTTCTTTCAACTTTTTAGCACAAATAACAAACAAACAAGCCTAGTCTCTGATACCACTGATGGGTTTTGAGCATTCTAACACTTCCTAAGTGTACATGCAACCCTAATAACCTTGGATCTATGTTTGTCTAATTATCATGCAAAGTTGATTTCCAAGGCTATGATCCTATCTAGCATACATGGGGAACAATTTTAACTTAAATAATAGATAGAATAACTTACCTTGTTGTTGCTTATGTTCCTTGAAACCTTGTGAGCCTAGCACCCCAAGTGTGATGCCTCAAATTCTTCACACAACACGAAATGTTATGGAGTAAACTTGAAGAGAAAGTATAACACACTAAAATCGGCCAAGCCCTCTTGTTTCACTAGTGTAGCCGATTTTGGGAGAACACATGAGCTTTATATAGTGTTGACACATCTAGGGTTACACCATGTAAACCCTAATGTGTCATGACTCTTCATTTCCATGACCCATGGGAGCCTCCATGGAGCATCCAATGGGTTTAACCCAACTTGATTATCCATGGAGCCTCTTAGCCCACTATATAAGTTATGGATGATTTACATAATCAACCCGTATATTTAATTAGTTATCTTTTGATCACTTAATTAATTCTAAATTAATTCTTGACTAAACTAATTAAATAATATTATTAATATATTAGAGCTTATAACATATTAATAAACCATATGTGTTATTTCTCTCATTTAGTCTATCCAATTGCATGGTGCCATGCAACCCAAATGGACCATGTCGAGTCGGGTCAAGTACATACCAGAAATAGTTATGGACTTAGACACCTTATCCAACAGCAAGTGCCAGCTCCTGCCCCTCGGACTTCGAGAACCACCAGCGGACATCAGGGTTGGGCAAGGGCGCCCACGGCTCGGAGCCGAGTATTCCGTTTGATTTCAACAAGGATTCGAGCAGCACTGAGTGATGGGGGTATGTATCTTTAACCTTCCTGTCAATTATTATTCATGATATTATTGTTATGTTGCTGCATTGATATCAATAAGCATATGTTTTGGGGTATTATATTACCTGCCTATGGTTAAGTTATATGCCATTTGCATACCTTGGATGTTAGAATGATAGCTGGAGGTCGTCCCCTCTAGAGCAAGTTACTTCGGATACAGTAACTGTAGCATGTATGTGTAAGATTCAGTAGTGCCTCACTACTTGCGGAAGGTGTTAGTCGGGTAATGATCAGTTATACTCTCAGTAGTGACAATCCAGAGCTTCTAGTGGAGTAGCTAGCGGTCTGTAAGGAAGTGGGTTAGAGATGTTCACCCTAAATGCAGGCTTTCGGGATGCAGTCATTAAAACAAGTGTCGTTAAGGATTAAAGGGTGCTCGGTTAGTTAGCAAGAATGGTTCGGATCTGGTAAAAGTTAGTTGGAGTGCCAACAGAGGTAAACATTGGTGGACGGCAGATCGCCCTATTAATGGAAGGAAGGTTGGGGAATCCTTTCGACCAGTGATCAGTAAGGAGTTAGCCGGATCCAAATGGGGGAGAACCCTCCGAGTATACAAGGATAAGATCACGCAGACCCAGAATGAGTATGCGGCCACTGAGAAGAAAAGATAGTAGCACAACGATGGATGGATTGAGGAGTTCAGGATTGGGAGTTTGAGGAACTTCCCAACAGTTAGTTCATGTAATCGAGATGGTTAGTAGCTGGTTGGGAATCCAGGTTGGAGGACCGCCTGTAGGACTCTAGTGAGTCGGGATGAGGATCTTGAGAACGGTTAGCAAGAGATGCTTCTGTGTTAGTAGTCAGTAGCAGAGACAGCATGCAGAGCATGGTATAGCGGGAGGAAAGCCGCAACATTTTTCTAGCAGCAGTCAGATAGTAGTAGTGTTGTAAGTCTGCAGGGGTAGTCGTAGCATTCACTAGCAGTCAAATAGTAGTAGAGTGTTGTAAGTCTGCGGGGTAGCCGTAGCATACACTAGCAGTCAGATAGTAGTAGTGTTGTAAGTCTGCGAGGGGGGGGGGGGTAGTCGTAGCATTCACTAGCAGCCAGATAGTATTAGGGAGTTGTAAGCCTGAGGATGTAACCATAGCATTCGTCAGGTTACTAGTCAGCATGAGCGCGTTGTTTGGACGTGGGGGAAGCAGTAGTACCCACCAGTTCGGGTGCAGCAGTGAGGATATGGGAATCCACGGGTTGGATTTTGGATTTCCCAAATGGTTTGGTTATGGTTAAACCGACGATTCGTCATTTGGATCGTCACCACAGTTATGAGATCAGGAAAGAAGTGGACCGCTTGGGTTCATGTATGTTAAGGGCTACCGTGAGTCTGGGAGCCATCATTTTTAGTCTTGGATTTGATGATGTCAGGATTCGACGTATGGACCCGGTCGGTGGGATCAGGAGGTTGTTAGGGTCACAATGACAGGATGACTAGTGGAAACTAGTTCCAGAGAAAGATTTCGTTCAGAAGTCGTGGGAACGACTAAGTAAGGAGTCCTTGGGCTCCACGGTTGAGTTGGAACTTGGTGTTGTAGATTACCGACAAATGATTGGAGACCAGGAAGGTCTCGGGATATTTTGGGAAGCAGCCATATAGCAGTTCAGTGTTTCAGGTAGTTCAGTGTTTCAAGCAGTTCAGTGTCTCAGGCAGTTCAGAGTTTCAGATAGTTTTAGTGTTATGGACAGTATTAGTATTTGTGTCGGAATGCAAGTGCTGCCGGTATAGTTGGTTGATTTGGAAATGGCAAGTCCCTCTCAGCAGGATCAGTTGAGTCATCAGCCAAGTATAAGTGATCTGCAAGGATAATTAGGCAGGTAGCCTTTCTTTCAGGATGGAAGACTCAAGTTATTGGAAGTCGAGTAGTCAGATGAGAGGTAAGTAGGCTGGTTCCAGCAGCACCGACTCAGTATGAGTGGCAGAGTGGATAGAACAGTTATAGATAGTTAAAGTATCTTCAGAAGTCGCTGGAAGCGACTAGGAGATTGCGATGGGGTGTAGTGACCGGTGGGAGTCCGGTAACCCAGATATCGGCAGATTAGTTGGACCAGGGTGGTCTCAGTGCATCCGGTAGGCGGATGAAGGGCGACAGAGTTTTCAGTCAGGGGTAGTAACGATAAGGGAAGTATGGTAAGAGGCAGCAAGTTAACAGAGGGTGACACGCCTCTCGCAGCATGGTTGGATAATCTCAGAGGGGAGGGTTTGACCTTGTTGCGCAGATCTCGTATGAGTCTTAACCGTTGCAGGGGTGAATCTTTCACTCGAAGGATTGTCTGATCCATTCGCTGGGACGGGTGCTCAGCACTAAGTTATGGAAATAAGAAGCATTTAGTATGTACCAGCAGTAGTGACCAGCACTAAGAGTGGCTGGAGTGATGGACAAAAGGGTTAGAGTCACCAGGCAAGGTTTTGTGAGATAATTGGTCGTAGCGGACTTCGAGGATAAAGTCTAGCTTAAGTGGGGGAGAGTTGTAACGCCTTGTTCTAAAATATTCGTTTATGGAATTTCAGAGGCCAAGGCCAGGGGAGTTTTAGTCCTTTATTAAATTTGGAGTTATTATTCGAGAAGTTTTCGAATCGGGTTGTTTTGTTAGAAACGTAGGGTTTCTCGTCACCTTTCTGTGGACATAAAGTTTGCCGGAAACGGATCAAGAATAAAGAAGTTACAATATTTTGAAGATATTGACAATAATGGCCCTTAATGGAAAAATTGGCAAGGCAGCCCCTTTGCACGCATGTAGTGCACGTGTGTTTAGCTGGGTATGCCCAGCGTAAGGCTGGTGTACGCCCAACATAGAAGAGCAAGTGATCGCGGGTCCAGGCAAGCGTACGCCCGGCGTACGAGAAGTACGAGAAGTACCCTAATTTTGGGTTAAGAACTATATAAAGGACATTATGGTTCCAACCCTAGCCCCCATATCAGCCTCCCCAACCTCAGAAGAAACCCTAGAACGTCCCTACCTTCATTTTATGAGATCTTGACCTTGGAGAACCCATTTTGGTGGATTAAAGCTTGGAAGCAAAGAGAAGAAGGTTGGCAAGGAGGAACCTTTGAAGCTAGAGCTTGTAGATCTGAGATAAGTGCTTCGTTTCGGACCTCTGCAAGGTAAAAAGTCTTGAGCTCGATGATTAACCTCTTAGATCTCCTTAGTACAAGTTTATGGACCTTTTTGGTCCCAAGATTAGGACTTTATGACTTAAGCTCGTTTCTAAGACCAGGGTTGCCTCCCTTAGAGCCATATGAGTCCCATAAGCAGTAAAGTTCCGATCTTTATGATCCCAATGAGCTCATGCATGAGATCTAGCCTTGGTTTTAGAAGTATATGGTCACCTTTTTGAGTTTGAGTGTATTTGGTGGATTGCAACTCACCAAGTTAGTGACTTTATGGACTAAGACATCAGTAAGGACTTGGATCTAAGTTAGTAGCCTCTGGAGTGGGGTATTAAGCACTTAATGGAAAAGTGCCTTAACAGGATGGTTACACCGAGCGTCAGTGAAGGTACGCCCCGCGTACTCGCTAGCAGGCCAGTACGCTTAGCGTACAAGGGAGTACGCCCAGCGTACTAAGCAGAGTTGGGTTTTGAGCATTTGGGCCTCGGTGTGGGCTGTGGTTTGGATTATAGGTCCTTGGGCCTTAGTGGACTAGCAAAAGTCAGATTATGGGCCAAGGGCAGTTTGGGGCTCAGGAAGGGCCATATGTGAAGTAGGCCCAATTTAGTATAATTGGGCCATTAGTGGGCCTTTAACGGGCCATCTATGGACTTAGAAGAATTAAAGGTTTTGGGCCTTGGTTATGACCCACACCATAGTAGGGGTAAAATAGTCATTTTACCCATCAAAAAATTCTCCTTTTGATTTACTGTTTGACTTGTCATGATAGCGGAGAGCATCCGGGACAGCAGTCGGGGATCTTTCACTCGAGTTTTCAGCGGTCAGCATTCCGAGGTGAGTTTCCTTCCAGTAGGAACGGGTCTAAGGCCACAATGCCGGCCCGTTTAGCTAGCAGTTAGTTTATGGACTTCGGTCCAATGCAGTAGTTATTATGTTTGATGCCTTCGCGGCTCGAACATGATTTATGTGATATGTGTTCCGGGCTACGACCCGATACAGTATGCAGTATATGGGTGTTCATGCTAGTTGATATGTTTATGTTTTGCTTTGTTCAGTTAGTTTCGGACTTCGGTCCGATGCAGGGGACAAGGTCCCAGTCAGTTTCCGGACATTGGTCCGATGCAGGGGGCAAGGCCCCAGTTATTCCGGACTTCGGTCCGATGCAGGGGACAAGGTCCTAATCAGTTTCCGGACTTCGGTCCGATGCAGGCCCCAGTTAGTCTAGACCTCGGTCCGATGCAGTGGGCAAGGCCCAGTATGTGCTTTATATGTTATTGTATGGTATGTGGTTGTTTGGGGGAGCTCACTAAGCTTCGTGCTTACGGTTTTCAGTTTTTGGTTTCAGGTACTCAGTTTTTAAAAGAGGAGCTCGGAGAGGTTGCAGTGCACACACCATAGTCAGTTAGCCTAGGAATGTTTCACTCTGATAATGAGATTATGTTTTGAATTAATACTCAAAATTATGTTATGACTTATGATACGCTTTTTATAAATATGGTTTTAGTAATGTTTTAAAAGAATTTTTTAGTCGTGATTTTTGGGTCGTTTCATTAGTGGTTCATATCAACGTTGGATTAAAAAATTGGTCTTGTTGGTCGCACAAATCCAACTACATAAAGTGATTACCTGATAAGTACACATGAAGATCTATTCCACATGAATGTATAGTACAATTTCTAACATAGGATCTCCATGTGAAAGGGGGTTCAAAACTAAATCATTCTAACCAAGAATAAGAACTAAGGTCCGACCAAGGAAATATTTACCTAATTAGACTAATGAAAGGAAATACACCAACCTTTGGAACCAACATCTACTTGAAAACCTGTTCCAATAGAAAAATCTCAAAAGTAAAAAAAAAATCCATAAACTCAAAAATTATATAAATGTGTTCGAATTGCAGTAATATATCAACATGCTTCCATTTATGTGGCATAAAAGAATTTTAAATAGATGAGCAACTGATGTGGTGAGTTTTGGGAATAAACAACAATTACCCAAATAAGAAAATCCTTGTTTATCAACAAAAAAAAACAAAAAACAAAAACAAAAAGAGCCCACGAACTCAAAAGGAACAACTTACAATTTAGGATCATAAACACCTCCTTCCAGCACACAAATATTATTAAAAATGTGTCCAAAACGTTATCTTCAGTCAAAACTCTATGTTTTTCAAAAGTAAATGTATAGTTTTGCCGAAAATACCCTTCATATATATATCCTGAAACAGATTGTAGTTTTGCATTTTCCTATGTCACGCCGTCTTCCAAATCAGCTTGTAAGAAAAATTGGTTTCATTGTACATACACCTCTCTGAAATTGACAATGGTCAGCCTACAAAATGTGAAGATAATGTGTTAGATGACGTACAAAGCGCTTATGCAATTAATGAAACCATGTGTTCTGATGCTATTATGTTGGTGCGAACACAAAAATCACTATTCATTGACCATTTTACCATTGCATTCCGAAATAAAAAAATCCTTGTATTTCATCAATTATAAAGACACTTATGATTTTTTTAGTGTGAAAAGTGTTGGGAGGAAAAAAAAAGGGCAGAGGTAAAGGGTAAAATGGTCATTTTGTCTCATTAAGACCAGTTTATTATGGATAGAAATAGGAGATTACATTTACAACTTCCAGAATACATTGATCTCTAAATTCAAACATAATATGAACAATTTCCTGTCAAAAAAAAACTTTTGATTAAATTAATCAGATTCCTCTTGGATGAAAGGGATACAAATGTTGTTAAATTTGATCAAAATTAAAGAATTAATGCAAATATAAGCGGATTTCTACTACTTGGCTTTTATAGTATGAAATTGACCATGAAATTTATAATAAGAACATACATTTGTAATTAAATCAATTGTATGCCTCTCCATCTGTTGTGGAGGCTTTGAGAGCTCAAATTTTATAAGAAACCAGATAATTAATTTTTTTGGGGTTATAAAATAGAAGAAATCATAGTTACAACTGCTACACATATATCATCTCCATCATCAAACTAAACTTCTTTCTCCATCTTTGATTAGAAGTCGTTCATTTTCCTTTTAACAACAAATATCGATGGATCAGATACATCTTTATGACACTATAGTGGTGAAATATGAGTATAAATAAACATAAGAGACTTAATCTGATAAGCTATATATTGGTGTTTTGTTTTTACCTAATACATATAAAAGTGAATTAATAGAGAAAGGCGCTACCCTTAGATATGCTACCAAAAAAGTATTAACATTGAGGAAAAATGTTACATTAACCTTAGATATTTCTTTTGATGATCAAATAAGGGGGAATTGAAGTCATACCTCAACTACCCTTCTTGCTACTTCATGTTTAAGCATTGCTTCCTCTGGCTCTCGAATAAAACATTTCATCGAACATATGGCATGCAAAACGAAATAAAATTCTAATTCATAAGAAAATCTTTAAATAGAAAAAACAATACAATGAAAATCTTTAAAATTCTTCACATCTTTTAATATATATGGATTCATATGATGAACAGCCGCGAGCCGGTACTCTTATTTAGAAATACCAAAATATGAAATTAAAAAGAATCATTTGAACACCATACAATGAAGAAACACAGGCATATGAAATAATTGTGATTGAATTTAACAGCTTTAGATCAATGCAGGGGTTCCCGATGTGAATGCTTCCTTTTTCTGTGTGAAAAAATTAAAAACCGATGAGACATAATAGATAATTAACATTCAACAAAAATAATCAAAACGTACAACTATTCGCTTCCTATGATCTTCAAGCTTGAATAACTGTTACATGGGGATATCGTTCATACCACCACGACCAACCACCACCCACCACCACCATCATCTACCTTAAATATTGCTTCTGATTATTTGTCTAATTTGATCTATAATCAATAACCACCGGCATGCCTATAAGAACAGTTTAAACTTTAAAGTAACAAAACAAAATCAAGACTACAATTCTCAAATTATTTTTCTAAAATCTATAGTCTTTATGATGTTACCCTGATCTTGTTAGGCTATAAATTTTTCTAATATCTAGACTTCCTTGAATAATTTAATTATTTTTTCCTCATTTGCAATATAAACAACTACTCCATGCTCAATAAGATCTTACCAGCAGCTATATTGGATGCTTAGGATCATAAAGGAAGACAATAAACTCTCCATTCGACACAGGGTCACATCTCTCTTCATTAGCACCTGTAGTAAAAAGAAACATGACACATATATATATATATATATATATATATATATATATATATATATATGGACACCTTGTATGCAATGTAAGGTTTGTATAACTGATACTAAAATATTTAACATGCACAATTCGTTAATGTCAAAACTCAAAAAGAATCATCCAAAAAATAAATGAAATCGCAGCAACAATTTGAAAAAAAAAATTATTTGCTGAGAAAATGAGAAGATGACAGAGAAGAAGGTGAAATCGATAATACCTAATGATGCTGAGAAGATGAAATAGTTTCTTCAATCCTTTCGGATAGAGATTGCACCGCCATCGATGAAGTTAGGTATGAACTCCGACAGAAAGCAATGGTTTTTGATATCTGGTGTCAATCGCTGGTTCCGGTGGCATGGTGGTAATAATCGCCATAGAAAACAAAATGAAATCAAATGGAAGTAGAAACAGATTGAACCCTAATCATAATTAAAGGTTCGATTTGATCTGTACCTGAAATAGCTGATACCCAAAAGCCTTTGCGCCAATAACGATGGTAGTTAACGAAGAAGGAACATAGACAGAAGTCATCGGCGGAGGATAGAAGGAGTAGAAGCATCGTCGACGGCGACACAGGTAGAAGAAGGAGACTTACCCGAAACACCTTCTCCGAGGAGACTGCGAGCTACACGACGCTCAATCGAGGAAGTGGGAAGCGAAAGACTTACATCATCTGAAGAACACACTGAATTCCCCCAATCCCGACTCAAAGTCAATATCGGAAGCCGATCGATCGTCGTCTGCATCGGCCGTCGTGATTCCGTTCTGGACCGACAACAGCGACACATCTGCTACCTTCACCTTCTTCCTCGTCTCTCTCTCTCTCTCTCTCTCTCTCTCTCTCTCTAATTTCGTCTCTAGGGCTTTGTGACACAAAGGTTACCTGAGGCGGTGCGTTTTTTTTATGGAGAGAATGGAGAGAATGGAGAAAATGGCATATAAACTTCCCATCATAAATGAAGGACGAAATCTGCCAAAAAAATCCATGTTTACTGTTAAAAGAGTAACAATAATACAGGGACCATTCTTGACAAAACTCCTACAGTTTACTGTTAAAACTTTTCACAATCTTTATATATATATATATATATATATATATATATATATATATATATATATATATATATATATATAATAGCTTAATATATTAAATTCGACGTGGTTTAGTTATTGGAAAATTAAAAACCGCACCGCACCAACAATTTACGGTTTTTAGAAGATGAAAAATCGTATCGTCGGTTTCTATCTTGGTTTTGATTTATATGTTTTTCTAATTATTTTTAGGTATAATTCAGTTTCTGTTCACCCTATTTGTAAATCCAATTCCTGCTACTACCAATATATTTTTGGAAAGTTATCTAACAACACTCACCTAGCATTGTAATTATTTAAACTATCAAATGCTCACCTACCGTTTTACCGGCCCCACAACTTTATTAGCACACCAATATCCACCTAAATATTTATGATTCTTCTTCAGCTGCCTCTCAGATTTATCGAATTTATCACCTATCGTCTTATTCATAATCTATTTAATCTACTTTAAACATTAACATAATTTGCAACAAAAGTCATTAAACAATTCTCTGAAATGTCTTTCTACCGGTCGAAATTCATTCTCATTCTAATCGTTATTCAACCTCCACAAATGAGTTAAGAGCTTAGGCGTTTCTTGATCTATGAGGAATATGGTTGATGTCAAACAAGCAGAGTATGAATAATTAAAAGGAAGGATAAGGTAGGAGTAATTGAAGACAAGAAAAACATGGATAATGGAGGCGAACAAAGTTTTCCAAGTTGTTGAGTGTTGGATAAAAAGCTCAATGTGACATTCAAATGTAGAGTATGAATGTAACGCCCTGATTCTCGAATACCAATTTATGGTTATAAATTCTCATTAATTCAAGATCTACTCGACGAGTTAGTTGCCTGAATCGTCGAGTAGCAACGGGTTTGGGCCACGTGTTTAAGTGACCAACTCATCGAGTCGGAAGAGTGACTCGACGAGTTGGAGCTGGAGGGTGAAACCCTAATTTCCGGGGTTTGGCACCGTATTTAAGGGATCATTAGCCTCCATTAGATCCTTTTCAGCCTCTTAAGAGTCCAGAAACACTAATTTATGTGTGTGCTCCATATTAGTGTAAATTGCAAGATTGGAAAGAAGACCTTGATGCAAGAAACTTGAAGATCAACAAGTTGGAGGCAAGAACATTTTTGGGTCTGAAGTCTATCTCAGCTAGCTTCATTTGAGGTATCAATTCATGATCTTGGCCTCATTCCTTTCTAGATCTCTTTGGATGAAGTTAGGGATTCTTGGCTTGGTTGTGAGGCTATTCTTGGGTATGAGCTCAGATCTGAAGTTGTAACTTCAGATCTAAACTCTCTTTGATTTGTAAGTCCATAAAGCTATCAGCTTAGGCAAGTATGAACCCATCCTTAAGTGTAAAACCCTATTTCAAGCTTGGTTTTGGCATTTTGAGTCATTAGAGCCTTGCATGCACGTAAAGTTTGCAACTTTACGTGATAAGCATGCCTTGGGAAGTTGGATCTGTAGTATGGAGCCTTAGCATGGCTTAAAAAGCATATGTATTGATGAAGGACCGAAGGGACTCAGCGAGTCACATGGTAGACTCGGCGAGTCACTTGAAGATGGTCATGAACTCGACGAGTTGGATGAACAACTCGGCGTCCGATGAAGATTGCCTTAGGCCCGGCAAGTGGCATGGTGACTCGGCGAGTTGGCAAGTTATGCAAGGAAATCGGTGAGTAGCTGAGGGTACTCGACGAGTTGAGGTCAACATGGACTGTTGACCTTGATAGTTGACTTTGACTTTGACCAAGGGTTGACCGTTTTTGACTTTTGAGGATAATTGGTAAGCGGGTATTTATGAATTGGATCTTTGATGGTTATAGGTGTTGGAGTTTGGGGCAGTGTTTCGGGAGCGTGATTTCGTGGATCAGTCCGACATTGCAAGGTGAGTTATCCTCACTATATCAACAGGGTCTAAGGCACCAAGGCCGACCCTTTTCTCGGATTGTATACTTGTATTTGTTTGATATGCTTATTGATCTGTTAGATCGGCGTCCTGGTAAATTATGACGGTATTATGTTAGTGACCTGGTTTAGGTAGGTATCCTGGTATATAGGATAATGCTATGTTAGTGACCGGTTAGGTCGGTATCCTGGTTAGGATTGTGGCTATGCTTGATGATCTGTTAGATCGGTTTGACTGTTATATATATATATATATATATATATATATATATATATATATGTGTGTGTGTGTGTGTGAGTGTGTGTGCGTGTACATACATGATAGTGTTATATGATATCTATGTGCACATGATTGTCCTAGTTAGGATGATGCTATGTTAGTGACCGGTTAGGTCTGTATCCCGGTTATTGGGATGTTGCTATGATTAGTGATATGTTAGATCGGTTTGATTGTTATATGATATGAGCTAGAGTATGATACTTATGTGCACATGTTTGTTTGGTTGGGGGTTGGGTTGAGGCGGTCCTGCTTTGTGTTGTATTCCAACATACCCCGTGAGCGGTTCGAATAGGCTGTAGGCCCTACGAGGCGGTCCAGTCATGCCGAAGGCTCGGGAGCGGTCCAGTCAGGCTGAAGGCTCATTATGCATGTTGTTCTGTATTTGTTGATATGGTATGATTATGATTATGGTTATATGAGGTTGGTATTTTGGGGGTAACTCACTAAGCTTTTGGGCTTACAGTTTCAGTTTATTGTTTCCGGTTCAGGTGATGGCCGCAGGTAGGCGAAGGCGTGACCGTACACTTCCACGATTGACGATTATGATTTCTGGGAACTCTGATGTATAAACTATTTTGAAAACAAATTGTAATAATTGAATGGTTTCAAATGATTTAAAATTTTTTAAATTTGCTTGAACTTTATGGGTGTTACAATGAATTTTGGAATATTCATGAGAAATGATTTGAGTGGAAGCATGTGTAGAAAAAGAGAAATAAAAATTATGAAATGATTGTAGCTACAAAAAATTAGAAAGAAATAAAAAAAATATTCATGTTGCAATATACCATGTCCAAATATGAAAATTATAAGAATAAAACATATTTTGCAACCAATGAGAGGTAAAAGAACTCAAACCACTCTTCATCATTTGTTTCAATATACGTCATGTTATAGTGATTATGTTTCTCCAAGTTGTAACTATATGTCGGGGGTATGGAAAATGAATCCTCTTGGCCCCTCTCAAAAAGTTTAAGCGCATGTTTTTCAGCGCACCATGTTTGTTTATATGAAATATCAAGTTAGTACTTCAAATTAAATACCGAATGATGTCACTTCCCCGATAGATTCTCCTATGATTATTACACATAACCTCGAAAAATAAATGCCCAAACACCTTTTTGTTAGTGTAGTGATGATATGGGTTCAATTATATCGAAGAACAAGTGTATTCAACAACAAGTTTTGAACATGGAAAAAGCCAATAGACATAAGTAGCACAACAACGCCAAGTATAATTTTCGTGATAACAGGTTGCCTTAAACTTTGATTTTATAGATCTGTTAGTGTTGCTATTCCTTATGAACACTTACATTCGAAGTGTTAGTTGAAAAAACTTCTTTGCTTTTGAATGTTTGTAGGTTTTGACTATGTGATAGGATATGTGCATAAAGCCACATGCGGAAAAAGATGTATACCATGTAACTGTGTTTTTATGTACTAGTATGAGTATCCATCATTCGACCATTTGTTATGAGAAATACTACTTTTAAGGTCAAATGGCTCTAAACTAAACTAGGTACCCATCCCGCAAGGAATTATATTTGTATCATTTGCAAAGGGAAGTATGTAATGCCTGTGTTTCTAGGCTAAGCATTAGTATGATGATGTAATAGTTAGGGTCAACAATTGTAATATATTTTGAAGTAATAATGAGGAAGTATTTGAATATTATGTGAATTATGTGATATTATGTGCATTATACTCATATATAAGATATAATAAGTTAAGAATAAAAATAAGCGTCAAAAATAAAATAATAGATAGACTCAATATCTATGAAGAAAGTTGTAGTGGTTGTGACAAGGATTCTGGGGATATAAAGAGCGCCGAAATCCGAGTTATAACAAAGAAGTTATGACACGTCGAAGTTTCGCAGCAAAACTGGCACGACGCTATGTGACATAAAAAGTGAGTTTACAATAAAGTACTTTTTAGCCTTATCAATATAAATGAAAGGCCTAGTTACGGTAAACCGAGAGCGTGACATAAAAAGAACGCCTAAATCTGACTTCGTATAAGAAAGTTATGATTTTTCTAAGATTTGGCATAACAATATGCAGCCCGGAATTCAAATTTTAGATCAAACGATTTTTAGCCAACACAACCTAAACGAGAATCGAAGATTTCCTTAATAGGAGCTCAACGATAAAAAGACAAATGAAAACGGACGTCAGATGACAAAGTTATGAATTTTTAACGGACTTTACCTGTCCAGGCCTGTTAAAATATAACTTTAAAAATAAAGTCAAAATTAGCTGATGGAGTCTAAACGAAACTTATAGAGTACATCTCCACCTACGCGTGAATATAAAGAACGTCCAAAATGGAGCTCGTATGTAAAAGTTACAGAATTTAGAAGTCAGGATGGGTTGTTGTGAGGATGGGTGACGTGGCCAAATCTCGACCTTTGCTTGCTCCCCACGGCCTCACTTAGGATCAGTGAAACCTGCCCCCTCGTACACGCAACATACTGAGTATGCGCAGTGTACTCCGAGGAGTACGCCCAGCGTACTGAGGACCAACCTTCTATAAATAGCATGTGAGGTTCTCTTCTTTTCTTCACACCTTCACACTTCTTTCTCTCTCAAACTTCTCTCTAAAACCCTCCCAAACCCTAGTAACTTCTAAGTGCTAGAGGAAATCCCCAGAGCGCCAGAAGGATCCGAAAAGCAGTGATTTTCGGCTCGGAAGTTCTGCCCCCGCAAAGCCCGATTCCTAGCCAAACCTCCTGGTAAATAAGTTATGCTTACCATACTTTAAGTATAGTTTAGGTTTAAATTTATTATCGTTATTATGAAATTATAAACAATATATATTATAAAATATAAGATATAAAGTGTTATTATAATATCTTTTAACTACTCGTGGTACGGGGAATCTGGTTTGAAGGGTCGCCTAGGGTTGTTGGATTTCAGAAGTGTTATAATACCAAAATGGTCCTGCCCTCCAGTGTTTCATGTATGGCCCTATATGTACATAGTGGTTGAAATGTATTGTTTAACACTTATAAAACAATATTGCTCGTAAATAGTCGCGATAAATATTAGACTAAAATCTAGTGGTAATAATATCTAGTTTCGTCGAAGGGAAATAGAATTGTTAGAAGCAAAGCATTGTCCAAGTTTGGAATCATCACTTTAACAAGTGAGCGCATAGTTACTTTCATCTTACATATAGATATGAAGTATTTAATATAAAATATGTGTTATGTGTGCATGTTATCTGTGTTCTTGATATCTACGTTGGATAAACGATTTATACATGTTTTAAATTATTTAAACTGTATATGTATTTTATATCTACGAAAATGTTAGGTAAAACATAGGTAGATGAAATAGTTGATGTGTGACGAAATAAAATGATGAGAGACCTCGATGTTTACGATGATCCAGTCATTTAGTGGAGTATAGATGACGACCACAAACTATTCTAGACAGTCTAGTGGAACGCTGGTAGGCTAGCAACCTGTAGGTGTTTTTGAACTACGTTGTAACTGTTAGATTAATGTCTAAGTCCATAACTATAATTGGTAAGACTTGGCCCGACCCAGCATGGTCCATTTGGGTTGCATGGCATCGGGACAATTGGATAGACAAGATGAGGAAAAAGGATACTAGTGATTTATATTAATATATTATAAGTTCTAATATATTAATATATAATCATATTATTTAATTAGTATTGATCAAGAATGAATTTGGAATTAATTAAGTGATCAAAAGGAACTAATTAAATATGGACTCTTAGATATATATGTGTGATGGGCCAAGCTCATTTAGGTTGGGCTAAGCTTTCATGGATAGTCCATGGAGTGTTTAACCCATGGATCATAAGAAATGAAAGGTCATGGGTATTAGGGTTTAACCCTAATCTCCACACTATATAAAGATGTCCTTGGTTGGTGAAATTGACACAAGTGTGGGTGCACTAAGAGGGCTAGTCGATTTCACTAGAGAGAACCAAGTATCCTTATTCTCAAGGTTATTCCAAGTGTTCATGGTGTTGTGTGAACCATTTGAGGTGTCACACTTGGGGCACTAGGCACTCAAGCTTCATGAAGACAAGTTACAACAACAAGGTATGTATTCTATCTAGTTTTTGTTATCCTAGTACATAAGATTGTATGCTAGTTAGGGTAATACCTTGGAATATTCATATTTGCATGTATAATAGAGAAAACATAGATCCAAGGTATTTAGGGTTGCGTGTACACTTAGGAGTGTTAGAATGCTCAAAACCCAATAGTAACACCGTAAATTTTCAAAACAATTTTTCACTTTTAAAATTTATAATTTCATTCATAAATATTCTCAAATCCCAATGTATCACATATCAAATCCATAAAAACACATCCCAAGATCAAAATATATAAAAACTCCAATAGTGTGTACTGATCACGCCAGCGCCTTCCCGCGATCCTCACTGGTACCTGAAACACACAACACAAAACACTGTAAGCATAAATGCTTAGTGAGTTCCCCAAAATATCACATTTAACACATAATAGCCACTCGAGGCTATAACTCTGTGAGCCCTCTGGCTCTAACTCTGTGGACCCTCTGGTCCTAACTCTGTGAACCTTCCGGTCCTAACTCTGTAAACTCTGATATACACACAACATAAATCACATAGAAATAATGTTTTGCAACACATCACATAAATTGCATACAAGATACTCTATCACATAACTCTAATTACCACTCAGGGTAAAGTATAGTGAGAAGACTCACCTCGGATAACTCAGTAAACCTCAAACTCTGAAATTCTGCACTAGCCTCCGCCTAATCACATAATAATTACTCTAATTAATACAACTTCTAAAGGCTAGGCTAAACCCTTTCTATAAGTTCTCTAAGAAGGGTAAAAGGTCATTCTACCCCTCTAATGGCTCATAAGTCCAAACATTGACTAAACCCTAAAATTCAATGAAGTCAACGGTCAAACTTTGACCAGACTTGTCGAGTTCACTCGGGCGACTCGGCGAGTCCACACTAGTCCTCTGAATCCTTCCAATCCTCACTTGGCACGACGAGTCCCCTCTCCACTCGTCAGGTTACTCAGTAACGAATCGCGGGGCAACCCCGACTCGACTCGTCGAGTCTACTCATGAACTCGGCGAGTTGCTCCCATGACAACACCTATCTGACCTTCTGAGGTCAGATCTGCTTCCCTAATCTATAGATCTGACTTCCCCATAGCCAATAACCACGTAAAGGTTGAATCTTGCTACGCATGCATTGCACCCAAGTCTTATTTTGGTGAAATTCCTTCTAACATGGCAACCTAGTCTCTTTTCCTCCATAAACCAACATAAAGCAGAATGGGGAAGGCTCTCTGGACCTCTATGGGTCCAGATCTGAGGTCTAACATAGCAAAGGACCATAAACTCCACTTATCAAACTCTAAAAAGGCTATAGAAAACCCTAGATCATGGATCTTAACCCAAAACATAAAGGAAGTTCGATTTGATACCTCGAAAGTGTAGATCTGAACTTGAAAACTTTGGATCCACAGCTCCTTTGACCTCCTCTTGTTGGAAACAACTTCTCCTTTGCTAAATCACACCAAAATTGATCAATATAGCCTTATCTCTCTCTCAACTCGCTCAAGCTCTCAAGGGGCACTCTCTCTGGACAGGTATGTGACATCCCCAAAATCATGGCCAGAAAAGACCGATTTTGTTTATGCTTTATAAAAATCAGAGTACTTCATTTTATAAAAAGGTTGCGGAATTTGTTCCCAGAAAAACATGGTAAATACGTTATTAAAACATTTTCGAAGAAACGTATTTATTTCATTTTAAAATGTTTGGGATGTCATCGTTAATACCGAAACATAAGCATAAACAGACTTACAATGATTTACACTAGTGATCTACATCTCTTTTAAATCTCTCAGTGTAATGTCACTTCACTTCGTCACCTGTGATATACATAAACTGAGTGGGTCAGGTTGGGAAACCTAGTGAGTACATAGGGTTTTCAACCCACAATAATATAATTATTATGTTCAATCAAACAATCAACCCAATTACCCATCCCCATTATCTTCTTTACTCTTTAAGGATTTAACCTAAGAGTCATCTATCCTGCATTCGTTTATTCCGAAGTCCCTTACTTCCAGGGTTATGGGACTGGCACTAAATCCATAGCTGCCAATGTTCGTTCATAAAGCACTAATTCCATAGCTGCTATAGTCTATTCATCGGGTACTAAATCCATAGCTACCAGTCTTTATCTAATAGGTACTAAGTCCATAGCTACCAATGTTCAACAGGTACTAAGTCCATAGCTACCAATTCCTACAGGTACTAAATCCATAGCTACCAACGTCTAAAAGGTACTAAGTCCATAGCTACCGGTGTTTGTCCCATAGGCACTAAGTCTGTAGCTGTCAATGTATACTCACGTCATCTTCTATCTCTCATCATTCATCTACCCATCTCATACCCAACATTTTCGTATATATAAAATACGTATACAGTTTAAGTCCTTTAAAACATGTATAAAACGTTCAACCAGCATAAACAGCAAGTATTCAGATAATGTGCACACATAGCACGTAGTTTATATAAAATACTTCATATCTATGTGTAAGATGAAAGTAACTATGCACTCACTTGAGAAGGTGGTGACTCGGTACTCGGACAGCGCTTCGTTTACTTTAAAATAATTTCCTTCGACGAAACCTAGTATTATTACCACTAGATTTTAGTCTAATATTTACCGTGACTAATTATTAGTCTTATTATTATTATTATATAAGCGTTTAAACAATACTTTCCAACCACTATGTACAAACAGGGGCCAGACATAAAACACCGGAGGGCAGGACCATTTTGGCATATAGCACTTCTGAAATCCAACAACCCTATGCGGCCCTTTAAACCAGATTCCCCGTACCGCGAGTAGTTAAAAAGATATTATAACGACACTTATATAAGTCATAATAATAGCTCAAATATTTATTATAAATTTATAATAACAATACTAATTTTAAATATAAACTATATTTAAAATAGGGTAAGCATAACTTACTTACAAGAGGATTTTAGCTAGGAGTCGGGCTCTGTAGGGGCAGAACTTCGTCGCTGAATCTTTCTAAGAAAGATTCGTGCAGCGCTTCAGCGCTCACCTTACTATACTAAAACTACAGAAAGAGAAGTCGAATCACGAGGGACCGAAATGCTCGGGGGATAAGGAGAGAAAGACTCTTGAATCAAGAGAATGGTGCAAGAAATATGAGAGCCCAAGCCTCTTATTTATAGTAATTGAATTTACAAAAACTACCCTTCATAATTACTTAATGACCTTATAGTTATATAAACAACTAAACACCCCTTTATAATACTATTTTAAATAGATTTAATGATATTTGCACTAAACTAATGTCGAAAGAACTCAACATTAGTCTTATAATGACCGCATCGTCGATACCTTTCTAATGATATATACATATGTATATATATGTGTACGTATATATGATTTATACTTTATTTTAATACGTAAATATGCTATTATAATTTGTAACTCGTTCATACGAACTCCGTTTTTGACGTTATTTATATCCACGCGTAGGTGGAGACGTACTCTACAACTTTCATTTAGACTCCGTCGGCTAATTTTGACTTTATTTTTAAAGTTATATTTTTAACAGGTCGGGACAGGATTGGTCCGTTAAAATCTCATAACTTCTTCATCCGATGTCCATTTTCGTCTGTCTTTTTATTGTTACGCTACTAATAATGAGATCTTCAATTCTCGTTTAGGTTGTGTCGGCTAAAAATCGCTTGATCTAATATTCGAATTTCGGACTGTACACTGCTAATCCGAAACTTCGAAAAATCGTAACTTCTTCATACGAAGTCAGATTTGGGCGTTCTTTTTATCGAAGTTCTTAGTTTAACATATTCTACGACTTTCGTTTAGAGCGCTAAATCTAAATCTCGCTCTATCATAAATTTACTATTTACGCTTCCCGGCGCCGTGCCGGTTCCGACGCGAAACTTCGACGGGTCATAACTTCTTCGTTATAACTCGGATTCCGGCGTTCTTTATATGTACGGAAACCCTGTGACATATTCTACAACTTGGTTAAGATTATTTATTCTAAATAATCTTTTTGTCGAAAAGTCGTTTTCGACCCCTATTGCCTCTAAATTGACTAGCCCGGATCTGCAAGCGTTACAAGGTAGCCGCACAAGAGGGCTATAAGGTCCTTTAAATAGGGCACAGGCCCGAGGATTCAGGGTTTCAGTCGTCAGCACGGACTCATCGAGTCCAACCTTAACGAATCGTCGAGTCCCCTCATTTATCAGTCAACAATACGCGATCCTACTCAACGAGTCTAGGCGTCAACTCGTCGAGTCCCTCTCTTAACTCCAAAAATAAATGATAAAATATAATACTTGGAAATCTGGATGTTACATATGTTTTCACCATGTGTACTCCATCCTCTCATGGCTGTCGTATTTAACATATATTTTTGAGGAATTCCCTAAGTAGTGTTGTCATCCCGGTGAAAATCCTTAGGTTAGGTCCCTTAATTTAGATGTTTTAGGGACAGAAAGTGAGGATAACGGGAATGGGTAATCGGGTTCTTTGATTTGATGAAACTAATAAACTTAATTATTGTGGGTTGAAAACCCTATGTGCTCACCAAGCTCCCAAGTCTGACCCACTCAGTTTCAGTTTCGTGTATACAGTTAGTGGCAAGAGAGCACAAGAGTGATGATCTAATAAGAGATCATGGATTATAGGCCACTAGAATAAATAAATGTTGTGAGGCCTATGTTGTTTCTATTTATGTTTTTTATTTGTATTGACAATGACATCTCGAGGTTTTTAATATAATGAAAATACATCTCTTCAGAAATGTTTTGATAAATTATTTATCATATTTTTTGGAACAAATTCTGCAACATATTTCTTTAAAGGTATACTAGGATTTTCAAATAAAACATAAACAAATCGGTCTTTTCTGGCCGTGAAAATAAGGATGTCACAAAGTACTTCTCGGTAATTTGTATCATCATAAGTACCAACACCATCATCACATATAGTAATATCATCATCACCAACTTACTTATAGTTTTCATGATATATACATAGTGAATATGTGTTTCTATTAGTGTTTGAGTTTCATATACAACATATCCATGAACGTTGGCATATTCAAGAACAATAAGAGAGAGAAAAAAAAAGTACCTATTTGATTTTTACCCCTTCTTCCACTAGATCGGTTCTCACTAGTGTTTTTTCTACTATACTGGTTTCGCCAGCAATTGATTGATCCACTGCATTATATCGAATAGTCAGAGACTTCCATCGTAGCATCACTACCATCTTCCAAATACATATGTACAACATTTGAGACGCTTCAAATAATATTTTTCAAGTGTTCGACATCACACTCATCAACTGTCTATATTACCAGACAACCCACTAATATAAACAACAAAAAACTTAGTTGGAAATGAATTCATGATTATTTATGAGAGAAATGTCATCTAAGAAAAAAGATTGTGTTCTTTAACAAAGTAACAAAAGAACAATTTATTAAAAAAATAAAAAATAAAAACCTTATCTTATTTCTGCAATATGAATGTTATATTTCCCAGAATCATATTCCACAGTACAAAATGCAAAAATGACACATTCAAAATACATACAATTTCGCAAAGATAACCTACAAAATCCTAGGTGTAACATGCAAAATGGGATTTCACATGTGATTTATGAGGATTTCGCAAGTCACACCTCCAAAATTATAAAATTCAATTGAGGGGTATTCAATTTTCATTTTTGCTTAAATATTAATAACTGTTCAATTTTGTAGGTTTAAAGCCAAGATTTCATAGGCCAAAAGCCAATTTTGTAGGTGTGACCTGCTAAATTAATGGCAATTTCAAGAAAAAAAAAACATATTTTTAATCTAAATCTTAGAATAAGCTTTAATTAGATTAGCCAAAATTTGTCTAATTTTTTGATAGCATTAACTAATTATGATTATATTGTTGTGCACTTTGGTCCTTAACTGTGACATGGTTGAATCTGCATGCTTCATTCAAAAAACACTTCCTTACAAAACTTGAAATTTTAAACTACTTTATTTCTAAAATTGGAATAAAAACAAAACAATGTTACAAGAATACATATTTTACCCATTATATTACATATCATATCATGATAACCATTACACATCTATATTACTATTTGATTTGTAACACCCAACACCACAAAAACTTGTCATTAACTTGATAGTATCAAACATTGTCGATTATAAATCTCTATACACATATTAATGTGTTAAAACAAGCTTATCATTTCTAATACCAAATTTTATTTAATCTTTAAAATATTTCCTTTCCTTTTTGCTAATTATGATCTCTCTTTTTATATTTACAAGTAACTTGTTTCTCATAAATTTTTCACACACAATGTTATCAAATACATCCTACATCTTGAATATCAAACACAACACAAACATTAATAAATTAAATTACTACCATGCATTAATCATTTTCACAATTTGTAAATCTCATATCCAAAATGTATGATTTCCATCAAGAACACATGGAAGATTTCCGTTGACCAATTGACCAAAACATCGAATAAAGTCAAAATAAAATAATAATAATAAAATAATATTAATTTCGCATCCCACGATTTGGGCAAACATTTGAAAAATGTGATGGATCACCACAAATAAAACAACTTCTCCCGGAAACAGGCTCACCAATGGCCGACACAAATCTCCCATCACCACCACCACCTCCGCCTCTTCCACCACCACCGCCGCCACGACCACGGCCACCCCGCCTGGCGGTGGTTGTAGCTCTTGTAGTGGGGACACTATCCTCCCAACACCTGTAATAATGACTTAATCTGGTAAGCTATATATATATATATATATATATATATATATTAGAGTGATTTAATTTACTTAATACAGAAAGAACGACTTATTAAATAAAGTTAGAAAAACGAGGCTTACAAAATTGCTCTTGTTTTCTTACTTTAATATTTTCCAATTAAGCAAAAAAAAAATTATTTATTTTTGAAAATAATTTTATGGAGAGAAAATTAGCTTACATAAAAGACTTGCAACCCTGTGTCTGACAAGTGTAGAACTTTCTTCCCCTGTTAGCTTCTGTGTTGGCAGTTCTCAAAACACAAGGTGCACCACAAATAACACAAGGAACCGGTGTATCTCCTGCATTGCCAAATTACCATTTTACCCTTTTCATCCCAAAACTCAAGAGATAAGATAGTGTGGTGATTATCACCAAAAGAAATTATAAAAAGCAAAATCCCAAAGAGGTAAATGTAAATCCCTTTTTAGGGTTGAAAGGAGGTGGTGTCTTGATCTCTTCATCTCTTGTCTATGCAAAAGACAAAAATGCCCTCCATATTGAAAAAAATAAATAAAAAGATGCAAGAAATGAATACCATTATTTGAGTTGTTGAGTCTTTGAGATCTTGAACTACGCGATTGAGAAGTTAGTGAATAACAATCACTTGAAGAATGTCCTGTTTGATGACAAAAACTGCAACTACTCTGCTGATTATTATTATTATTATCATTATTATTATTATTAAAATTATAATTATTATTATTATTATAATTATTTGGAGTAGTAGTATGAGAAGGCGTAGTGGTAGTGTTAGTGGCTCCTCTTCCTCTAGCTGAAACAAAAAATGACAAAAGGTTTAGTAAACATGTAGTGTTGAAATTATTTATTTATTTAGTTCAATACATATAACAAGGGTATTTTGGTCTTTTCAATAAAATAAGGAAGATGGAATTGAAAGCCAAACATCTCCTATAAGGTGAATAGGGTAATAATAGTAACAACATGATTCATCAGCCTATGAAACATTTTTATAAAATTTCAGCTTTCAGCTTATTAAATGATGTAAGAAAAAATTAAAATTTAGGTGTATGTCCATTGTCATGTCATATTTAATTGATATGAGGCGAATGGGACCCACAAATTTTATAAATCTTAAATTACCAAATCATTTAGTTAAATTATCAAGCTACCACTGAAGATAGTGAATAATGTTATAAAATATTCAAAAAGCTAGATGGTAGGGGCCCACTGAATGATAATAATAATAATAATTATATAAACATTATTATGAAATGTTAATAATAATTAAATCACCACTATAACTTAATTACTAATCATTACAGAAATTAATTAATAATAATAATATAATTAGGTCAGCCTAATTTTAAGTTTAACAAATTATTGCTTAAGCCACTCATCACAAATTTTGGAAGTTAGGTCATCCAGCTAATAAGTCATCTGAAATGAGTAAAAGGACAAATTTACCCTCGGATATGTAAAACGACGTAATTACCCCTATGACTTGTCAATTTTATTAGATCAAAAGTTTTATTATTGATTTATTGTTACCATCACAATTTTTCTGCAATTGAAAAAGCTTTTCTCATTTTTTTTAATACAAGGGTAAAATGGTCATTTTACACTTGGAATCGACTACATAATACCTGGTATGCTTGAAGGATTTCGATGTCCAGTTCCAGATATTTCCATGAGCTCTCTCAGAATATCATCACACCCACCAACACAACCTAAATATCATTAATATTATAAATATATTTGCAGATTTCTTTTTTTTAATCTTCAAAACCATTTTATAAATTTATAATATTAAATATTAAAAACTAAACAGAATACCTAAATGATTGACATTGAAATTAGGTGGTATTTCAAGCCTTCGAAATGTAAACTGGATCTTCAAAATAGGTCCTGTGAAAAAAAATATATATAAATATTACATCACCACAATAAAAAGACAAAATGACCATTTTACCCTTACATTCCATTAGATAAAATAATAACCTGGAGTGCATGTATTGCAAACAGTTGTGGTGACAGTTGCTTCTGATAAGGATCCAGGAAGCCAGATCACATTTCTACACTGCATGAGTAGAGGATTAAATCATTAAATTAATAAATATAAAACAAATTTATTAAATAAAATGATTTTTTTTTAAATTATTTTTATTAAAGACTCAAAAAAACACTTGCCTGTGGAAAACCCAAGCAACCAACCATGTACTTTCCATCCTGTAAGGTAAGTAAAATAAATAATTTATTAAATTGACATTTTATAAAAAATAATAATAATAATAATAAATAAATAAATAAATAAATAAATACCGGTTTCTTTTTAAGAACCATATCTGAATCTTGACAAACATCACATTTCCGGATTTTTTCTCCAAAACTCTGTTGCCCTGTTCCTCCAGCATTATTTGTTCTAGATATAGAAGGGTAAAAACGTAAAAAACCAACTTTATTTGCATGATAAAAGTCTAAAACATATGAACAAAGTCACAAACCTGTCAAAGAATATCTCCAAGGCTTCAAAGAGTTTTACTTTGTTTAACCTTGCCTGAAAAATTAAATCGTTTCAAAAAGTCAACTAGTCAACACATCGAAATGCAAAAAGTCAACATAATTTGATGAGTATACATAAGCTATATTTCTTTTTGAACGAGACTAAATTACCATTTTACCCTTACGTTTCAAAAAACGAAAAATTTCACAACATTAATATCATGATTAACAATATTTAATCGATTTTGACATGATAGGAGCTGGAAGGAAAAAAGTAAAAAGGGCAAAATAGGTAAACAAGTATGTTTCTTTTTAGAAAGGAAAACCCTTCGAACGAGACTAAATTACCATTTTACCCTTACATTTCAGAAAACAAAATTTCATAATATTCATATCATTATCAACAATATTTAATCGATTTTGATGTGATAGGAGTTGGGAGGAAAAAAGTAAAAAGGGTAAAATAGGTAAAGAAGTATGTTTCTTTTTTGAAATGAAAACCCTTTGAACAAGACTAAATTACCATTTTACCCTTACGTTTCAAAAAACAAAATTTCACAACATTAATATCATTATCAACAATATTAATCAATTTGATATGACAGAAGTTGAGAGGAAAAAAGTAAAAAGGGTAAAATAGGTATAAAAAAAAGTTAGTGTCAACATACATCTAAAAAGCAATCCTTCATCTGCTGCAAACAAGTAGCAAGAACATCATTTTTTCTTTTGTTGCCTTCACTAACTGCTTTCATATCCATTTCCATCATACTTCTAAGATATGGTTTCCATAGCTCATACCTTTAAAAAAAAAACATATAATTATAATTTAAAATAAAAAACATAAATTTAAAATAACATTAAAAAAAAAGGAAATCAAAATATATGTCTTATTAGACTTACTCACCCCATATCATCATATCCCATAACTAATGCCTCACCCTGTAATCACATCCAAATTCATAATCAAAAATAAATAAATAGAATAAAGAAAGTAAAAGAAAAAAATTTATATTATTTATAATATTGGATAGAGGAAAATGAAATACAAGATTAGTTGGCTTGAAATGTTGTGATTCTTTAGTAGCATAAAACCGATCAGTTAGCTTTTTAATGTGATCATGCATTGTTGCATCTGTACCAATTCCTGCCTAAAAAAAGACAAAAACAAATGAATAAATAAAGTTTTTTTATTATTTGAATTTTGAAAAATAATATTTTATTATTTGATGTTTAAATACAGAGGCTTACCTTATCCATACAATCTAAAAGATCAGCTTCACTTAAGAGGGGAGGTGGTCTAGTAATCCCTGACTCAAGAGTCAATGATGTTGGAGTAAACTGTAACATTTTTTTAATCAAGTTATTTGAAACCCAAAAAAAAAAAAGTAAAATTACATTTTTGGCCCCTGAGTATAGATGATACTTTTAACTTTGGTCTTGAAAAGTTTTCTCTTGCAAATTTGGTCTTTATTTGAAGTTTTTGTAACATTTTAGTCATGTTTCAAATAAAATTACTATATTTTTGGGGTCAAAATTGCAAAAATCAGATATACTTTGGATCGAAAATAGTAATTTTTCTTGGAACAGGGACCAAAAATGTTACAAGAACCTCAGATAAGGACCAAAATTGTAAAAGAAAACTTTTTGGGACCATAATTGAAAGATAAATACTTTTTGGGACTTAAATTGCAAGATAAAACTTTTTGAAACAAATATTGCAAGAGAAAAGTTTTCTGGGACCAAAATTGCAAAAATCAGCTGTACTTTGGACCAAAAATAGTAATTTTGTTTGAAACAGGGACCAAAAATGTTACAAGGGCCTTAAATAAGGACCAAAACTACAAGAGAAAACTTTTGAGACCATAATTGAAAGATATATACTCTTTGGGGAAATCTACAGAAAATCCCAAACTTTTGCGAAAAGTTTCAAAAAAGTCCTAAAAAAAATTTTGAACAGAAAAGTCCCATTATTTTGAGAAAATCATATATTCTGTCATTTGTTGTTCAAATATAAAAAAAAAATGACTTTTTCATTAATTTGGGCAAAATGTTAAATAATCGGGACTTTTCTGTTCAAAAAGAAAACTTTTAGGACTTTGTTGAAACTTTTCCCAAAAGTTTGGGACTTTTCCGTAGATTTCCCATACTTTTTGGGACCAAAACTGCAAGATAAAACTTTTTGAAACCAATATAGAAAGATAAACACTTTTTCGGACCAAAATTGCAAAAATCAGAAACTCTCAGGGACCAAAAATGTAATTTACTCAATTACAAATCATTCATTTTGTCAAATCACAAACCTGCTGTCCAAATGTGTAATTTGGGATAAGTGATCCACCCCATGTTTCAAATCTGTAAACTTCCAAATAATTTTTCTGCACAATGTTTCAACACTCAACATTAAAAAGCCTTGAATAAATTACACGAATGGTCCCTATGGTTTGGGGTCATTCGCACGCTTGGTCTCTAACTTATTTTTTTAACTCGGAAGGTCCCTACTGTTTGTTTTTGTTACGCGCTTGGTCCCTGTCTTACCTAAAAAGACTATTATTTAAATATAGAAAACCGGTGGGGTAGGTAGAAATTAAAAAATCAAGGGCAAAATAGTCTTTTTAGGTAAGACAGGGACCATACGCATAACAAAAACAAATAGTAGGGACCTTCCGAGTTTAAAAAAAATAAGTTAGGGACCAAACGCGCATATTACCCTAAACCATAGGGACCATTCGTGTAATTTACTCAAAATCCTTTACCAGATTACATAAAAAGCTAAATTTAATAAATAAACAAATAACTCACAGCAACTATTGTCCTCCCCAATGCTGAAAACATCTCTCCAGCAATATCAATTTCTACTGTGGTTTCAGCTCCAACAGCAGGTTGAGACACACATGCCAAATAATGTCGAACAACCAGCTCATACAGTTTCTACATCAAAGATTTTTTAAAGTTAATGTGAATTTACTAAATTACCCTTGAATCTTTGATATGGTGAAAGTTCTTACACGATGATCCTCACTCCAACCAGATTCACCAGATGAGTATTTTGTAGGGTGAATGGGAGGATGTGCTTTGTCATCATGCCCACCATTGGTTGGATTTTTCCAGAGTCCTGATGAAGGATCTAATAACCTTTTCGCATATGGGCCCCACACCGGATGCTCTTGTTGTTCTTGTACAAGTATCTTTAAGTAATGTGAAATTACTAAACTACCCTTTGATATTGGAAAATAAATAATAAGAAGAAGAATTTTATTTAGGGTAAAAGATGCTTACATGTAAATCGGTTCTTGATGAAAAAGAATCGGTTTCTGTTCGTGGGTAGCTTATGAAACCAGATTGATAAAGATCTTCTGCAATCTACAAAAAAAAAGGAAAAGAAAAATGAAATATGAGTTCATGTATTTATAAAGAAAAAAATGTTGATTGAAGAATTGAATGTAATGGAAGGAAATGAAACTAAGGGAGAAGTGTGATTAAGTTTTTTCGTGATTTACAAAAATGGTCCTTGTAGTTTCTGTTTCTAACATGTTTACTCCGAAATTGGAATATTTTTCAGTTTTGGTCCTTAAAATTGATGACACCTTAAAAAAAGGACCAAAATGTTTGGATTGTGGACTGAAAAGAGTAAAATCAGAAAGCGTAAGGACCGTTTTTGTAATTTACTCTAAGTTTTCTCCTCAAGTTGATAAAGTATTTGGACACATCAAGAATGGATGGAAATGCAAGAAAAAGGGGCGAAGGACAATTGATTTTCTACATCATTTACAAAAATGGTCCCTGTGCTTTTTGACTTTTACCATGTTTAGTCCAAAATCGAAACATTCTTTATTTTTGGCCCTTATTTATCAATTTTGGTCCCTAGAATCTTTAAATGAGGATCAAAATCGATATGAAACATTGAAATAAGAACCAAAACTGAAAAAGTTTCGATTTTTGACTAAACTCGATATAAATCAAAATGCACAGGGACCATTTTTGTAATTTACTCTAAGCTTTCTCTTTGAAAGGAACTCCCTTATTACAAATGACAAAACTAACCTTCATGGTTTGTTCAGAACTCATCCTGAAATAACGTGAAGCTCGTTTCTCTAGCTCAATAGTGTTCAAAGGGTGTGGAGGGTATTTTAGTCTCTCCTGCTGCCTAACTTTTGTCACCTGAAAAATAAAAATAAAAATAATTATTTATATTTTATAGTTCCTATGAACTCATTACAAATTCAGAAAAAATTACTGCTTTTTAACACTTACAGTTGCTATGGGTTCTTGGAGACACATTTCATAAAGTAATACTGCACATGTGTAATCAAACAAATGCCCACGCCTGAAATTTAAAAAATAAATAAATAAATAAATAAAAGGTATATCACTAATATTTAAGAAATTCATAATAAAACATATAAAAGATTGGAAAATTACATCCAATTAAAAGTAGAAGTGCCTTCATCAGCTGTATGAGTGCACTGAATCTTCCAAAATTCTTCAGGTTCATGTGCTTGTATTTCCCAATATCTTTCCACAACAAATCCCAATGTGGGAAACTACAATAGACAATAATCATAGATGTATAATTTTTTAATTCCTAAAATACCCTTACATCATTTTTTGCACCAAAATGGTGTAAAGAATACCTGACAAGGACCATAGCTTAGAACAAGGCTTCTGCCATCTGTAGAAAAGTTAAAAGCAAATGCATCTTTCAATAACATTGTTTGAAATCTTGTAAATGAAGCACCAATTCGAAGATCTATTTCCTGAAAAAGATTCCAAATTGGTATGATAATTCAATTATAAAATTCATGGATTTTGAAATATGTTTTGAGGAACACTCACTTGCCTAACATCAACTGCATCTGAAAATAACTGATTAGGGCGTACAAGATTTTGTACAGCTTGGTGGATTTCCCTGTTGAAGAAAGATTAAAATTTGTAGTTTAGATGATTGAAAAGAGATGAAATGAAGTGTTGAAAGGGGGATTTGAGTTTTAGAGTTTAGACCTATCGATTAATGAAGAGAAACGAGCCCTCCATATATCGAGACGAGAATTTGCATTTGAGCAAACTTCCACGACTTCAAATGCAATGTTTTCTCCTTCTCTATCACAATCCAGCCACAATACAAGCCATTGACATTTTCTCGCTTCCTCCTCCAATGTCTTTTTGATGTCTAATTTGTCCTTGATTACATAACATAAGCAAATTCACAAGACGATAATGGTTTCAGAGGATGAACACCAAACAAAACAGATTCAAAATTGGGAACGAAATAACCAAAACAAGTAGAGAATCCATAAAGCATTTAAGTTGAAAGGAAATTAACCCAATTGAAGTTTCAAGGTTAAAATGTAGGTCTGGTTTTGAACAAACAGGAGATCAGATGATGAATATAAGAACAATATGTAGTGTATTGACCTCGGGGACATGTTTGCGGATGGGTGCTTGAAATAGATCGACGGGGTCGCAAGAGTTCCACTTCCGATAGCGGCTTTCAAACTCTATTTCCATTAGATGTCCAGTGACGGATGTGAACATCATCTGACAAGGCTGTCCTTGAATCGTGTAATTGAACTCGAACACTTTGTTGTACCTTGACCTCCCCTCTCGCATTCGTAACCCCTGGCCCCTCGATAATATTCCTGATACCGTCTTTGCCACCGACGGTTTCTCGGCTACATTCAGCACCCTCATTGCCCTCCCTCCGCCGCCTCCCGCCGCTATTTTCCGGTCGGAGAGTCGAATCCGACTATTTTACTGGCTCTCTGTTCAAAGTTCAAACCCTTTTGGGGGTTTTAGACCCAAATCCTCTCTTTTCCCGCCTTTGTGCTTGCTGTTGATGTTGTGGCGATTTGGGTTACAGAATGTACAACAAGTCTTTCCGACCCAAATTAGGTGCAATGTGATATTTTTTGAAAATTATTTAATTTAAATAAAAAACTTCAATTTTAATAAAAAAACATAATATTTCATAACTTCAAATTAAAAAATAAAAATAAAAATATTACATTTCATTACTTAAAAAACATAACATAACATTAAAAAAGTCATAAACACTTGGAAAATAAAAATAAAAATAAATTTTAAACTTACAAACATAAAAAAACACATAACAACCGATTAAAAATGACTAGAAATTTTAAACCTACTTAGCACAACGTCTTTTAACGTCAACTTTTCATCGTCAAAACAATTTCAAACTCATCCCCGGTCATGTGTATTGTGTCTATCATTAGTATTTCCATGTCACTATCTTTTTGTTTCATATGCTCTCTTTTGGAAGCAATTTGCAAAAATTTGTTCATTCTTTCTTTTATCCATTCACATCGCTCCCTATTTCTTTCAAGTCATTTGAATCTACCGTTTTGTCTTTGTCTTTGTGTTTTGTTTTGTCACATCCCATTGTTCAGGAATGTGGTGTAACTTGAACATGTTCGTCATCATTGAGGCCGGTCCTAACGAGTATCCGATGTAGTGTGGTCAGCTTCGAATGTTCTATCGATATCTTTTTTTCATTTTTGGTTATCTTTCACGATATTCCAGAAGTCAATAAATTTGAAAGTCTTATTGTTTTCTTTTTGGTACATTTTTAGAGTTTTCTTCAAAATCACTTTATCACTTTTTCTGCTTTCCATTAACGTTTCATGTTGTTATACAAATCATTAAACAACATGAGTTCTTGTTTTGTCTTCCCCCATTTGGAATACACTTGGTCCTATCGTTGCGTCTTCAGAAATGTTGATCCATGTTTGTGCTAATGTTATAACTTCTTTGGGTTCCCATGCTTAATTTGGTTGTCGCCTTCTCTTTTGTGCTTTAATGGGTTGGGTTTCTCAAACGATTTTGGGTTCGGAATCGGAAACGAGTGCTTAAGTCTCTTGAACGAATTCGGGTTGAGACAAAAAATCAAACGGATTAAAGTTAGTGTCATTTTGTGGTTGCGTTTATGGTTGTGATTGTGATTGTGGGAATTGGTGAGGATAATACACTAACATACCATCATAATTATAAATTGGGGGCGAAAAAATTTGTTAATCATAAGAAGGTATTGTGGTGTTTCTAATAGGTGTTTTTTGGTTGTTTTAGTTGTTGGAAGAAGACATATTAAAAGTTTTGATAAAAACAATATTGAAAGATAAAATAAATGGATTAAGGTGTGGTAATTAAGGGTTGTAATGTTTATTTATAGGTAAAAAAACAAAAAAAATGAATTTAAAGCATTTGACCTTTCAAATGTTGGGAATAGGGAAAGCAAGAGCGAAAGTGTGTAGCGGGCTCATATTGTGTACGGCCAAACCACATGGAAACCATATACGGAGCGGTGCTCCCCACCGCCACTGTGGCGAAACCACGGTTAAACCATGGCCACTCCATTTGGTCTTACCCACCTGGATGAGTGGTCCCTTATTAAAGGGATCTGGAATGTGGTCCCAGCCACAACCCGAAATAACATTTTGGAACATGTCAACTTTGGCGACAATAAACTCAGATGGTAAAGAAATTTAAGTGTTGTGGGTGTAACGACCCAATTTTCACGTCCAAAAATTTCATTTTTGATTAAGTGATTTGCAAAACATTTGTAACAAAATATCATCCAATCATATCATTTAATAAAAACATGTCTCGTATCTGAAAACCGAATCGTAAGAACATAATAATGTTAGAGTACAAATCCCAGAATAACTCATAGTGCGGAAAACAAAGAGTGTATGTATGATGTGCCGCTACCGCGCCAACTCCTTCCCCTTCGCTGAAGAGGTACCTGAAACCAAAACTGTAAACTGTAAGCACAAAGCTTAGTGAGTTCCATCATCGTACCACATACCATACAATCACATAGCATACATATTGCTGGGCAATTATGGGATGCCCGACCTACCCGATATGGCCATTCTGGGGTGCCGACCTACCCATGCGGCCATTCTGGGGTGCCGTACTACCCATGCGGCCATTCTGGGGTGCCGTCCCACCCATGCGGCCATTATGGGGTGCCGTCCTACCCATGTCAAGCCATTCTGGGGTGTTGACCTACCCGTCGGTCCTAACAACCAACCCTCGAGGACTATTCCACCCCTTATTGCTACTATCACATATATCATATCATAAACATACTATCAGACATATCTGGGGTGTCTGAACTACCCTTCGGTCCTAACAACCGAACTTGGGGACTATTCCCCTCCTACTACTGCTATCACATATAACATATCATGCCAACATATAAACATATCAGCACATATTATCAGACATATTTGGGGTGTCTGACCTACCCTTCGGTCCTAACAACCGAACTCTACTACTATCGCATATAACATATCATGCCAGCATATAACATATCAGGTAGTAGCAAATCTAGATGATATCACAAAGACAATCATCTAATCATACAACTCCTACTGGTGGGCCGACATTGTAGCTGATATGTGCATAATTAGTTAATTATTTAGCATACATTTTTATTCACTTTTAACTAATTATGTGTATAATTTGGACAAAAGATACTTAATAATGTTTAAATTTTATTTTCAGTCCAAAAGACATGCTTGGGAGTGAAATGGAACAAGGGGAAGCAATTAGAGACCAAAGAATGAAGAATGAGGGACAAAAGCCTTCCTACTCGGCGAGTTCACGAGCCTACTCGACGAGTCCATTAGAATATTCCAGAAGATAAGTCAATACTCCTGGTATGAGACGGATAACTACCATCTACTCGGCGAGTTGGGTCTGCTACTCGCCGAGTACACCCTGTTTTGTGATAATTATAAATACCAAACTATTATCCGATTGGAGAGGACTTCTGACGTTTTTGGAGCTTCATCTGCGATTGAAGAACCCTTGGAGGAGCTAAGGAACCCTAATCTTCAATCCCTTGAAGAATCAAGGCAATTAGGTTAATCATTCCACTTAGCTTTAGGAATTAAGTATGTTTAGCTTAGTTAAATCTGCTTTTGAGTTTGTTTTTATCATGACTATGAACTAAATTCGTTTTGTTTCTGTTGTGGAAGACTAATTTACTCCTATGGTTTAGAATATACTTTTTGATTGATTGTTATTTGGTGATTTTATTAAATTAAGTTTGTTAAAGAACCTTATGCATTAATGACAACTATTTTCTGTTAATTGGAAGGTAATTAAGCTGCATGAACATCTCTTAATTATTAACCTCATATGCTATGTGAACACTTTATCAAATGCTTAAGAGTAATGAATATGAAATTAAGATTAATTAGAGAATGGGTAAATTAATGTGTGAGCTTGTTTGAGAAACCAACAAACAAGAGGTTAAATGAAACACCAATTTGATTAACCAATTACAAATCTTATTTAATCCAAACAATTGAACTAGGGAATTATGTAGTTTAAACAATTGGCCACTGCTTGAATTGATTAATTGTCTAAGGGTTAGGAGTAATGAACATGAACCTAACCACTATAGTTGGTAACCAATAATAATTAATCTATCATTTAAATAACCATAGGAGCGAATTAGTTGAACCTAAACAGAAACCCTTTAATAAATTTGGTGAATTTGTCATTTGCTTTAATTGTTTAGTTAGTTAATTGTTTTAAGTGCTATGTTTAAGTTTCTAGTCTTGTAAAACTAGAGAAAAAACCATTTACTTTTATTACTTGTTTAGTTAAAATTAGTTATTAGATTAATTTCCGTTCCCTGAGTTCGACACCCTACTTACCCAACTATACCACTAAAAGACAGATTCACTGCCTTTGTGTGCTTAATTTATTAACTAAAAGTAGGATTAAAACTAGCTCGTTTCACACACATCAAGTTTTTGGCGTTGTTGCCGGGGAACAGTTCTAAATAATTTATCTAATTTCTAATTTTTTTCGATCCTTTGTGTGAGTTTACTGGCACAAAGTTAATTTATTGCAGATTAATAATTAGTAGTTAGGTTTTAGCATCTAAATTAGTTTTATTTCAAGTTTTGAATTCTTTCAAAAATACACTGCTACTCGCCGAGTGCATTCGCACCTACTCGGCGAGTACAGCAGATTGTAGCTTTTAATTTTCGTTTTTTTAGTACACCTTTTTGTTCTTTTTACGTTTTTATCTTGTTTATTTCAGGACTTTCATGACCAGAGGATCAAACACCCCGCTGGTACCCCCGTTTGAAGATCCCGAATCCGCATTGAAAAGGAACAAAGGAAAGGACGTGGAGAGCTCGAGTACACCCAAGAAGTCACCTTTGTCTAACTTGAAGACTATTTTTGGGAAGAAAAAGAGCAGCAAAGCAGGTGCATCCAGCGCATCTTTAGCAAGTGAAGAACCGATCAAGGAAGACACTGAGTACGACACCGAACTTACATACGGGCACAACTTCGATTCCGGTGACGAGTTAGCTCTTACCATGGCTAACATTGATGAAATCCCCATGGGGGAATGGAAGAAAAGGATGCGCCACAACACTGGCCCGGGACTTGTGCAACCCCCAATTCCCGTGACTGCTACTTTTGAGCTCAAGGCTCATATCCTAGCTTTACTTAAAGAAATACATTTCTATGGAAAAGACCACGAAGATGCCTACAAGCATTTGGATGAAGTCAGTGATGTAGCTGATTACTTTAATGTTCCAATGTGCCTCGCGAGACTCAGCTACTTCGCATGCTCCCAGTGACATTCAAAGGCGCCGCTAAAGACTGGCTCAAATCACTTCCCCCCCCCCCCCGGATCAGTCACCACATGGGCCAAGATGAAAGAAGAATTCATTGATCACTTTTGCCCACCTTCCAAGATAGCCAAACTAAAGAAAACAATAGCTAACTTTGAACAACAAGTTGGAGAGTCACTATATGAAGCTTGGGAGAGGTACAAGAGCTTACTAAGAAACTGCCCACACCATGACCTAAATAGCCAGCAAGAAGTCTCCATTTTCTATGATGGAGTCAATGTCACAACCAGGCAGTTACTTGACTCGCAAGGCCCGCTCACAAATAAGCCACCCCCGGTGATCAAGGAATTAATTGAAGAATTCTCTAAGCACTCTAGAGTATACCACAACCCAATAAATGATGTTACTAGGGGAGCTGCATACGCAACTACTGAAGACTTATCCGCAGTCATGGATATGCTAAAAACCATGGATAGGGGGATGGATAAAATGGATCAAACGATCCATGCTATTCGGGTGGGTTGTAAAAACTACAATGGGCTTCATCTTACTAGAGATTGTGACTTGGATGAAAATGGCAACAAGAAGGTGCAAGTTTGTTACTCAAGTGGAGACCGATATGATGAAGATTGGCGAAAACCAAAGAAAGAGTGGCTCCCATATGAAGAGTACAAGAAGGCTAAGGAGGAGAAGTTCAGGCAGAAAGGAATATGTTTTTACCAAAAGGAGGAGCCGGCACAAGAAAGAAAACCAAGTTTGGAAGAAATGCTTACCAAATTTGTAGTTGCTTCAGAAAAAAGACATAGTGATCATGATGCCGCAATTCAAGAAACGAGGACCATGCTTAGAAACCAGCAAGCATCTATCCACAACATAGAAACGAAGCTAGGGTAACTTGCTCAACAAATCAACCAAAGATCACCGGGCGAACTTCCTAGTAAAACCGAAAATAACCCACGAGGCGCGCACATAAATATAGTTACAACAAGAAGTGGGAAAATAATCACTCCCCTGGCCCCTATTCAGACTGAAGCATCCAAGGAATCACAAAAGGAGGAGGCAGAAAATCAAAATCTTCAATCTGACAGCTCTACTCGCCGAGTACCAAATATGGACTCGACGAGTACCCTGCCAAATCCGAAGGAACAGGTCCCTGAAAATTTGTATCAGCCTCCAATGCCATACCCAGCCCGAGCTAAGAAAGAGAAGCAGGAAGAGGAGTACCAAAAGTTTCTAGATCATATCAAGGCTCTTCAAATCAATATACCCTTCATTGAAGCTGTCGTCCAAATGCCCAAATATGCCAAGTTCCGTAAGGAATTTCTCACTAATCGAAGGAAGATGGAAGAAGCGAAGAAGGTAGTCCTCAATGAAAATTGCTCAGCTGCTATGCTAAATAAGCTACCATAGAATAAGGGTGACTCGGGGAGCTTAACTCTACCTTGCCAATTTGGCAACTTGGCTACCATTCATGCCTTAGCCGATTTGGGAGCAAGTGTGAACCTAATGCCATATTCATTCTTTAAAAAGCTGGATCTCTCGGAACCAAGGCCAATTCGCATAGCAATTCACATTAGTGTAGTGACATAAGAGCATGGTTTGGCATGCAGAATTAAAGCTTGCACAATTGAACATGGTGATTTGGGTGTTTAAGAGATATATTGAATGTATATAGTGATACACAAAAAGGATCTAGATCTAGACTACATAATTAACACAAACTTACACACTCACTTCTACATCTCTCAAGCACACCTCTACAAGTGGTATGAACCCACTATTTATAGAGGTGTTTACATGTCTCTCTCTCACTCTAACAAAAAAATGGGTCTAAAGGCTAAAGCACCACATGCAAGTGGGTTTTACAAAAGTCAAACATTTACAAAGTCATGAATGAATAACTTTGCACCCCAACATTCTCCCCCTCAAAGTTAGGAATGAATGACCCACTTCAAATCTTCCAAATCAAGCACTACGCGGTTCGAGCCTCAAAGGTGACACATGTCGAAACGAACTTCAATCTTCAATTCTTCCATGATTCTTCAATTTGGTCTCTAGGATGTGAGACCATACAATCCGAGCAGCAACGAATGATCAAGAGTATTCCAAACTCCAAATAATCACCCTAAAGTTGCGCATAAAAACACACCCCAAAAATTTTCAATAAAACCAAACTCATTTCGAATACATCACTTTCAAACTTCCAATTGCATCATCTCGTGGCTTCAAAACTTCAAGATCACTTCGGTCTTCAAAACCACGTAATATGAAAAATTCAAGTTCGAATTTCCATATAAAACTTCTCCCCCCTTTTTATAATCGAAATTTGATTATAAAACTCCAAAGGAAAAAGAACGTGCTCTATTCGGAATTTTTCATGTTAAAACTCCCCCTTAACATGTGGCATAAACTTTGTGCTTCAATCCGGAAAATCCAAAAAATAATGAATTTTTATCATCGTTCACGGATCGCCTTTGACATAATTTCTCAAAAATGGGTAGAAATTGTCAATTTCAAAATTTTGCAGTGACCCGTTGCGCCAAAAACAGCCAAATATGCGAAACACACTCCCATTTGCGAAATTGGGTAAAATGTGTAAATTCGCACAAACTGCATGGACCAAATTTGAAAATATTCCAATTTCTCAAATTTTTTACCCCAAATGCGAAACTGGGTAAAATTTGTCATTTTGCAAATACTGCAGGGATGCGAAATGAAAATTCTGCACTTTTGTCATTTTATTATCCCACTAGTTTATAACCCGTGGGAACCACGGTTATAAAAATAATTAAACTTTTATAATAAAAAAATCAAAATTATTAATCAATTATTTTAAATAAATTACTAATTAAGAGATATTTTTATTAGTTATGTGAAATTATAATTGTTGATTCAAATAAATATATAAAAATAATTTTTAATAAATATTAGACTTTTTTGTGAATTAATGAAAACAATAATATAAAATTTAATATTTAATTTAAAATAGAGAATTAATACATTGAAAATAACATCACATTAATAAGGAAGTCTAATAAATTTAAAATGAAGAACTAATAGATTGACAAGTGGCAACACATTAATTAAGAGGTTTAATATAGTGACATATGGCAAAAGAACTACTCTTTTATTAGTATAGGGATTTTGCGAAGTTGGACCATTTGTATTATTTCGTGAAAAGATCAAGGACCAAATGCGAAACTATTTACTTTCTTCTTCATTGAATGATCATAACAGAAAATGCTTCGCATTTTAGCATTTTCATTCCCACATCCTTTGCATCTTTCACCCAATATAACCAAATATGCGAAATTGATTGAGACCCAAATGCGAATATCTCCAATCCATAACAAAATGCGAATGAAGATCCTGTTTGACTTCCAAATTGCGAACCATATTACATCCTTATATGCGAACCTAAGTGAACATTAAAATTGATCCATATATGCGAACTCATGTTTGTATCATCAACACAATCATTTTATTTTGCGAACTCAACTGAAACCCAATTCACGTCTTTGGAAATTAAACAATTGCATTTTTCTTGACTTCGCATCTTGACATCAAATCGATCATTTGTTCTCAGTTCATCACACACATTCAGTTTAATCGAACATTCAAACCCCACTCTAAATATGAGAATCTTAACAACAAATCCCAAATATTTCTAAGCCTTCGCACATCAAAATCAAATACATCGACTTTTCTCTGTGTGATCCTTCTTTCAAGTCTCGTTCCAAAATTATCAACCAAAATCGATATCAACCTTTCGAATCTAAAATTGATCAAACCAATATATCGATTCGAACATCACTGAGTTCGTGAGTCACAGTTTTATTTTTCAGTTCATCAAACATTGTTTTTGACTTCCATTACAGATCTTCAATCAACCAAACTTTCGATCTCAATTAACGACTCATAATCTCAACTCTAATATTGCTTTGCAGTTCAATTTCTCAAACGACTCAAAACAACAACATCAAAAGCAAAATCACTTCCAGATTCATCAAGAAATCGATTGTGACTTTTAGCTTTGACTCTTCCAAGATTTCAACAACAATAATGAACATCGAAAACAGATGAAATCGAAATAGATTTTAAAGCACGTCGAGATGCAATTTGACTCAAGAAAACTGAAATCGAACATCCGATTGATAATCGAATAGCCCATGGAATTTTGACATTTGAAAATCATCATTGACCTCTAGTCGAAATCGATTTTAAGTTGAATCAAAACCGCATTCTACTTTGAGATTGTTGATGCTTCATCGATTTGAAGACCTCGACATCATCGATGAACAAAAAGCAAAAGTTTTGATGGAAGAACAAAACGAAGTGGTAAACAATATAGATTTAATTTTGGGCTAAAAGTTATGTATTAGTTAGCATTGATGAACAGTAAGCGATCGAGATTTTGAGCTTCGAATATATGAACAGTACCAGATCCATTCTTTTGGATCATATACTTTTGGGCTTGATAACAAACACATGAACAGTAATTCTTGAATTTAAATTGATTTGTTTTTGGATATGATCAATTAAAAAAAATGGATCAACAATGGGGTTGAAACGGATTAGATCCAATGAGGCAAATTGATCAAAAATGAAAAACGAAAAATACGAATCGAAATCATGGACGTTTTGGAATCCATTTGAGAATTTGAGATACCTTTTTGACGAATCGAGATCCATTTTCAACGAACGAATCAAATTTGGATGATCTTGGTTCTTTTGTCGGAATGAGAAAATCTCCAAATCGAACATTGTACCACCCACCATGCGAGATGTACAACTCGTTCTTCGTGTTCTTCAACGATCCAAGAACATCTTCAAAAGAACCACTAACACTTTTGGGTTTGGACTTCAAATTCAATGCAACCTTTGGAGATTGTTGCTTTGGAACCCAAATTTGCTTCACAGATTTTGGCTTCACAACATTTGACGATTTTTGTGAGTAAACCCGCTTGTTTTGCGATTAATCTTCTTCTTCTTTTTCTTTCTCATCTTTTTGCATCTTGAAGACTTGACTTCATGAACAAACCCACTTTCAACAACATGAACATTTTGAGTTTGAATCAAATCTTTTGGAGTTTGATACTTGTGAATTTCTTGGATCACCGGCTTCCGATAAGGAATCATTCCTTCAAATGAATCATAAGAACACACAATATCATCTGTTTGAACTCCAATCGAGCAAAAAACTTTTTCATCATGAGAATCAACTTGAATCTTCTTATCATGAATTTCAAGAACATCAAGAACATCTTCAACAAACTTAAGAGCAAGAAGATCATTCGGGTTTTCAATAAGAGAAATGAAATACTTATCAAACAAATCTTTTTCATTTCCTTTCTTCATATCTCTCTCAATCATCAAGTTATTGTAAGCTTTAGTCAAGCATTCAATCTTTGAAAGCGGTTGAAAAATTAATCCTCCATGATCATTCTTCAAACCTCCATAAGAAATCAAAGTATCCCATGAAATCATCCCGCTTTTCAATATTAATCCAATAAATTGTTCTAAACCGACTTTGTATTTGACATCTTTAATGATCACAATCCAAAAATCACACTCCAAGTACACCATTTCCACCATGATCACATTAACTTGAAGATTTCTAGTGAGAGAAAGTGATTTTGAATGGGTTTTCTAGAAAGAGAAACTATGACTTAGTAAAATAACTAATATGCGAAACTACAAAAGAAACAACCACTTCGACTTTTACAATACACATACTCTACACTTAGCAAACAAGACAGTCACTTTCCCAAGAGGCATATGCGAAGACTTACTAGTCAAGGTGGACAAATTCGTCTTTCCCGCGGATTTTATAATTCTAGATATGGAGGCGGATCCTCAAGTTCCGATCATCCTCGGAAGACCCTTCCTCAACACTGCGAGTGCTATAGTAGACATGAGGGATTCAAAGCTTACTTTGCGGGTAGGTGATGATTTTGTAACCTTTGGGGTTGATCAAGCCATGAAGTATGCAAGGAACAATGACGACACGGCGTTCTCAATTGACATGCTAGACGAACTATTGGAAGAGTACGTAAGTGAAGATTCCAGCAAGTCCACAATTTTTGATGAAGAATTTGATGCAGAAAAAGACTTAATGGAGATCGAAAGGCTGCTGGAAGAAGCTGAATTTGAAGAAATAGTCAAGCAAATTGACAGCTCTACTCGTCGAGTAGGGCCGATCTACTCGCCGAGTTCATCCTCAGAAAAATCAGAAGTCGTGAATGCAGCTACCAACTCGCCGAGTAACTTACCTGCACTCGGCGAGTACAACAGTCAGAACCAAAAATCTGAGCTCAAAAAGTTACCAGAACATTTGGAGTATGCCTTCCTTGAAGATGGAAACCAAAAGCTAGTAATCATAGCCTCTGACCTGTCAAATCTGAAAAGGAAGAGCTAGTGCAAGTATTGAAGAAGCGGAAGCGGGCCATAGCATGGAGCATCACCAATATCAAGGGAATAAGCCCATCTTATTGCTCTCACAAGATCAATCTGGAAGAAGGAGCAAAGCCGGTTGTACAACACCAAAGAAGATTAAACCCGAATATGCAAGAAGTAGTCAAGAAGGAAGTGGTTAAACTCTTAGATGCGGGAATTATCTATTCCATTTCCCACAGTCCGTGGGTGAGTCCGGTCCAAGTGGTGCCCAAGAAAGGAGGGATGACGGTCATAACCAACGAAAAGAACGAGCTAATTCCGACACGAACGGTAACCGGTTGGAGAGTGTGCATCGATTATCGAAAGCTAAACGATGTCACTCGTAAAGACCATTTTCCTTTACCTTTTATTGATCAAATGTTAGAAAGATTATCGGGCCATAGTTACTATTGCTTTCTAGATGGATTCTCGGGTTATTTCCAAATACCCATAGACCCAATGGACCAAGAAAAGACCACATTTACTTGCCCAAGTGGGACTTTTGCTTATAGGCGCATGCCCTTTCGGCTATGCAATGCACCCGCAACTTTTCAAAGGTGTATGATTCCTGAAAAAGCATGTAAAACGAGCGTCAACTATAAAAATAGTTGGTGAGTACTCACAATTAAACAAAATAATATTGGTTCCATGAATTGAAATCAAAGTTTTAATAAAAGATTCCAATAATAAAAGTATATTGTTAAAATGAGTAAATAAGTATGTAAAAAAAAAGAGTTCTTTGACATCATGAGAGATAAAGTATGTTGCCCAAATAAGATGCAACATTCATATTCTCATGGAAGATAAAGTTCGTTACTCAAACGAGTAAACAAGTTTCATTGCTAAAATGAGCAATCAATTTCGTTGCTACAATGAGCAAACAATTTCATTGCTAAAACATGTATATAAGTTTTCAGTAATAAAAGTTCGTTGTTGTAATGAGAAACAAGGTTCATTGCTATAATTAATAAACAAGTTTATTGCTATAATGAGTAACTAGTTTGCATGTGTATGAGTAAACAATGAGTTCTCAACCAAACCTATGACTGAAGCCCTATCAAGATCTATGCTTATCGTTCCATAGATTAATATGGTATCATGCACTTCAGCAATCGGGCAAGTGAGGAGTTGTCAATTCCTAATAGCGCTATCCATAATGACCATTGGATCAAAGAGTTAATGGTTAGAGATAAGGGAAGGGCCTTAATACGATATGTTCTCATGTTCCGTGTTGCATAGACATACATAGAGAGATATAGCAATAAAATAGCAATCATGTTTGATACAAATCATTTTAGATACAACATTCAAATAATAGTTTTTCGGGACATGCTTTTCCACCCCAAAACATAAAAACTGAAAATAAGGGAGTGCGTGAATACTCACAATATGCATTGAGATGACGCAAATGATGCCTTAACTATGCTTCACTCGTACCACTATCGATTTCTACAATAATGGTATTTGCTAATGAGTCTCTAATCGAAATCTAACACTAGTATACTTACTACTACAATAGAATTATGCCAATAGTGTGTCAAAATTTAATATTGATAAGTTACAAACATTTTTTGTGAAAATTTAATTTCAATGAATCAATTGTTATATAACAATTTAAGTGGAAATTTCTCATTATTGAAATGCTAATATTTAACATTTTAAGAGGTGTTCCATTGATTAAATATTCAAAAACTAAATTAGTTTAGTTCTAAAATTTCCCAAAGTTTGCATTTTAGTTTTAATTGAAGTCAAAGACCTCAAGATAAATTTTCTTGAATTTTTGATTTGTCTGACTATTTTTCACGATTTTAGTTTCTTGAATAACCATAAAATCATGAAAAATACTAAAATGTTAATAAAAATTACTAAGCTTCAGATTTTGGTTCTAAATTTACTAAAAGACTTCTAGATAAATTTTCATGGATTATGAATATGTATAACCATTTTTCATATATTTAATTCTCTAAATCGATACAAATTCATGAAAAATAGAAATCAGTTTCCAAAATGAGCCAAACTTTTTTTGTTACTGTTATTAAACATTATTAAGCTGGGAAAAATATAAAAATTGATTTCTAAACTGTTTAACAATTTTTGAGCATTTATTCTAATTAAAATTGAAATAAATAGGAAACTGTTTCCAAAATTGCCTAAAATTTTTGTAACACTTGTACTATACATGTAGAAGCTGTGAAAAATATAAAAGATATTTTTCAATTAGTCTTTCTATTTTTCTTTGTTTTATCCTCTTAATAATCATTAACTGAAGAATAATTATTAAACAGTTAAAGTAAATTACCAAAATTTTTGAAAAGTTCATTTACAGTGTAAATAATCTGGGAAAATCCCAAAGGTGGTTTTTATCAACTGGAATCCGATTGTGTATTTAAGTATATTTAATCTTAGAAAATAGGAGAAAAATAGTATATAGAGGAGAAAAATCATCACTATTTTTATGTAGCCTCTTAATGTATAACAAGGTCTTCTGGTAAAATTTCATAATTTTTGGATGAGTAAAACTATTTTTCCTGTCTTTAGTCCATTATAAATACAAAAATCGGAGACAAATAGAAATACATTATGAAAAATTCTGAAAATATTTTTGTAAGTCTTCCACAGAGAGTATAAGCTGCAAAAATTATTATATACCCTTTTCAAATTATCTAAATCGGTTTTATGATTTATTGGGGCTAAACAAAAAGAAAATTCAAAACCATATTAAACAGTAACAAAAACCGATGAAATTTAATTTGGGGTCATTATTTAGCATAGGGGTCATCCAAGAATTTACCTAGGATTTATAGAGCTCAGAAAGTATTTTATATGATTTATTGCCCTATTTTATTTCAATAATTATAATAATTCGAGAAAAATGAATTATTTTCTGAAAATTTGTTGAATATCTCATTTTGTTGATGGGAATATTGGATTTGGTGAGAAAAGGATTTTTAGATATTTATTTGGAAATAAATCATTCATGAACATATTTGAAAGCTTTTAACAACATACTTTGATGGTCTAGCATCTAAGCTTGAAGATCATCACATGCATGTTTGTTTGAAGACCATTCATGAGTTTGAAATGTTCAAAATTCGCTTTTGAAAGAAAACTTAGAGTGCATGTGGTGATTTTCCACCAAAACTTGTAGAAAAGTGCATTTTCATGATCTTGACTTAGGTTTAGGTCCTTGGATTTCACCATTTAGAACATGCATGTTGTTTTTGGGTGAAATCCTACCACCATCATCATCAAAACTGAAGTGAATGAACATGCACACATATTTTCTAAGAGAAAGGTGTAGAAGAAGAAGGAAATGCAAGAAAAACCTTGAAAACATGGAGAAAAATGAAAGGAAGTCGTGTTCTACCTTAATGAACACCACTAGATGATGAAGATTTTGAGTTTGAGGTGTGTTCTTGGACTTATTCTCTGGAAAATTTCGTGGGTATAGAGAAATGAAGAGAGAAATAGAGTGGTGGTGATGAAGAGTGTGAGAGAGAATGAGGGGTAGAGTGAGAGAGAGAAGATGGAGTGGTAGAGTGAATAAGTGAGTAAATTGATTGAGTTTTGGGGAAGAGTGGTCTTGGGAGGGATGAGGCCGACCTTTGAGTGGAGAGATGAGATTTTATCTTGTTTTGCTTATTTATTTTATATTAATTCCTAAATTTTTATAAATTTTCTTACAATTTATATAAAATATGCATTTTATATAAAATTTGTTCATAACTCTTGGATGTTTAACTTATAAATGTAATGTCAATATTAATGAATTAAATTAATTTCCTTGATTATATTTCAACATTTTAAATATATTAATTTGATATTATAATGTTTATAAAAAAAATTTATAAGATTTTAATATAAAACTTCATAGATTTGAGTTTTTATGACTTTTAGGATTTTGGAGTTTAATAACCTTTGAATATAAAAATAAATTGAATCTTTGAGATTTCAAATTATCTTATGGTATTATAACTCTTTTATAGTTATAAATAATGTTTGTAATTTACTTTTATCGGTTTATTGACATTCTATATAGTGATTCCGAGATTCAAGCGAAATTGAGGAATCAAGTATACTAGTCCTACTCTTGAACTTTGACTTAAGTTTCTATGAGACTTTGAACTAACTTCTACTTCTAGGTCAAGTGCATGATGTGTGTATATGATTCATGAAATGTTGTTCGAGTCAAAGAGTGACCCAAATATGGATAGTCACTATAGCTCAATAGATGTAGAATTCACATATCAATGTGAAATGTAAGTACACTATCCATTGATTCTAATTGTTTCCAAGTTTCTAGTAGGTTATAACTTAGCTTCTAGTTACTAAGTCTAGTATGTGTAGTGCCTATATGTGCAACTAAGTCTAGTCAAATGTAGATCTGACTCGAATTTTGACGGTTATCATAGAGTAGCTGTTGATATGTGCGGGAATCCTCTGACTGCTGCCGCTGCTGCTCCGGAAATCCTCCGTCTATAATTCCCACAAAACACTTAGTCATACACTGCTAACTGTTCTTAGGGTAAAATGACCGTTTTACCCATGACCAAATCAAAGTCAAAGTCAACTTCTAGTTGGCCTGACTCGCCGAGTCCCTATCCTTCCATTTGTCCTTATACTCGTCTCTACTCGTCGAGTTAGGCGATGACTCGACAAGTTTTCCTACTAAATGAACATCGACTGAATCCTCATCCAACTTGCAGAGTTTAGGGCTGTTCACTATTCGGATAAAACCGAATTATCCAATTAGACAATTTGGGTTGGACTATTTGGTTCGGATATTCGGATTTTTGGATTGGTTTTCAACAAAACCGAATTATTATTTTGGATTTCGGATTGGTTTTGGTTTATAAAATAAGAACCGAATAGTCCAAAAAAACCGAATAAAGATTTATTATTTATCTATTTATTATTATTATTATTATTATTATTATTATTATTATTATTATATATATATATATATATACATATATATATATATATATATATATATTAATTTTGTAATTTATTTTTTCAAATAGGTTCAAAATGTTTCACCCGATAAAAAAAACATTAATATTCAATTTCTCTCAAAAGTTTTGTATCTATAAAAGATTTAACTATAATATATCTTTTTATTAGTTGTTTATTAATTTCAAATTACAACTAAATTATTTGTTTTTGCTTCTTGTGTAAAGTTGGGTAATATTATCATTATATGTCATCTTAAAATGTTTCGGTTTTGAAAACCGAATTATAAAAAACCGATCCATCCGAATTGTAATTGGATTGGATCGGATCGGATTTGAATTTAGTTTGGACAATTCGGATTCATGTTTTGAAAACCGAAATCAATTTGGATTTACTTGATTGGATCGGATCAAACCGATCCATCCAAACGAACACTCCTAGCCGAGTTGTATGAACAACTCGTCGAGTTCATGTTCAACTGATACACAGGTCCTGTCCTTGACTCGCCAAGTTATATGAACAACTCGTCAAGTTCATCGTCATCCTTAAGAAGATTGCCTTGGACTCGCCAAGTCTGCTTATGCACTCGTCAAGTCTCATGAACTTCCAAAACAATGGCTTAGTCCAGAACGTTGGGTCACTCCCCCGGACCCCCTAAAACCTTTCCACACTCAACTGGGTCCTTATGACCCTCAACTGATATGGGACAGAAACCTTGGACTCGCCGAGTCCAAGAATGGACTCATCGAGTTGGTCACATCCTCTCACTAAATCTTCGATTTCTGATGTACAACCCTTGATCAAAAGATAGATTTATGCTTCTACAATCGATCTTGCACGTAAAGTTACAACCTTTACGTGCTTACATGGGACTTTGAGCTCAAAAGGTCCTAAAACAATCTCTTACAATGCATGGGGCCTTCTTTGAGTGCAAGAGCCACTCCTTTCTGCCTTGTAACCCCTCTAAGGGCCTAGATCTGAAACATCAACCCCTAACCATGCTTGCAATCATGGTTGGTGACCAAAATGGCTTAGAAAAGCCCTAAAACTCCACAAAATGGGATCTATCAAAAGAACAAACAAGGTATAGACTTTATACCTTCTGTAGATTGCAAATGATGCTCAAAATCGAATCCTTCTATCCTCCTCTTGATCCTTTAAGCTTTTCCTTCCTTCCTTGGATCACAAAAGCACCAAAATCACTCCAAATGTCTTAGATTGCTTCAATAACGGCTAGAGTTTGCTATGGGGGTCTTCTGGGAGCAAATGGGACGAAGGAGGCCGAGTTAAGGTGTTTAAATAGGGTGCAAACCCTCGGGTTAGGGTTTTTGTCCGGAGAGGGCCTACTTGCCGAGTCCGGGACCCGACTCGTCGAGTCCACTACTTAAACCCCGCGTCTCACCCCGCTTCTACTCGGCGAGTTGATCCTTCAACTCGCCGAGTCCAAGGCCAAAATGCAAAAATATTAATAAAAGAATATGTACCAAGAACCAGGTGCTACAGTGGGTATGTTCTTGTTACCTTAAACTTCTGCTTAACTTAGTCGTGTAATAGGAATGTTGTGGGTTTTCGTGTGTGAAAAAAAGTAAAAACTTAATGTAGGTCCTTGGTTAGCCCTATATATGTTAGATATTAAATATCAAGGTGCTAGAATCACATATATGTTTTGGTAAACCCATCTTATACATGTTCGAAAAATGATACATTGTTCTCAAACATTGTTAACATAGAATACGAAGAACTCATCCACAAGACTTATCATTGGAATACAACTAATGTTCAGATGTTATGACTTATACCAAAACAGATTTCCCATTTTTATTTAAAATAACTTTGTTTAATGTTATTTTAGCATGAAAAAGTGTACGGATATTCGTTGACCATGGTATACAAACCTAATAAGATCGGTCGGTGCACCCTTTACTGAACATTGCAGTTGCTGATTTGGCGTCGCAGTGTGCTGCAAACACAACCATGACCCCCCTTACCGTAGCCTAAAACCTTATCATGTGTGATGACCTTACCGCACCATTTTTTTTCTTTTTGACTGTTGGAGTGTGTGTTGTGTGTGTATGGTAAGGTGCGGTATGACACCCACCGATTTTGTGGGGTGAGAGAAAAAATGATATGGCGATGACATGACAATGTAATAGTACGGTGAGTGCGGTTTGACATCCTATGGCCTAATAAAGTGGTTGGTGTAGAATCTTGTGAATTAATAAAAAAAATTATATAGGTGTTGGTGTGATAAAAGAATGGTAGGTGCGGATAAGATAATTGGTGGGAGTTGATAGTTTAATTAATAATAGCGTTGGGTTGGTGTTGATGTATTCATAAATTGTTGGTGTTGATGTATTCATAAATTGTAATATTAAATATAATATAGTGTTTGAAGTTGAGAATTTGATTTTAAACACTAAAATAACACACTTAAACATAGGGATGAGCATATGGACCGGGGAACCGGCTGGAACCGGTACCGGTACCAGCACCGGAACCGGAACCCTGGTCGGGCCGGGACCGGGACATTATTTTTGTAGATTTTTGGAACCGGGGACCGGTAGGAACCGAAACCGATAGAACCGGAAAAAATCGAAACCGTATGATGCTATTTTTCGAGGACCGGTTCCAACATTTGAAGACACGACAAGAACCGGTAGGAACTGGGAACTGGTAGAACCGCCGGGCTGGTTCAGTTCTTGATTTTGGCCGAAGCCGGTTCCCGGGTCGGGTCCGGTTCGGGCCAGTTCAGTCCTTTTGCTCATCCCTACTTAAACATTCACGGCGAAAAAACTAATTTATTGTTAATTTTGAATATTGAATGTCCAACAATCTGGAATCCGAAATACCTCATTCTCGACAAAAATATCATTTTCCCATGACAAACAATGATTATTTCAATGATATATTTTATTCTTGATGGTCATTTTTGACAATATCACTTATTCTTATGTTGTATGTGTCATCATTATACTTCCAATTTTTTAAACAAGTTACTATAATATAATCTAAATAAAATGTAATTTCATCGTTATACTTTTATAGATTTTTCATAATATAATGTTAAACGAGAAAAAGAAGACACAAGATTATAGTTTGGTATATTTATAAATACAATGTTTTAACCTTAAAATGTTTGAAGTACATTTTTATTTTATAATACAGTACACATTTAAATGAAAGTATTTTTTGCATATAGATTTTTGTGAAAAAAACCAAGTAAATTCCACAAAACCATCCATGCAATTTATCATTTGTATGCGTATGGTTAAGTTTATCCCATTTTTGCCGCTTTCCTTAAAAATGATTTTTCGTCAAGTATGCCTCTTAGAAAAGCAAAAGACTCGTTTATTTTTTGTGCAACTCTATTAGTTAAGGTTATGTTTTGGTGGTCCATTACACTATTAATACACATAAAAGTGACCAAGCAAAGGACGTGGATTAGGCTACACGGTGTCGATCGGTTTTCACCGGCGGTATTCCTACGTGGCAGGGGTTACCGACGGTGAACACCGTGCCACACCTTCTTTTTTTTTTTTTTTTTTTTTCTCTTTACGGGCGGTGGGTTTCCAGGCAAAGATGACCATTGTTTGTGACAGTTGTGCGCATTCATTTTTTTTTTTGACAAAACTTCAAAAATGGTCCCTATGGTTTTTGAAAATATCAAGTTTAGTCATTAAGTTCAAAAAACCTCACAGATGGTCCTTGTGGTTTCAAAACTTTTAACATTTGGTCCTTTTCGCTAACTCCGTTAGCTTTTGGCCGTTAAGTGAAGGGCAATTCTGTCATTTCACTTCCATAGGGACCATTTATGAAGTTTTACCTTATTCAAATATATATATATATATATATATATATATATATATATAATTATTTAATATTAAAGGCTCTCTCTCTCTCTCTCTCTCTCTCTCTCTCAAGATTCCAAAAACTTGAAACAAGGGCGGCTAACCGAGAGTCAACTCGGAAGTATTTCTTTCCATTCTTCTTTCTTTTACTTTATTTCATCTGTGTTGCAATGTTTTTGAGTCTTTTCGAGGGTTCGGTACAAAACAATTTCTTATCTAAGGAACGAAAGCAAATTGGTTTTGAAAAAAAAATCGTAATTTTTGAGGTTAACAGAAGAAAATGCACGGCCATCACAAAAAATGCATGGGCTAGGCATAAAACACACGGTCTAATATTTTTACCCGTACTTGGGCTTCGAGGTTTTTTAAGAAATTTTTTTTTGGCACAGGCAAACTTGAAAAGACACAAGAAAAGGTCCAAAATACACGACCTAAGCCTTAGACCGTGTGTGTCGTTGAAGATTTTAAACAAATTTTTTCGCATGGTCAAGAGTTAGAAACGCACGGGCTAAATCACGAAATGCACGACCTAGGGCTAAACGGTGTGTCCGAGTCGCATATTCCAAAAAAAAATTGCATACGGTCGTTCTCGAAGTAGCACATGTAACATTGAAAACGCATGGCCACCATTAGACCGTGCGATCCAAACATGTCTTGGAAACCCTAAAATGCTAAAACGCACAAGAACAAGCACGCACGGCTCCTGATATATTTGAAAAAAAATCTTTGAGCATGCGTTTTGATCAAATATCGTCGAGTCCTTCTCTCAAGATTGTGTGTTTTTCTTCTACCCTCTAAACCTAACTTTGGCTGAAACCTCCTAAACCCTAACCAAAGTCTCGATTTCTTTCAAATTTCTTCAAGATTAAAACACCAAGGATTTCAAGAGCAAGCTTGGGGAGGTGTTTTGGAAGGAAGATTGGAAGCCTTCATCTCTAATTGTGCATTCCACCATTGAAGAGTTCAAGATTTCTTGAGGTTGAAGATGAAGTGAGCAATTCAAGCAAACATCGCAAATTCAAGAATTTCAATGGTACATTCCTTCCATATCTTAAGTTTTATGTATTAATTTGAAGTTTGTTGTGCTAGAATTGTTGCGAATTTGTTCTTGTGCTTCACATAATTGTTCATTCGTGCTTGTCTAGTTGTGCTCTAGTCTTTGGTCACCGCTTGTCTGTCATATATTCGGCTTGTCATCATGCTAAAATGCAAAAATCCAATGCCAAAGGAACAATTAGAATCCAAATATGGTGCCACCACCATTGATCATAATTGTCTTGAGCACCATGACCGCTTCCTTCACCTGAAGGACCACGAATACTCTCATCAACGGTTTGTAGATATTCTCACTCTCCAAGAACTAGGAATTTATGATGGCGTCCTTAGGTTGTTTAGCAATATCGGTTGGGAGAACCTTCTCACTTTGGAACCACTGAAATCGTATAAAAACACAACCATTGAATTCTTACAATCTTTGGAATTCAATGACAATGCCAAATGTCTCTCATTCCATCTCATGCAGTTGCACTTTTTTCTGAGTTTAAACGATCTTAGTGGTTTTGTTGGGATTTCTACATTCAATACTTATGGTCCCAAATTAGGCTACATGCGAGAGAAAAAAAATACCCTTTTCAAAACAAAAGTGTTTTGGAAGGAAATCATAGGACTTGATGTGTATGAGGCTCGATCTGCCAAAGCATCACAAATCATTCATTCGGTCTTAAGGGTGGCTCCTTGAATTATTGCTAATATTGTCTTCCCCTAAGAATACGTTAGCAGAGCCGGTAAGAAGGAGCTAGAAATTCTTTGGTACATGGTCACCAGCTTGAAGAGACCACATTTTGGCGCCTTCCTTGCTTCCAAACTTCTCAAGGTCTCTACTAGCGATTCCGACCCTATCCATTGTGGCTAGATTATCACTTATCTAGCCTAGGGTGTTCATAACCGGATATCTGGAAATTCGGATATCCGAATTTCGGATAATTGATTTTTGGTATCCGATTCCGTATCCGAAATTTTGGATATTCGAAATTTCGGATACGAAATCGGGTACCAAATCGGATATCCAAAAATTTGAAATTTTGTTAAAATTTGAAAAACATATGAAGTTTTTAAGTTAAAAATACATATTTTTAAATTAGAAAGACATATGAAGTAATATAGGTATTTAATTAAGGGTATTATCAACATGTTTTAGTTACTAAAATTCATATCATAAGACATATGTGACTAAAATAACAAATAATGTATAAAATAAAATCAAAATTTTCGGATATCGGTTATCCGAATTATCCAAAAAATCTGAAAAGCACTATCCGATTCCGATTCCGATTCCGATTCCGAAAAATTGGATATCCGATTTTTTGGATAATTCGGATTCAGAATTTCGGAATTTCGGATCGGAATTTCGGATACGGATATTTTTGAACACCCCTAATCTTGCCACCCACCTTACTTGTGCCGAGCTTTTTGAGAGCAACCGCCCAAATCTCGAGAAAATCACACAAGGATCCAATATCATCACATCTAATGTCCTTGTAGCCACATCTTTTTTCCACAGAGAAAGTGACGGTAATATCACATGGTTGGTGCAGGGTGAGCCACATTTATGAGTTCCTGCTGGGGATTTCAGTTCCCTCCAGATCCAGTAGGACATCACTCAGACTCGGTGGTGTCTACCAAAGTATACTTTTGCAGATTCCATTCCATGCGCTCCTGAGCCCATACCGAGAGCTCTTAAGCGACCAGTTGTTGACCACGAATACGACACTCGTGCTAATATACATATTCCTCCCACTCACTCCACTCCTCCCACTATAAGGGATAAACTTATGTTGCCCTGGTAGAGACCGCACGTTACTTCTACACCCGGCGGGTGACTTAGTACCATGACATATACATGGGGCGTTTTGATCACCTTGATCAAGCTGTTGCTGACATTCACGTTGAGTTGTCTGCAACCAACGCCTCCGTTCAACAATTGACACAAACGGTACAAGAAGCTATGCAACTCATGCAACGGTGGACCCCCGAGGTCAGTAGGTTTCCCTACCCTCTCCGAGCATCGAGGATGATGCTTAATCTTAAGCTTGGGGAGGGGTCTTTGTACATTAGGTTCTAGTTTCCACATGCATTAAAAAAAGCATTTCCAAAAAAAACACAAAAAAAATTCTAAAAGATTTTACTTTTCTTATTTTCATTTTTTTCATGCATTCATTTCAAAGCATTCAAAAAAAATTACAAAAAGATTTTGTTTTCAACTATTTCTTAGTTTTCATTTTTAAAAAATTCCAAAAAGATTTTCTATTTTTAGCGTTTTTATCTTTTTGCATTATAAAAAAAATATTAATCTAAAGGAACCTAATCTTCTTGAACCAGTTGAAGTGGTAAATGAGTCGTGGCTTGAGATTAGAACTTGTTCGTTTTTCAATAAAAATCTTGATGCAACCTAATCACACAAAAACATGTCTCCCGAAGCTACTCGTGCAAAACAAAAAATGATACGATTATCAACACCGAAGCATAACAACAATTATAGGTTAGCCCTTGGAACACACAACCGTTCTTATTAGTAGTAAGTGCTCAATCACACCCAAACTCCAAATTCAAAAAACCATAAATTGAATATAAAATTTCAGTGACTCGAATATTCCAGCGCTCTAAAGAGTCCTTTCTACCTATTCCCTTTTAAATATCCTGCTTGGGGACACTGTTTCCAACTATACCTACAGGTCTTTGCGCGTTTGCATCAGTCCTCCGAAATATGTCTTAGAAGTCTCTCACGGTAATTGATCGTGAGATGTCCTAACAATAGAAAAGGTCGAGGACAAAAATATAAATAATTAGGACAAGCAAATAACTTAAACATGTAGATGTGTACTCTTCCCTCACAACTATGATCCTATGTTTATGCCATAGTAGCGCCCTCCTTGTGAACACCATCTTGGTATGTCACGTCAAGCCGACATTTAAGCATGAGTTCATCTTCAGATAATTTGAAAGTGCGCCCTTGCGAATAGAACTTTAAAGGAGTTGTGCAGGGACAAAATATAAAAGAGTCAAAAAAAAGTTGCATGAATAATTACAGCTAGGAAATAAGCTTGGCTGTCAAAAGATCCCCTTTGACTTGAACTTGAACTTATGACATCGGGATTGACTGTGAACTACTTTGACTGGTGTAAGTGGTTTGAAACATGTAACCAATTTGGGTAAATATTGGGGAATTTTTAGAAAAAGATTGTTGTTAGTCAAAAAATAGTTGGAGTTGGTCATTGTCATCCTTTGTAAAATGAAAATGATTGAGCATGTTTTTCATCACATGTTTTCACGAGAGTAAGATCATAATTTGTTCCATGTGCTAACCCAATATCTGTAAAAATGAACAAGTGTTGTAACTTTTGATTTTGTTGAGTTGTGTTAGGGAGTGGCTAAAAATCTTTTTTTAAATGTTATATATCTTTGTGGGGTTAATGTGAAGTTATCTCAAGGCACGACAAGTACACCTTCGACTATATGACACAATGAGGTTAATTAGATTGAATCTGTTCGTTATGTTTTGTTTATTGCATTGATGTTTGAAAAATATCTTTGAAGCTTTGTTAATCTTTTGTACATATGTTATTTTCATTAGTTTTTCTTTTATTGCATGCAGACAGTGTTAATTCCCTTTAAGTCCTCTTCATTATTTCCGTTCTTTTTATCCTAGTTTCTTTTTACTCACCTATCGTATTCTCTAAGGTGATTCTTAAATTTGTTCTTTATTGAGGACAAGAAAGGTCTAAGCTTGGGGAGGTTTGATAGGTGCATTTTATGCACCTATTTTGCATGTTTATTTCCGTCCTTTCGTAGCATTCTATTTCATAATTATTGCATTTAGTTAATTATTTGGGCAATTGCATATTTCATTAAGAATGCTTGGTACTTCACCATTTTTGATTTACTTTGCAGGCATTATGGAGCTTGGAGCATAGAGTATGGAGCATGGAGCTTTGGATCATGAAGAGAAGATGGACCGGTCATGCCATGGAAGAAAACATGAAGACATAACCAGAGTCCTTGTTGCATTGTCATCATAGCAAAGGACTACATTTGAAACACGGTTCATGTCACACCGATACGAGTCATGTTTGTCCTTTCTCATCTTATATTTGAGAAACATGACTCGTGATGAAGCTAGACTAAAGAAGGAGCCAACAGTAAAGAATTATTGGACTTTTAGCGAAAAGCATGGGCCATGATAAAAGCACATGGCCATGCCAAAAGCACATGGCAAAATGACATGATCATGTTAAAAACGCATGGTCTTATGGAAAACAGGTGAGCACTTAATAAAACAAGGGAGCTCGCTATTTTTCACAGGGAGACGGTTTTTTGGAGCAATTTTGGGCGATCTTTGGCGATTTTGGGAGATTTATTGGAGTTTTTGAGAAGACCAAATCATTCCAAACACTTTTGATTTCATTTTGTAATCATTAAACATTTCCAATTCCATATTTCTTTTTGATTGATTTATTCTTATCCATGTGTAGCTAAGAAACCCTAATTTCTATTTGTTGTTCAAAACATGTTGATTACTTGACTTGAAGTATATGATTTGATGTTTGATTTGTGATTCTACTATAGTGAATATGTTTTTGTTTAAACTAGAATCCTTGAATTCGATTTGTGTTTGATTGGCCACTTTCATGAATTGAATTTTTGTGTAGTTAATTAACTTTTTGGGCACGTAATCATTCTATTAAGTTAATAATTGGTAACAAACAATAAGTTTTCTTATTGTAAAACATACATCACATGTTTTCACACTTCTGAGCATATGAGAAGAAATGAACATTGTTGGGAAGCTTGTACAAAACTTAATGTCATTTTTCAATACAATATAAGAGTGTGTTTAGGTTGAATTACTAAAGCTAGGTCTAGTCAAAGAGCGTGTTTTGGTTAGATAATTTGGCAAGCGAGAGGTATTAGAGTGTGTTAATATCTTTCAATACCAACTTAGAATAGCAATCATGAATTACATCAAGTCATCATCAAGTTGAACAACAACATTGAGAACTAGAGCTATAACCCTTCAATCAAATTGTTTACAAGTTTATTTCATTTTCTGCATGTTTTTAAAGTAGACTGTGATTTTATTATTTTACATTTGCAAACAAATCCCCCCCCCCCTTTTGTGATCAAAGTACGTTGCGCAAAGAGGTATAGACTTTTATCTTGTGTCTCTGTGGTTCGACCGTGCTTTCCTTGTACTACTTTTAGTGCATTAAAACAATGTATTTGGTGTCTGTTGTACCCCTATTATTTGTTGGGTTTGACACGCCTAACACCTCTTAAAATCTTCCGCATCCTCCTCCTCTTCCTGTGACTCTCCCATCATCATGTTTTCCTCCAGTTAAAAGATATGAGACTACTTAAGCCCTATTGGCATGTAAACACGAAGATGGAAATTATGTGTATGCGTATCTTCTGAAAATGAAATCGTACATTGACAAGTTGGGAAGACTGGATGTCGTATTCTCAAAGGAGCAAGCCATTGATTTGGTTATTCTCTCACTTCCTAAATCATAGGGTCAGTTCGTTGAGAACTTTCATATGAGGAATCTTGCCATGATCCTAACTGATCTGACCCATATCTTGATATTTGTTGAAAATGAAATGCTTAAGAACACAACTAAAGCAGAAATGCTTATAGGGTCTAATCCCAAAAGTTCATGAATATTGAAAAAGGAGATATTGGTGATCAAGAAATGATTTTTCTTCCCAATCAAAAGAGATCAGCAAAGGTCAAACCGTTTGATCGTATGTTAAAGAGAATGGCTCACTCTAAGATCATTCCATAAGTTGACCCAATGAGTCCATCTGTTTCTATTGCTAATTAAAGGGACGTTAGAAGTGAATCTGTCCAAAATACCTAAAGGATCTTAAAGATGGTAAAATAAAGTCATGTGAATCTACTTCAGGTACATCCATTATCTAACTCCATTAATTTAATAAGTTCCTATTCTTAAACTCTTAATACATAATGTGTTGATCGCATTTTGATGGTATTGCAAGATCTAAAAGAAAGAATGAAGCTTGAGTAAAGTGAGCTAAATCTAATCGTGAGAAATGGACTTTAGTTGCATGGTTCAATGGTTAGATTTTGGAGCTACTACTAAGGAGTTAGGATAATTTTAGCAGTTTGCTTTTACTTTCCAAAGATGTCTAGAAACATAGTTTTTTCATTCATGCATTGTAAGGACAAGTTCCAATTTTCATTTTATTTCAATAAAAGTGAAGTTTTGGTTTATATAGTTGCCTTATATTATATTTCCTTGAAATAGAATAAATGAAGTGTGTAGATTATGTTTCTAATTGCAACAACCATAAATTTTACGCCAAATTTAAAATTTTTAAATCATAAATAAAAACCAAATAGCATTGTTTACAAATGTTTTCAAATCATTTCCCATCAGAGTGTCCCAAAAAACATAACATAAGGATGAGGAGCGGTACGGTCACGCCTTCGCCTTTCCATGACCTCCTAAAGTACCTGAAACAGTAAACTGAAAACTGTAAGCCCGAGGGATTAGTGAGCTACCCCTAAAATACTAATACCACACTGACAATACCATATCAGTAATAATCAATCAATCAACATGCATACTGGGCCATCAGCCTGACTGGACCGCCCTATCGGGCTTACAGTCTGTTTGAATCTATTTCGAGCCTTCGGCATGACTGGTTCGCCACGTGGGCCTACAGTCCCCCCAGTCCGCTCATAGGGTATATTGGCCTTCAGACCAAAGCAGGACCGCCTCAACCCAACCAAAGCAAATAACCATGTGCACATATAACATGTAATCACATAACAGTCCATAGACAAACAAATCAATCTAGCAGATCATAAGGCATAGCAACTTCCTAACCAGGATACCGACCTAACCGGTCACTAACATAGCATCATCCTATATACCAGGATACCGACCTAAACGAGGTCACTAACATAATATTTTCCTAATTACCAGGACGCCGATCTAATCAGATCAATAAGCACATCAACCCGTACATGTACAAATATCAGATATAACTATCTCACAGATCATTGATCATAGTAATCTCTCATAACCAAAACACCAACCTAACCAGGTCACTAACATATCAATCCTAATGGATCATAAGAACACGACAACATACTGTCTATCTAGATACCGATCTAACATATCATAACCACATGTAGCATACCATAACAATAACAACTAAAGGGCCGACCTTGGTGCCGTAGACCCTATCGATATAGTGAGGAAAACTCACCTCGCAGACGTAGACACGAAAGGTAAACTCCAACTCTCGGACCACTAGACACAGGATCCACCACCTATCATCATAGTACGTCGTACTCATAAGTCCTTAACCTTATAAGGTACCCCATAACCCACTAGTCAACCCCTGGTCAAAGTCAAAGCCCTCCGTCAAGTTCAACAGTCCATGTTGACCTCAACTCGCCGAGTACACCCAGCTACTCGCCGAGTCCCTTGAAACACAATCCAACTCGCCGAGTCATCGAGGTGACTCGTCGAGTTCCTTCGAATCCCGATCAGACCTTAAGGCCACCCGTCGAGTTCCCTCCCTGCGACTCGACGGGTATACGCGCGAACATATTCTAGGTTAAAACCCATCCGACTCGCCGAGTTGTTCTTCAACTCGTCGAGTCTCATGACAATCTTCATCGTACTCGACGAGTTGTTCAACCAAATCGTCGAGTTCAATGGCCATCTTCATGCAACTCGCCAAGTCAACCTTGCGACTCGCTGAGTCCATTCATTCCTCTTTCCATACCGATCCATTTTGAGCCATGCAGCGGCTCCAAATCACAGATCCAAGCTTCTAGGGCTTGCTTATCACGTAAAGTTGCAAACTTTACGTGCATACATGCCTTTAAAGGCTCAAAATGGCAAATCTAAGCTATTGATGGGTCTTTATGCACAAAGGGGACCTCAATCACGATTAAAGCTGCAACTTTATGCTTCTAGAACCCAAAGAGAGTCCAGATCTGAAGTTACAACTTCAGATCTAGCCCATAACTCATCATACCAACTTGATATTCCATGAAAACCCTAAAACTCACCCAATAAAGGAGATCTATAAGGAGAATGACGGTTTGGGTACCTTTGGAAGTTGATATCTGAGATGAGTGTTGATTCCCAGACTCCAATTGCTTCACTCTCCTTCTCCACCAAGTCTTCTCCCTCCAAGGACTCTCTTTCAAGCTTCAAACACACACGCAAGGTACACACACACGAATAAGGCTCTGAAGGGTTCTTTGGAACTGTAAGGGGGTCCAAGGGCGGCTAAGGTCCCTTTAAATAGGGGTGCAAACCCCAGGAATTAGGGTTTCACTTGCCAACTCCTACTCGCTGATTCCCAATATGGACTTGTCGAGTAGGTCACTTATCCTGCGATCCTTCTCGATGCTACTCGACGAGTAGGGCCTAATCCAAAAACTCATATTAGCAATACCTGAGAATCGGGGCGTTACACTAATAATAACAGTATTAATTGTGATTTTGATTCTTATGATACTATGCTTGTGGTATTATCATATTTTACCAAATGAACATAAATCTCATCACCAAGACTTAATTGGACAGAAACTTGGAGTCATACAATTCAAATTGCATGATGCACGAGAACCGCTCATCCAAAATCTCCATAATTCATTCCTTGACCGAACCAAAGACCATAGGAGTTTGATCCAAAATGTTGCGGGTGATCTCCGACGAGATGAAGTCCTACGTTTGCTCATCCATCGGTTCAATGCCAACACTTGAGCCTGAACCAGATCCTAAACCTCCTCCATGAGTGCTCATCACCATACTAAAAAGCAACCATACAATAATCAAAACATACTCAAAGAATCCTCTTCCCACAGGCTTCCTAGATTCTCCGTGACTCCCCTCGATTCAAATATGAATCTTGTGCTTTTAGTAGTACGGACCCAATACTAACTTCCACACCTACCCATACTTTCCTCAGGAGTTATCTCAAATCCTCCAAGTCACCTTCTCAAATCGGTACTCAAAGTACCTATTAAACAACGCAACCCAACCCGGTAAAGCAGTTCATAGGCTCTCCTAGGTTCTCGACCTCACCCTGCCATCAACTGTTGAAAAAATCCCAAGAATGTCAGCTAACCACTTCATGAATACAATCACATGCAACAAATATTAGATAATCCTTCGAGTAAAAGATTCAACCCTACAATGGTTAGACTCAGACAAGAGCTGAGCAATAAAGTCAAATTCATCACTCTGATATTATTTAACCTTTGCAACATGTGGCTTAACACATTCACTTAATAGTTAACTCACATCACTAAGAGTTCCACAAAGCACAAAACAAGCAACATTCGTGCAGTAACACTATAAGCCAAAAAACAAACGAAGGGAATCCCACACTCACTTGCTACTACCATGATAAGAACTTCTACTCTCACTTCTGGTTGACTTATGCATACAATTATAGACAATCCAGGATCAAATAGACTATCAAATAAAAGATTCTAACCTAGGACTACAACCAGACAAGGAGCAGGAAAGAAGGCCAAATCAGTCATTCTAGGGCTATATGATCCTAACTGTATACAATTTTAAAGCATACACGTAGCAATTACTGTTACCAATACACATTCCCAATCATAACATGTTGGATTAGTGTCTAAGTCCATAACTATTTTGGTATGTACTTGACCCGATGGTGCATGGTCCTTTTGGGTTGCCTTCACCAAAGCAACTTGATAGGATGAATTATGGAGAGAAAGGATTAAATATGATTTATTAATATATTATGAGAATAATATATTAAAGGATAAATCATATTGTTTGATTAATATTAGTTAAGAATTAATTGATAATTAATTTTGTGACTAAAAGAGATTAATTAAACTTAAGGGACTGGAATTGTAATTATAAGATAATTGCAATTGGGCTATGGATTAACTTATAATATAAGGTTGGACGAATTCTATGGGGAAACCCATTAGAAATCGTCCAAGGCTTATTAAGGAAGGAGTCCATGGGTTGCTTAGGGCTTAAGCATCCAAATTAGGGTTTTCTTGTTAGATAACCCTAATGGCCTCACTATTTAAGGACCCCTTAGGCACCAAAAACGTGTGCAACTGAATCCTTAGGGTTTCTACATGTTTTTGGGTGTCTCTTCTCTTCTCCTCTTCATCCTCTTGCTCTTGGTGTTTGTGAACCATTAGAGGAGTGACATTTGTGACTCTAAGCTTTCTAAAGTCATTACTAGGAGGATTTGAGGTTGTTATTGCTACATAACAATCAAGGTAATATCTTAAACCCATTCTTATGTTAATATTGATTATCATATGCTAGATCTAGGGTTTAAAGTCTTGGATGAATTGCATGTACAATAGAGAAACCTAGATCCAAGCATTAGGGTTTGTATGAGCACATAGGATGTTCTTATGGCTAAAATCCATCAGTGGTATCAGAGACTTGATTGGTTTCTATTGTATTGATGCCTTGTATGTTCATTCTTATTGCAAAATCGAAATTTTGGCTTTCTGACTGCTGAACTCGGCGAGTTCCAATGTGGACTCGGCGAGTTGGCTCCTACTCGGCGAGTCCATAGAGGAACTCGGCGAGTTCGAGTGTCAGAAGGAGGCAGTTTCAGAATTTCTTGCTGTTTTACTCAAAGATACTTGCCTTAAATGTTATGGGTCATTAAAATTCGAATTTAATCATATTTTGAGTGTATACTTGATTAAACAAAAGATAATTACCAATTGATTAGATAATAACTTCCTTATTTGATTAAAGTTTGATTATTTGTATTAATTGGGTAACTTATCTTGCAAGAAATTAATTTTAGGACAAATTAGATAATAATTAGATTAATTGTTTAATTTAAGTTATTTGCTATTTGATCCTTGTGTTTTGAAAAGTTTCAAGAGTTGCCCTTAAGTTTTGGAATTCAAATTTTGATTAAAAGGTTTGATTTTGAAATATATAAATTCTAAACCCTAATGTTTTGAAATGTTTCAAAACTTGCCTTCAAGTTTTTGGAATTTAAAAGTTGATTAAAAGTTTAATTTAGGAATGTTAAATTCTAAAACCCTAGTATTGTTTTGAAAAGTTCATATCACACCCTTATGGTTTTATTAATTAATTAAAGTGTATAATTAAAAGAGGTTTAATAAATCCATAAAGTTTTGGTTCACAATTTAATTAAATTTGACCACATAGTATTTTAAAAGTGTAAAATACACCCTATACTGTATATAACATTAAAAGTCTAACATTATATATATGTATGAGTAAAAGTCAGTCTTACCGTTAGTAGGCCTCATTCACGAAGCTGGTCTATAAGGGGTGTTTAAGGAAATTGCCTATAAAATGGCGATTGAATGAGTATCGACTCTTATCCACCGCACTCTTGACTAGTGGAGGGTCGTTAGCCGAACGGGTAGGATAGGACAGAAACCTTCTATTATAAGTATAATGAAGTACAAAAGTAACTAAATGTTTTTAAAATTCCCAATATTAGTTACTTTAGGCAAAAGTGAATTGATGCAATTCCATGAAATTACACTTTGTGACCTTGCGAAGACGTTAGTGGAGCGTGTGTGGTTAACCGGCACACTAAATGGTTCTAAGCAAAGGTAGCAAAGGGTGACTCAATGTTTGTCATAGTTCGGTGGAGCGTGTGTGGTTAACCGGCACATCGAATAGGTGACTGTAACATGTGGGGGGCACCATGTAAGTTTGCATGGTTATTCACACCCGCTTTGTGATACTCGACATCCCAGTCACAAACTAGAGGGGCATATCGAGATTTAAACATGTCATTGAAAAGTTCAACGAATCTCAATGGATCTAGGAGTTTTTAAAGCATTTAAAACATAATCTATTTTTTTGTTTTCATGGTGGAAAATTAGTGAATCGTCATTCACTTACCTTCAAATGTTCTGCAATTTGGGTTACGGCATCCCTCTCCCGAGTTGTGGAATATTGTGTTGGGTCCTAGCCTTAATATCTCATTTGGGTGATTTATTAAGGACTCAATTAATCAACTAACTTGAACTTATTTTCTCCCGTTTTGTAGATGTCAAAGTACGACAACTATGGTCTTCCCATATCCCGTGGAACAAGCATTCCACATGAAGATGATATTCCACGATTCGATCGAGGAATAGAAGATCATGCTTCACTTCCTCCTCCTCCTCCCGTTGTTCTCCCTAACCCACAAGATCGAAGAATTGAAAGGTTCAATGTCACTAAAGCCCTATTGGAAATGAAACATGAAGATGGTAAACCCGTGTGTGCCCACGTTCTAGGAATGAAATCACACATCGATAGGTTGATAATGTTGGGTGCGTTATTCCCTGATAAGTTGGCTGTGAACTGGGTTCTGCAGTCACTCCCTGAATCATATAATGAGTTCAAAAGAAAGTATTATATGATGGATCATGACGAAAACCTCATTGACCTAACTTACATGCTCATTGTTGCTGAATCGGATATGATTTGGCAAAGCAATGGAGCATATTTGTTGGGAAAGTCAACCAACCATACTTTCGAGGACGTTCTAGGAGAACCGACCTGCGTTTGCTACCAAGAGAAAGGGCGTTGGATACAAGTCTGCCCTAAGAGCCTGAAGAGTCCAGAAGATGGGAGAGTCAAAGAGTATGGCTGTGCTTCAGGTAAAATCCACTATCTAACTCCATTAAGTTCCTATTCGTTGATTCTTAATACATGATGTGATAATATTGCATTTGAATGTTTTGCAGGATCAGTGAAAAGAGAGGAAGCTTGATGAAAGAGCAAGATGAGTATAATCACAAAGAAATGGATCTCGATCGCATGGATTTGAAGATTAGATTTTGAGCCTAGAAAGTTATGATAGAGTTGTTAGGAATTTTTTCTTTTGACTACATAGTTTTCAGTTGATTTTACATTGTAAGGACAAATGTTTTCCGCTGCTTTTATGAATAAAATAAATTTTGGTTTGACTTATTTATTTACTTATTTATTTCCTTGCTATGAAATCGTTATGAAAAATTGGTGTTCGCATATTTCTACAACAAATGGATGTGATTCTTAATTATGTTATTTATGGAAATGTCAAGAATTTACCAAATAGAGAGAGTTTATCATCGCCCAAGTTTCAATTAGACAGAAGCTTGGAATCATGCAACTTGGTTGCACGATGAATGAGAAATTTCATATTTGAAAATTAGACTAATTCGTTGACAAAGTGTCAAGTGAAGGACTAGGAGATCGAGTACACAAAGTTGTGTGTTGATCAAGTCCACCACAAAAGTAACAAAGATATTCGTCATGATTTACTAAAGGTTTAGTAAATATGATTATACTTATAAGATTAAGTGTAATTCTGAATTGATTGAAAGAGTTTAAATCAATAGCAAAATGAATAAGAAGAATCAAGTAGGCAGAAAGATAAAAGTTTCTCTATTCTAAGAAGAAGGGAGAGTACCTTTTATTATGTTTTATGATATGTCTTAATGATTAAGAACCATATCTCAATTGATCCTCTAAGTAAATCTTAGTACAATTGTATGTCTGAGAAGAGGAATCAAGAATTGAAGAAATGGTTAAAATCAAGAAGTCAATCATACTTCATTCCAAAACAAGTCTTAGAGTTAAGATTGTGACATTGAGTGACAAGTCTTAAGAAGGTTTATATCATTCATCAAATGTGGAATTTGAAAAGGTTTTCTTATTGTCGCACATTTGAAATTGGAAAGTTGTGATGTCTTGGATAAGACAAAGACCAACTAGGACCAATTTTGTGAAGTGTTTTGTCTTGATAAAAGCTACACTAACTCTTGAATATTTGTTTGTCGAGAAATGTTTATTGACAAGAGAATCTTATATGTCAAGGAGTCAGTGGGAGTCTTAATGGTCTTGAAAAGTTCAAGAACTAATCAAGAATAAACCTTATCGATCATCACTAGCACACGAGTTGAGGTTTACAACCTATCGTGTTGACATTATATTGTTTCTGTGCCGTTCCAATTGAGTTAATTATGCATGTAAGTCCTTTGAGTTCTCATTTGAACGCATAAAAGGCAAGGACCTTGATCAGTGAAAAGTATATTGATAGGAAAGGGTGAGCTGCTTAACTACTTGGAAGACATGGTGGGCAGCTGTGTTACCATAAGGCAAGAAATCAAGATTGAGAAAGTTCGGTCCATATGAGTTTGGATTTGTCACAAACGTTGGTTTTGACAAATTCACATGGATAGGAACACATACACCATTAAAACTTAAGTGTCATAAGATTCCCTCCTTCATGAAAATGACTGTAAGGAAATGCTTTCACTAAAAGAGATTTTAAGAAGATAGTGATTGTGAAAATTGGATTCTCGGATTCGATTATGGTTACGGTATCCCTTTCCATGATTCGAATTGTGAGATTTGGCAATTAGTCTTAATTGTTTAGACACACATATGAACTATCTAAGGCAAAGGAGTATAAGCTTAGATAAAGGATTATCAAAGCATTAGGTATTAGAAATATAAACTTAAAGAAATTCAATAGGCATTGTTTTCTGAAAGTTAAGCTGTTTCTGAATACGTGTCAAAGCTAGTGGGAGCATAAGTGTTATGTTTATAATAATCATCGTGATAGTGGGAGCATAAATGTTATGATTGCATGATTATTAAGGCAAGTATTGCAAGTTAGCAATATTAATTATAGAAAACAAGAGTCATACTTTGCAAAGTTGCAAGGATTGAATAGTTGTTTTTCTATAATTAAGGGAGAGAATATTATGCTTCATTTCAAATACTAAAGGCTTAGGTTGTGGAATGTTAACAAACTTAGTCAAGGATACATAGTGTGTTCCTAAATTTCGATTATGATTATGGCATTCCTCTTCATAGTTCGAATTGTGAGAACGTAGCACATTAAATATTATGGCAAAAGATTGATAAAGTATAAAATCTTTATGTAAGACATTATGCATCGTGTCCCACACGCTTCGAGTATAGGATCGATTGCAAGTGCTATAATATTTAACCATTCTAAAATTTTCCAAATGTCTAGCGCATTTAGAGGGAAAAAGGACAAGAATCGGTTTTGACTAAGATAATCAAACAACTATCAAAGGACAATCCAAAGTTCGCCGAGGATTAGTCGCTTGTGAGTAGTTGGAAGTATAGTATTGGATGGACCATATCGACATTATTATGAATAGAAAAGATTCTATTAAGAATGAGTTATCATATGAAAAATATGGAGATGTTTCCATATTGGGAGTTGGATATTGAGAGTCTATGTCTAGATTAGAAAATTTTATGCAAAAGGATGTTCAAAGGAATGTACTTTGAGTGAGAGACATCACGTCTATAGAATTGTATTGTAACAATCACAAATAGAGAACTTTGTAATTTCATTGGCAATGGTCATTGTGACTCTTGTGCTATGACATTACGAAAGGATCATTGCATAAAATGTTAGAATCTAGCATATTCTATAAGTGGCAAGAATTTGATATTCTTTCACATGTGAAAAAGGATTGGGAGTTGTGAAATGAGTATGATTGGAAATGCGTTCATTTGATCTATTTCACAAAGTAAGAACCATAGGTAAACATTGTGTGCATGCTAAGAGCATGGGACAAATGTTGTAATAATTCAAGTAAGAAGTTGATTACCTGAAACAACAAATAATGAGTAATCGATATGGTGATAAATAAAAAAGGTTTTATTTATACTCAAGGGTTTGGGACCATATAGGATTAGTATTATTCTTGTGTTTCACTTTGCATGTTTTGACTTCCTGAATAATTTAATTGGTTCAGAACAGTCAAATTATTCGAACAGGCCACAATCGCTCATATGTTGGAAGTAGGGATGAATGAAGACTGTCGTGAATTGGTGTGTGGATTGTCTAAAGAGTATTAGACATAAGCAAATGTTTGCTGCAACGTTCATGAGTGCTTATGAATATGATTTGAGCATTGGATTAAACCCACGATCACTTGGATCACTTCATGGATTTAATCACGAGTGATTGGTGAGACGATAACATCTTATATTCTTGAAACCGAGATGTGTGAGTTGTATCTTGTGAGTCAGTTGCATATTGATAATATGTAAACGCACCAGTAACTTGGTGTTATAAAACATATTGTTGTGTGTGATTCGGTAAGTGAGTGCAAGCAAGCATTGAATCAAAGTTTATACGTTCCTTTTATCTAAAGTAGGATAAAAGCGATATCTTTGGGCCTCTCGATGATTTAGTGGTGACATCTAAGCGCTTGGCCAAGCCAGGACGAAATTGATGTGTTCAATTGTAGTCTGTTGTCAGTCATCATAAACCGGAAATCGGGAAACAGTATAGAGAGAATGATTATATATTTCGTGTCTCATATCTATACGATATCTAGAATGGAGGAATATATGATCCCTTATCTAAAGGACACGCGTATCCGATAAGATCGGAGTTGACAGCGGCTTTGGAAAGCTACGATTGCAGATCAGGATCTGAAGTCATACGCAAAATAGTTATTAGACTTATCCAAGTAGGAGACTGTTGGATTAGTGTCTAAGTCCATAACTATTTTGGTATGTACTTGACCCGATGGTGCATGGTCCTTTTGGGTTGACTTCACTAAAGCAACTTGATAGGATGAATTATGGAGAGAAAGGATTAAATATGATTTATTAATATATTATGAGAATAATATATTAAAGGAGAAATCATATTGTTTGATTAATATTAGTCAAGAATTAATTGATAATTAATTTTGTGACTAAAAGAGATTAATTAAACTTAAGGGACTGGAATTGTAATTATAAGATAATTGTAGTTGGGCTATGGATTAACTTATAATATAAGGTTGGACGAATTCTATGGGGAAACCCATTAGAAATCGTCCAAGGCTTATTAAGGAAGGAGTCCATAGGTTGCTTAGGGCTTAAGCATCCAAATTAGGGTTTTCTTGTTAGATAACCCTAATAGCCTCACTATTTAAGGACCCCTTGGGCACCAAAAACGTGTGCAACTGAATCCTTAGGTTTCTACATGTTTTTGGGTGTCTCTTCTCTTCTCCTCTTCATCCTCTTGCTCTTGGTGTTTGTGAACCATTAGAGGAGTGACATTTGTGACTCTAAGCTTTCTAAAGTCATTACTAGGAGGATTTGAGATTGTTATTGCTACATAACAATCAAGGTAATATCTTAAACCCATTCTTATGTTAATATTGATTATCATATGCTAGATCTAGGGTTTAAAGTCTTGGATGAATTGCATGTACAATAGAGAAACCTAGATCCAAGCATTAGGGTTTGTATGAGCACATAGGATGTTCTTATGGCTAAAACCCATCATAACATCCAATGCTTCCTAAGCTACAAGGCATCACAATCAGGCCGATGTATCATGCAATTGCTGAAAGTATCCCTAGCTTTATCCTAGAATGTGAACATTCATATCATATATCATATCAACATGTATGGATATTCTAGGAATCACTTGAGCTCGGATGATTTCACGCATCACAACCCCTATTTCTTTATAAAAATCTTTTCATAAACTTATTTTCTTTACAAAAATATTTTTAGAAACTGATTTTCTTTCAAAATATTACCAATTCCTCAGTTTGAGTTCATACATACCCAAGAGTATGCCTGAATCCCTCAAAACAAGGCTCTGATACCAACTTGTAACGTCTTGAAAATGCAAGGTAATTTTTTTTCATTTTAAAACAATAATCATACAAACGAGCTGTTCCAAAACCGATCAAGGTGAATATATTATTTAAAAATCAGAGTGATATCATTAATTTCCAATATAGAAAACTTTGGGGGATGCTATGCAGTCACGCCGGGCCCTTTCCTTTCGAACCAAAAGTACCTAAAACCATAAATATGAAACCGTAAGCACAAAGCTTTGTGAGTTCCCCAAAATACCATATTCTAAAACATACAAGTGTCATGGGCTACCCCCATGGTCTTTCCTGCAGTGTTGAGGGCCAAATCCCAGTCTTACGTACAAGTGCCAGGGGCCAGATCCTGGTCTTTCATACAACTGCTAGGGGCTAGGTCATGGTCTTTCATGCAAGCATCACGTATGTACCTAGCATTCCTCATAAAAAATAATGGGTCGACATTGGTCTCTTTGACCCATTGATATAATGAGAAGACTCACCTCACAGTTTGAAAGAATAGCTGCACCGATCACTACTCTAAAAGCTATCTCTACCGGTCACCTATACGATTAACAGGAACCCAAATCTCAAACTATAAATTAAATTACCCAAAATGCCCTTAGGTCAAACGTGGTCAACCGTGATCAAAGTCAAAGTCAACGGTCAAGGTCCAAAAGTCAATATTTCTTCCCAGCGGAGTACACCTTACGTACCAAAGAGAGTACACCCAATGTACTCTAATGTTGACCAAAAGCAGGCCGCTGACCACGTACACGCACGTACCACCAGGTACGCCCAGCTTACGTTGCCCAATCCCAAAACTCCATTAAGAGCTTATTCCATTAGGCCCTTACACCCAAAACTCAGATCCAAGCCCAAAATGATGTCCTAAGTCATAAAGTTTCCAACTTTATGACTTTGCATGGCTATAAAGTGCTTAATGTCCAAAACCCTAAGTTCTTAACCAAATACGACATCACAACTCTTGTATGGAACAGATAGAAGGTCCAATATCACATTTTTATGGTTCACAATAGCTCATAATAGATAAAGTTTCCAACTTTATCCATTAGAATGGTCCCAACAAACAAGATATAGTCTTTAAGTCTGAAAGGGACCCAAAAGTGCATCTTTTTCAACTTAACCCATTGAGTACAAGTCTCCAAAATTTAGATCTGAATCAAAATGATATTTAGATGGATAAAGTTTCCAACTTTATCCATAACAAGGTCACAAACTTTTAAGATCTAAACTTTATGCACTTAAAGCGACTAAAAGCTCATAACACCCAAAACTAGCTAGATCTAAAAATTTCATCATCAAGATTTAAACTTTATACCTCTAGCAGAAAGATCAAGGTGAACAAATTCTGGATCTACAAGCTCTAATACAACCAACACTTCTTTAATGAGTTCCTTCTTCTCCAAGGTGCACCAAGAACACTCCAAAGCACTTAAAAACACCTTCTTTTTTCTCACAAGGCTTAATATAGGGTTAGGGTTACAAGAGAGGTTGTTGGAGAGGTGGAGGTTGAGAATGGAATGAGTTTGGGGAGTTAAGGAGCTTAAATAGGGCTCAAACCAAAAAAATAGGGGTTGGTAGATGGTGTGGAGTTGATTTGATGAATATCGTATTTGTGGTTGACTTACCTGCTTTTATGAAGTCCTTAAATTTATTTTCAGGTTGTAAATTTTTTTAGAGGCTATCCTAGTCACGGCTTGGTGGTCCAAGGTGTGTTTATGACAAGACGAGATCGCAAAAGGATATTATTTTTGATGATATTGTATCTTTTGCTTTTGCTTAGGTAGCACATATGAAACAAATATTCCAGGTTAAATGGAATTAGAGGCCTCATAATACCTTTTTAAACTCTTAATGGTTTTGTATTGGTTTTTGCTATAGCTTCTGGTTAGAGCTTGTTTTAGTGCATTTTAGTCATTCAAAAAAAAGAGTGCATGGAATAGAGTAAGGTGTCCTCTAGGTTACTTTTGATGTACCACCAGCTACACGGCTCCATCGTGTCCAATACCGGTCAACTTGAAGTTGATACATGCTGTAGAAGTCGTTGGTCCCTCATCTCCTCCTCCCATCCTCTACCTCATCCTTCTCTCTCTCTCTCTCTCTCTCTCTCTCTCTTTCTCTCTCTCTCTCTCTCTCTCTCTCTCTCTCTCTCTCTCTCTCTCCTTTTTGAACTTTGGCAATTATTATATGCTTTTTTTTTTTAAATATAACTATTTCATATAAATACCACACTCAAACACTTCAAAATTTTACATATAATTTTATTTTATCTCTTATTCGTTTACTAAAATGGATTCATCCTCTAGTATTGATAATTATATGAACAAAAAATCTATGATCGAAAAGAATCACCATTTCCCATCTTTTTCCGTTTCATCTAATAACATATACATTGTCGCAACATTTTCTTAAGTTGTAATGGCGATTCTAGAAGATACTACAAGTTCTAGCGTGCTAAGAAATCCATCAATTGGTGTCAACATGATAATGAAACCATCCTCGAGTGTTTTGTACGAGATTACTTTGTTGATAATCCCGTAAAGATTACAGATAAATATACAACTATTCATGCGTATTATTGAAGATAAGGGAAGACAATATCTATATTTCAGATTATCTTATCTTAGGATGTAAGGTTTTATAGAAGTTTTACTTCATTGCATAAATGTACACATGCAATACGTCAAGTAGTATACGAGAACATAATAGACACGTACGATAAGTACCTAAGTATGTAATGTAGAATGATAAAATTAGAAATATAATATATGCTTGCATTATATTAAACAATATGATATTAAAAGATGAAGATGTTGCTATCTCTCCAGTGATGTAGAAGTAAATGCAGACACTTTAGAGGAATTGTGCTATGAAGAAACCAACCACTAACTTCGATTAGATTTTGTTAACCATATTAATATTGACTACATACCCTATGTGGGTAACTAGTTGAATTTCTTGACTTTTGAATTGTTTTTATTATTTCAGCATTGTATTTTTTTAAGGTTAATTAAATTTTATTTTGGGTTGTAGTTTTATTTATATTTAAAATTGATTTATATTTTCTTCAATTATTTTAAAAAAGTATGTGAGTTGGGAGGGATGAGAGGGTTACATTCCAAAGTGAAAGGAGAGTGAAGCCTATGTAACATCAATGTGTTGTTTGTTTTTTTGAAGCAAAAATTCATTAAGTCTGCAGATCACCTCTGCAACCCTCTACAGTAGAATAGGTGGACCAAACGGTTGCAGACTATAATAAGAAACATGTTTTTTTTTTTTTTTTTTTTTAACATTTGCATGCTGCTGCAGATATTAAAAAATTAAAATAAACTGATTTTATAAACCAAAAATAGTTTTTTAATACCGAAAATTTAATAATGTATGACATTTCAACAATAATTTATGATATTTCAGCAAAAAATAATGATATTTCAACAAAAAAATAAAAATATTTTAGCAGAAAATAATGATATTTCATCACGAAATTATCAATATTCAATATAAAAAGAATTCAACAAGAATAAACAAAAAAAAATGTAAAATAAGATTTCAAAAACATATAATCAAGATTTCATCAAGAAAAAAGAAGAGGTTGGAAGAGGCAATACAAGTGTTGCGCCAAACAGAACACACGCAGAGTAAAAAACCTTTGAATACTTCTAAAAAACAAACAACTACGGATTAAAAGTGTTGCGCGTGTGCCGTACCGCACAACAATAAAATATGTGAAGATGTTAAAAAAAAACAAATAACACCTAGAATTCCGCGAGGTGGATTCACACCACCCACGATAAAAGTTGTGAAGGTACAATAGTTTTTTCTAACAAAAGTTTGAAAATTTTCTCGATTTTGAAGTGTTCCAACAAGTCAATGAGTCAAGGGACTTAATCGTACAAATTACTTTTTCATAGACTTATCTGCCAAAAAAAAGTGAAAGTGTATTAAGTTTTTATAGCAAAATTCTTCTCCTAAACTCTTTATATTTTACGCATGATTTGAAATTGAATTACATATATAAATTGTGAGTTGTTAATTGGCAATCAAAATTTCGAAAAACAACAATAGAACAAATTTGTTTAGAAGATATTCACCCAACTATTTTTTCATATACGTTAGTCTTTCTCATATGGATTTGCAGTTTTGTAGTTCTGTTGACCCATTTCTGACCGGTTTTTAATCTTTTGGTATATATCACTTGCTATTATTTTTTAATGCAAAATTTGGTTGTTTGTTTGAGCAACTTTTGCGTTTTTTTTTTTTTTTTTTTTTGGGGGGACTCTTTTATAAGTATGAGTTTTGTCGTATTGATCGTCGTTGTCTTTTTGACTATTTTCCATTGTAGTTGAGCCTTAATAGCCTAATTAACCTTTTTTATTTACTGTACAAAAGTCATGGTCAACCATTGATATTAAAACAAGAAGAATATTATCATTGCAGATGGAATCGCATTAGTCAATTTAGCAGTTTGATGCATATGAGTTGAGTAAAAGGTCACTTTAAAACGACTTATGCTCGGGGCATCTACCCTTAAAAGCGAATTGTTTAAGAAGCTTTCGTATATTCAAACTTTTTGGTGATTTCTTTGGTAACCGTATAATCATCAATGATCAAACTGCTAAACTTTTACTGATATGTTTTTGATCATATTGATCGATCACTGTCTTCCATCTCATCGCCATTTGAACATCTTCTAGTCTGATAAGTTTTTATCCATTGTTTAAAAATGGTATGGGATGCTATCAATGTTGCTAGAAGAAGTGTGATATGATCCATTGCATGTGTAATATGGAATCTCATGAATCAATTTAGCAAATGTTTTTCCCATTTATGATCCCACATGCCAATGGGATGGCATCTCATCCTCATTCCTTCAACTCTCAAGTTTCTAATTCAAAGTCAACTTTGCTTTAATTAAACGTACTCCATTATTCTTTCAATACACAATATATTATATAAGTACTCAGGTACTTATTATTATTTTTTATTTTTTTTACTTTTAATTCCTTTAACAAAATATAATACTTTTGTAAACATTCATATATAGAATTTATCTATTAACAATCATTGCTAGATACAAAGGGGATTTGATCTAGTGGTATTAAGGTGTGCAATAAATGTGTCATTTTTTAAATCGATGAGAGTTCAAGTCTTATCACGAATAAAAATAGTTTAAAGATTATATGTATTTGCCTTCCAGAAAGACAATCTAGACTACTTACATCACAAAACATATATTTTTTTTAGACGAAGGAAGTAACTTAAAGAAAACTATATATATTATATTTTGTATATTTGTACGGTTTAGATGTTATATTATCGATAAAAATCATTTTATTTTGAATATTTTTTCAACCGCTAATCCACTACCCTATTGCCGTATATTTTGAAAGTTAAAATTGGGAAAATAACTTACGAGGGTAATTGTTTTTGTTGTTTTGTTTATATTTAGGTAACTTCTTTATTTTTGTAAACATTCGATCATTTAACTTGTTATATGTGTTCACATATTACCATTATCACCGGCTATAGCAAGTGACAATGATCATATGTGAACAAAATAACAAATTAAATGGTTAAATAGGTACAAAAAAGTTGCCTAAATATTAGCAAAACGAAAAATTAATTACCATAATAAGTCATTTTCTCCACTTTTAATAACGATTTTATTTTTCATATTTGTTTGTATTATTTTTTTCAAACATTATTTTTAAAATATCCATAATTTCCTAAATATTAATTAAATATTGATCAATTTTAAACTTTAATTTTTAATTAATAAATATGTTTTTGTTTTGTGAAATATTTTATATAGTCTCTTATATTTTTTTTCATTTATTTTTAAGCAAATACAATATTTTTGAAGTAAATAGTATCTAACAATAAAATTAAATAAATTAAATACGTAACAATGAGTATGGAGAGTTTTTAAAAAAAATAAAAAGAAAATATTACTTAGCAAATAAAAGAACAAAAAAAATCTATATAATGTAAATGTTTAAAAATTATTCAAATTAACTTTTTGATACTTTTTAATTAGAAGTTTGTAAATTTTTAATTTTTTTTTAATACAATGTTCTAAACTAGTATTTAACGAAAGTATTTTAAAATGTTATAAAAAATATTAAATTGTCATATAAAATCTATGAAACACTTTAAAAATGTTGTAAAAGAAAATTTAGAAGTAAATGTATGAATGTTATAAAAAAATTCTATGAAAATATAAAAAAAAAACAAAAACAAGTTAAAAAACTTGTAAGAAAATTTTAAAACATTTATAAAATATTTGGTTTAAAAGCACTTGTATTAAAATTATATGAAAGTATAAAAAAAGTTAAAAAAAAATTATAAGCAAAATTTAAAACGTTGTCTAGAAAAACCAATAGGAAAAAAATATCATAAAAATGTTGTAAGACATTATATAAAATTTTAAGAAATTTATACAAAAAAATTGTTCACATTTAGACAACTTTTTTTGTACACATTTGACCATTTAACAATTTAAATAGTCAAATGTGTACAAAAAATAAAGTTACCTAAACGTGAACAAGACGAAAAAATAATTACAATTGCAAGTCATTTTTCATTTAAAATTTGTTCAATAAACCACACGATTCTAATAACCTTTTTCTAATTGTAATTCCTAGAAACGTGAACCAACCAGTGATCAAACACAATCAAGATGCAAAACACTAAGAATACGGAGTAGAAGCAAAGAAGTTCCAACAATGCACACGTTATATTCAAGCCGTAAACGTTTGGTACACTTTGAACACACACATACACGTCTAACACATCTGACACAATGACACACTATTTATATGACCGCCAACAGCAAACACGTTCACGACCTTGAACAGGTTCACGGCCGTGAACCCTACTCAGCCGTAAACACAACCGCAAACACATATTACATGACCAAACCCTATCAGACCTATATAGATAGATGCCTAGCCCAAACCAACAAATTATGACCTAACAGTCTCCCCCTTGGTTTGAGCTAGCATATATTTAGTCTTTCTCAATTACCAACACATCAGACCATCCCATAGCACCCGACCACATCTTCTTTTCGATTATCTACGCTATCATGCCTGTGAATTCTTTGGCAACAACCTCCATTATCTCCTGATCACATAAGATTTGATGTGCAACTAAGGTGTGGATGGTCCTTTCACCAAACTGAAGCAGGTCCTTCTTATCAATGAGACGGATGACACCATCTTTGAACTTGATTACAGCAGTAGCTGTGGATTCGTCCAAAACCCAGTATTGCATTGTTGCATAGCGAACCATCGCAAAAGTTCTTGACAATGGGAATCTTCGTCATTTTCTTCGTTGGAGGCCACATAAAATTCTTGAAGGACTTGTTGGTGATCGGGTTAAACACATCTTTAATTGTCTTCAAGAAAGATTCGGCGGTCTTCATCCCATCAAACCCTCTCCTCACTTGACTTTCTAAGAATAGTTTAAAATCGGTTCCTCGAGGATCATTGGAGGGATTGGAGAATGGAGCTTCAGACAACTCAGCGAGATCCACCTTGGTGAGGGAAGAAAAATCGTTATTGTCTTTGTAATATTTCACATTATTACTTTTTTGTTTAACCAGCCAACAATTGACTTTATCAAGAAAGCCCCACATACGAATCCCTGACCGGTCATCGTATTTGTGCTGGAACCTATTCTTGTCGAGATCAGTCACTATTAGTTGAGGCTGGTCTCCACGAAGATTTTGATCAGAGTTCTTCATAAAGAGCCACCTTCCCCTTTTCTGTGAAGTGACCTGTTTCCCAGCCTTTTGATTGTAATTCTTGGATTGGCTTGCTCCGGTTCCTTTTCAAAACGGTCAACGATTGTAGTGGTTCTGACTGGAGGATCATTAACGAGCGGATCAGATTGTGATGTAGTGGTTGGGTTAATGGTAGTGGTCTCAGCTCCGCCTGGTTCTCCGATAGATGATTTGAATTTGTCGCCAAATTCTTCAGCAAGTTTGTTCTTAAGGTTGAAGTAACAGGCAGTCAAAGCTCCAAGGTGAGTCTGCAAGTCAGATATTTGTTTTGTCTTTAGGGTATTGTCTGCTTCAAGTCTGGAAACTCGGGTGTCGAGTTTATCAATCAAAACATCTTTTTCAATGAGTCTCTGATTTAGCACATCAATTTCTTCCTTAAGCTCTGACACAGATTGGTCTGCTCCCCCTGAACTTCCCTCCCCTATTGATATACCTTTGCCTCGTGGAGAAGGATCTGAATCATGTTGAGCAAGTAACTTGACATGTCTCTCAGAGACGACATCATGCACAGGTTGGGGAGGAGAACCCCCAGGAGAAAAAGAACTCCCAACTTCGAATGAAGACCTGACACCACTTGGTCCTTCTTGGGTTGGTCGGATGGTATAGCAGTAGAAGTAGGTTGTTGGACTGGTGGAGCTTGTTCTCTTACTAGCACTCCCGACCTTGGATCGACTCTTCTTTTTTTTAGTGGAGGATGGGAGGCTTGTGTCATTAAGGGATCACTTTCAAATGGAAAAGATGATGGAGTAACAACTAGAAGGGGGGGGGGAGGATCCTTGAAGTTGTATCCACATTCGTTGAAGGATCGACCATTTGTTCAGAGGTAGGAGGTGTCACATTGAGAACATCATGAACTCCCTCTGTCTCCATTGCCGGTTGTGCAACATCATGGATATTTGCGAAGAAAGCACCGAGGTCCTCATTATGTATTCTTATCTCATCATTCTGATTGTAGTCAAAGAATAATTCATCATGATCAGAACCAGAAAGATCATCACCTAGATCCATATCATCTTCGCCATCATCTTCATCTATAACATTTTCAATTAAATTCACCTCAAAATCACTCTCATCATCATTGTCAGCATTCTCATCTTCATTCGCCTCTTCATTTGATATCGGCACATGCTCACTGGCGACGATTGCCACTGGAGCAACAGGTTCCTCTTCGTGTTCAGAAGCAGTAATCACTTCATCTTCAGTTTCTTCATTAGCCGAGGAGCTTTCAGTCTCAGACGCATTACTGACTTCTGCAAATTGGCCAAATTTCACTAAATGATATTTCCCTTGGAACGTGAACTTTCCTTTTCTTTTTTGCTTCATGAGCCTAAAAGTGGAGGAACCAAGGGACTTCAAATCAAGTATTTCTCCTCTTTTCTCAAGTTTCGGGTATTTGCTGTTAAAGATCATCTGTAGGAACCTCAGAAAGATGAGAAATTTATCTTTTATTTTTCATTCAACATTGCTAACCATTTCATTCAATATGTTTCTCGAAAAGTTGAAGTCGAGACCTGTAGCGAGAGCAGCAATGGAACCTGTGTTTAGTAACGAGATCTTGTCAGCACCGACTCTTCTTCCAGAGATGCAGCTCACAAACACATGGACCAGTAACCTCCAATAGGGTGGCAATAGTTTCATGATCGTTGGAGGAAACACACCCTTATAGCCCATTCGATTGATGATCTCCTCAGTCTGGTCCATGTGGATCTCGGTTGGAAACCCTGATTGGTCATTGATCTGTAATACCTCGCGGATGACTTGCTTAGTTACATTGATCTTCCTTTCATTGATAGTTGCTTCTACGGAGATTGCATAATCTTCTCCTCTGTTCACAACAACTTTGCTATAGAACTATTTCACAAGATCTTGATAAATGACTGGACTTGATGTGACGGCATGAGCAAGACAACATTTATTCAATCCATGAATCATGGACTTGAAGTCATTGTGTGCGGCTGGTGGATCAACCAAAAAGATGGTAAGGTTATGGATGTATGTAAACTTCAAATCTGCCATTGTTGACCTGCACCAACCGAGCCAAGTGAGAAAAACAAATATTTAAGCAATTAAAATCTAGGTTTTCTCAATTATCAATTAGTTAGGCTTTAATTTTGATTTTAATTGAGCAAAAAAATGTTTATGTTCAAAAGAGGGTTCACGGCCGTAAGCAAGTTGACGGCCGTGAGCGCGTTTGCGTCCGTGAACGCTTCAACAACCGTGAACGCCACAACAGTGCCGAAAACACGATTTGCATAAATTGACCCTCGAAATGCAGTTGATTCTTGTCAAGTTTAGTATGAATGATGTTGCCTTGAACGTACCTACACAAATCAACAAGCAATTTCGACAGAAAAACACGAAATGATGACAAATCGAGAAAAGCTATAGCGAGAGAGAGAGGATGAAGGGTTCACGGCTGTGATTGAATAATGAGTCTGATGAGGGTTAACGGTCGAGAACTCAATCCTTTATACCTGGACCCATACCCGGTCCAATACCCATGGGCTGCAAACCCAAGAAGCTTCAAATCTAAGCCTAAAACTCCAATTTTTTTATAAATAAAACATTTTTGAGGACTTAAAAATTAAAATAAAATAAAATAAAATCTAAAAAATTTAAACTAAACTAATTTTTGACTAAATTTTTAATTTTATTTTTTTAAATTTTTTAGAAAAAATAAAATAAAACAACACAAATTTCTTTTCACCATTTCCAATATTTCTTTTTGTGATTTTGGGATCAAAGTTTTAGGATAGTCTTAATCCGTTTCTCAGTACCTTCACCTTCGTGACTAGATCTGGTCAATCGCCAATATTGTGGTCCACTTAAACACGAAAAATTGTGACAGATGTGGACATACTACAAGTGACAAGGCATTTGGCCCTATTATCCTAAATAATATTCCTAGAAGACCATTTAGCTGACGACAACCACATATATTGTTGTTCACCTAAATTTAGTAGCGAGATCTATAGACAACCTATTGAATGTTCAGTTTTAGGTGTACTAGAACGTGTTTCTCGCTTCCTGACATACTCCGATAATCAAGAACTTCCAGAATATTGCTTACATTAGATGAGCATACAATTATTAAGAGGGAAGTCAGATTTAGAATGCATATGTTGTACACCCAGATCAGATCTTCCAATCACGTAGAAGGATAAACATATGACTAACTGGATAGATGTATTAAGAATCCGAATGGTGCATATGTTGTGTTCCAGGTCGGATAAGAACTTATCACGCAAAGGAGATAGCATATGACTAACATATATAAAGAATTGCATAGATAAGAAGATGCATAGAAGTAGAGTCGCATATGTTGCAGTCGAGGTCGGATCTTCCAATCACGGAGAGGAGGCAACATATGACTAACATAAAGAAAGCAAGAAAATAACCTTCTACAAACCTACTTTATCGGAATTCCTCAGTTGCCGTATCAGTACCAGAATTAAGGTCATGCGTCCATACATCGAGGAGGAAAAGTTACTCCCCAGTTCTAGATACATATTACTTATGTATAGCCCGCAGAATCCCATGTATATCTCATTGCTCAATCTACCCGAACGTCATACTGTCAGAACAAACGGGACTATCTAAGTCATTTTTGTCAAGTACTTTCATAGTCCAACTATACCTAGTTTGGTCCATTTAAATCTTCCGTGCTTACCAGCGCATCAAACACAGAGCCTAGACAGTTCAATGTTGGTACCTTACACAAACCATAATTGCCTGTTATCACTCAGCTGATATCACTTCCCATCACATCACCTATAAGCAAACTTCATCAAAAACATATTTTTGGATTTTCTGATTTTCTAATTTTCGTTTATTTCTCCCCCTAAATTTGTGCATGGGAAGAATGGAAACTAGATGCGCAAATTTAAACTAACCTAAAACAAAAATCAGTCTTCGAAATGAATCATTTTGAGAAAACCAACCAGCACATCGAATCGAGCTTTGTTAAATATTTTTGTGAATAGATCTGCCACATTATTAGCAGTGTGAACATGTTCTAACCGAATGAGCGAACGCTCATAACAATCTTTGATAAAATGAACTCTGATGTAGATGTGCTTGGTTTTGGATTGCTGGACAAGATTTTTAGCTATTTGATTGCAGCTTCATTATCGCAAAATATTCGAGTTTCTAGAAAGTTCAAATCGTAATCCATTAATTGATGTTAAATCCAAATGACTTGAGAGCAACAGGCAGAAACAACAATGTATTTCGCCTCCGTCGTTGATGTTGAGACTGTCTGTTGTTTCTTGCATTGCCATGACACTAGACGGTCACCTAGGATTTGATATCCCCCAGACGTTGATTTCCTTTCAAGTTCACAACCTCCATAATTGTTGTCAACGAATGTATATAAATCAAAATCAGAATTTTTAGTTTTGGGCTGCCCTTGAGATACCTAAAGATTCTTTGGACAACAATAAAATGAGAGAGTTTAGGATTAGCCTGGAATCGTGCACATTGACAAACTGCGACCATGATGTCCGACCTGCTCGCAGTTAGATACATTAGGGATCCGATCATCGATCTGTACTCAGTCTGATCTATGGATTCGCCTTCAGGATCTGGAGACAACAGGGGTCGTTCAGCCATCGACGTTAAGGCAACTTTTGAGTCTTTAAACCCGAACCTCTCAAGCATGTCTTCAACGTATTTTCCTTGGTGCAACAAAATTTCGGTTGAGATTTGACGTACTTGCAAACCCAAAAACATCGTCATTTCCCCCAAGGAACTCATCTCGAACCTCTTCTTCATAATCGTCTCGAAATCCTTGCTGATCTTCTGGCTTGTTGACCTGAAGATGATGTCATCAACATATATCTAAACGAGAATAAGATCGACATCTACATGATTTATAAAGAGCGTGTGATCGATTGTGCCTTTGGTGTAACCATGCTCGAGCGAATGGTCTGTTAGGGTAGCATACCAAGCTCGAGGAGCCTAATGCAACCCATACAGAGCCTTATCCAATTTGTAGACGTGATTCGAAAACTTTGAGTTGACAAAACCGGGAAGCTGATCAACGTAAATCTCCTATTTGATAGCTCCATAAAGAAAGGCAGTCTTAATGTCCATTTGATAGATAGTGAACCCCATGTAGGAAGCATACGCCAAGAAGATAAGAATAGCTTCAAGGCGTGCTACAGGAGCATACACATCACTGTAGTCAAGTCCTTCGATTTGCCAAAACCCAAGAACAACCAAATGTGATTTGTTCCATACTATGACCCCATAATCGTCCTGTTTGTTGCGAAACCCCCAACGGGTATCCAGTGACTTCTCTCCTTTAGGCAGTTCAACCAACTTCCAAACCCCTAATTTCTCTAATTGATTCAGCTCTTCATGCATTTCATCAACCCAACTAGGCTCATTCAGTTCCATTTCGACATTCTTTGGCTCTATATGAGAGATGAAGCAAGAGTAGAGGCATGTGTTTACGTCACCACTCTGACTTCTCATTCGAACCCTGTCGCCTAGTTCCCCAATAATCTTCTCTATAGGATGACCGCGTTGCAGTCTGGTAGGAATTTTGTGGCTGATATCATTAAGCGTGAAAGGAAGGTTGTTGATGTTGATAAGTCCTTCATTTGCTGAAACAGGAGCCTCAGACGATTCAGAACCGCGAGAGGTGTTGGCCACGTACTCATTTGATATAGTTTCAGGAAAGAGGAGCTCCATGAAAGATTGAGTGGCAGCGGAAGTATCTCTGGTCATGAAGTCTCTTTCAACTAGAGTGAGTGGAGTGGCTTCAGCATCTGGATTGATTCTTTGACTTGGAGAATCTAAAGGAGAACTTGGAACAACTTGATTCACCGAAGGAGACGTAGAAGGCACCAATGGTGGACTGTAGACAACCTCTTCCTCTTCATCTTCAAGAACAACCTTCAAGCCTGAGCAAGTGCCTGATACATCATCTGAAAATACTCTGAATGAATTGAATAAAGAAGTGTAATCAAACAACCAGTCAGGACCGACTCGCGGACGTCTGTCTCATTCTCTTCTAGCCAGCGAACATCAAAAGATTCCATGATCTGCTTTATCTTCTTGTTATAAACACAGTAAGCTGTACATACTATATATCCCACAAAGTAAAATTCATCGGCTTTAGAGTTGAATTTGGGGTTGGATTCAAGGTGAAGAATGGTACAAGGACATCCAAAAATTCGGAAATGAGCAACTGATGGCTTGTGATTGTAAAGAATTTCATACGGAGTCTTCATATGAGATTTGTTGATCGGCACACGATTCTGAACGTAGCAGGCTGTATTGATCGCCTCTGCCCAAAAGAAGACCGGTAGTTTAGAATCACACAGCATCATCCTTGCGGCGTCCATTAATGTTCGGTTCCGCCGTTCTGCAACACCATTTTGTTGAGGTGTTCGAATGGCACTATACTGACGCACTATCCCTTTTTCTGCGCAAAAGTGATCCAGAAACAACGTTTTAGAAGTCTTTAACTGGAAGTCCACACATGATCTCGTTCTTTCCAAGACGATTCAGGTTCTTGGCGTTTGCATGTCGGAGATGACGATGTCAAAGCATTGCATTATGTTCTGAGACTTTAGAGAAGAGGCACGTGACTTGTTCTGGGATATTATGATTCATGTCGATGATGTAAGCGTTTCCGTCTCTTTTTGATTTCAACAATATCCAGTCTTCAGGGATGATGATTCTGGGTTTCAAGATAAGGGATTTCTTTTTATCAATGAAGTGGGTAGAATAGCCTTTGTCGTAGATTTTAGAGACACTCAATAAACTATGCTTCAGCTCGGGAGCAAAGTTGACGTTCTCAAAGCTTAGCACTCCATTGGTGACAGTTCCTCTCTGTGTGATCTTCCCACCTTCACCTCCCGCGAAGGGAACATACCCCCCATTAAATATCTGAATGTTATGCAGTTGGGAGCTATCTCCGGTCATGTTCCTGGAACAACTGTTGTCGACATACCATGGTCTGACGACATTCGCCCGCAACTGTTCCTGCACAATGCACGAGATTAATGAGATTTAGGAACCCAGGTCATAACAACACTGGGTTTTCCCTTGACATTAACATATTTTTCTTTTTCACTTCTTGATTTTAATTTACTATCAGATGCACTTCCAGAAGACGAAGGTGATTGGACAATTAAAGATTTGGGCACCCATTGGTATTTAGGTTTTGAAATACTCACAGGTGATTTTGAAATGTTTTTCTTTTGTTTTAGGCGTTTGGATTTCTGGCTAGGATTAGTCGAGGATCCAAACGTTGTCTTTGAAAATATCGATCTTGGCTTGGCCGCATTCGATTTCGTCAAAGCACCTGTGGCTATTTGATTGAAAACCTGTTTATCCTTTTTAAGTTTAGCCCTTTTCTGTCCTTATGAACATTCCAATCACCATCACGAAGACGAGATCTCGAGGACTTTCTCGTGAGAGACCTTCCTCGTGACTCATTTTCTCATCTTGGAGCAGAAAGATGAACAAATGCCCGATTAGGACAATTTCGAGCAATGTGACCGGCAGTTCCACAGTTAAAACATATTTTCTTTTTATCATAAACATCGGTATCGCCTTTTTCTGATTTAGTGCACTTATTTACTCCTCTATTTTTCCCACATGTGCATGTGCAAGAATAAATTACGTTTCATACGCTTTATTAGTTTTAAAGATTATTTTTCAAAGTTCAAATAATCCCCATATCTAATATTTACGGAAAGGAATATCATCCCATATAAAAATTTAAATACATACCATAATGCCTTGTATATATACCATTCCTTTAATTCCTATAACTTCTTCCTCACAGAAAAACAACTCCATGTGGCTTCTGTTTCAATTCCTATAAAAACAATTGAACAATACTTCAAAGATTTTAATCACTTTGATTCGGAAAATACGTGTATCTGCTTATTCATATCACACTCTATATGTGTCTGAGTCTTTATGTGACACTATATCTATGTGGCTTTATCTCTATGTGTATGTGCTTTTGCCTGAAGTTTGTATATCCTATAACATCTTACTCCCTTTAAATTAATGCAGTGTTATACTGTTGTATCTGTTTGTGAATGTGTATCTTGTCTGTGCATGTGTATCTGTATATGTGTTTATGTTTGTTGTAAGTTGCTAACATTTGTATATGTGTTTATGTTTGTTGTAAGTTTCTAACATCTGTATATGTGTTTATGTTTGTTGTAAGTTGCTAACATTTCTCTTACTAGTCCTCTTTCCTCAGCCGATACATATATGCGATTCTTCCTTAATTATCTATTCTTATACGACTATATTTGTATATGTGTGTGTGACAAAAGAAAAACGTTTCTCTTTGTATTCATAATTATATCAACTAGAACGATATTTGTGTTATGATTGCAGAAAAAATAAAAATTAATGAAACTTAATCGTTATTCCTTGGTATGAGTATAGATAAAAAATAATGATATGTTTCTATTTATGTGATATGAGTGCACCAACATGCAAACATGAGATAGTAAAAGATAATGGACAATGAACAAATAAATGAAAGTACTTTGCTATTTTCTTTCATGTAGCCCACACAAATAAGAAGAAAGATCAGAAAATAACAAACAACCAGCTCAAATGGAGGTTATGGTTTTCAACGACAGAAGTTTGATAATGTCCGGGTGGCATATCTCAACATTGGAAGTTTAGAATGTTCATTCAATTGAGCCAACAAAGGCATTAAGTTAACTTGGCCTAAGACAAGGTCACGACATTTGGGTGAATCTCCAGCAATATTCCTCAATGCCCAAACAACCTACAACAACAACAAAAAGAAGGTGGTCATAACTAAACAAAACTAATTCCACCATATCTAAGGAATGGAATGGTTCATTCCTTCCAAATGAATGAAAAAGAAAAAATTGTTTTTTTTTCCGATGCAATGGAATAGACCAATCCATTCCATTTTTTCATCATTCAATTCCATTCAATAAAACATATCCTAAATGATTATTTCAAGTCCACATGTTACCTGTGCACAAGCATCATCACTTGGAGAAGCAAGAAGCTTTACAAAAATTAGGATTGCCCTATGATCAATTACCACCTTCGTATTCTCAGAAGTGCTAGAAGCTATATTTGTGAGTGCCTAAGCAACCTCAAACTATTAAATGTTACAATCAAGATAAAGTCAACTAAACAGCCAGAAAAAATGCACGATCTCAATATTACCCTTGCCATATTAGTATAAAAATGATATTATAAAAGCGAGATTTTTTTTTCAAAAGATACGTGATAGATTCATTCTTGCTAGAAAAGTATCCCACAATACATGATTTTCATTTTCACCAAAAAATTAAACCTAATTTTTTTACATGTTGTTCATCGGATCAAAATCAGACCACCAAAGTGAGCCACAAGATTAATTCTTCCAAAGGTTTTGAATTCGTATGATCTTCTTGTAGGCATGTTTCTTTGTGTCTATCAACAAATCAGAATGAATATGGAAGAAACTCTCTGTAACATCCATAAAAGTCACAATAAATTTAAACTTTTAAAAATCACTCAAATTCATAATGTTTACAAATCATAGTTTTCAAAACATTTTCCAACATTAGAGTCTCCCAAAATCATATGTCATAAACAATAGGATGTGTACGGTCACGCCTTCGTCTTCCTGCTGTCATCCTAAGTACTGAAAACATAACCCAAAACTGTAAGCCAACGCTTAGTGAGTTCCCCCAAAGTACCACCACATAAACATAAACATAATAAAAAACATTACGCATACAGAGCCTTCAGCCTGACTGGAACGTCGCACCGGCCTACAGACTATATGGAACGCTCACACAACCTTCAACATGATTGGAACGCCTCACCAGGCCTGCAACCTTTCTGGACTGTTCTTTGGGCCTTCGGCCTGACTGGTACACCCCTCAGGCCTACAGTCTATCCGGGATGCCTTGGGTCTCTTGGCCTTCAGTTTACACTGGTCCACCTCAACCTAACCACACACAACATGTCGACATTTACATAACATATAACATACATATAACCAGTCAATAGACAATCAGACAGATCTCACAGATCACTAAGCATAACATCACCCAATATACCAAGATAACGATCTAACATATCACTACAACACGATAATATACTATCACATAACATAATATCTAATCCAATGGGTCGGCCTTGGTGCCTTCGACCCGCAAGTACAGTGAGGAAAACTCACCTTACAAACTGGACAAAGGCTGATGAGGTCTCGACTCCGAATCTTAGCTCTAATCGACACCTATTCCAACCAAATGACCAATCTCAATCAAAATCCTAAAATATCCAAAATACCCTTAAGGTAAAACTTGGTCAAAGTTAAAGTCAAACTAGTTAAACCAACAAAGTCAACCGAGTCAACTTAGAGTGACTATGTGGGGCATACTCTGAATGTACGACGAGCATACTCACATGTTGACCACCTATGTGGTGGTTGACCTCGTACGCAGGGCGTACTCCCAGAAGCCTCAAAACTCAATAAGTGCTTAATGGCTTAAGCACTCACATCCATTTTTTAGATCCCTGGCTAAAATATCCTCAAGAGTCATAAAGTTTCCAACTTTATGACTTTGCATGTCCATTAAGAGCTTAACTCAACTTCTTAATCCATTAAGGTCTTCTAAATGATGTATGGAGCAAAACCAGCCACTTGGAATCCATGGTACTAAGTAAAATTAACATGCTCTAATATAATCTCTTTTACCCTTAGTTAACCAAAACAAGCTATTTGAATTAACCATAACTTTTTACTATTCTATTAAACAAGCTCTTAATTAATAAGAAAAACAACTTTATGATCTGTGTAAAATTCCTAGCAATATCCAATACCTCTCACAAGCTTGGAAGCGTAAATATATGATTTTTACAGTTTATATCAGAGATAAATCCCAACACGGAACCAATCTGATACTTGTTATTTTTTACCAGTTGACAAGAACAATTACGGATTCTATTAACTGATTAACTGGAATGATAAAACCGTAGCTAGATGATCAGACTCACAATAATTAAAAATAAAACGTTCATTAATCTCAAAACTGAAAAATCTAGATAGAAACACAAGAATAAAATCAGATCTGAAAACTAATCACATGAAAAGTACTAGTCTATGTAGAACTGAAAACTAAGGTTTAGCTAGGCATGGATAAAAACAAAACAAAAATGATAAAAAGAAGCATTTACTGATAAATCTAGATAAACTAAATGTGTGAGATGATCCACAACTTCGGATCTTTAGAAATCGTTGAAAGGTATCAGAAATCGTCTTTAGAAGCGTATTGTGCCGTCTAGAATCGTCTAACTCCCAAATATGATAATGAGGGTAATATTTTTATGCGAGACGGAAACTTCTAGAGAAAGAAACTGAAAAAGGTGATCGCAGGTTGGTTATATGCGATCACATATTTTCCAGATTTTCCCCTTAATGATGCAGGATGCTATTTTCAACATTTTTGGTACTTCGGGACAAAAATACGATCACAAAAGTGAAAAATACGATCACATATTTTAGTTTTTTTTCTTCACATGACTTCCAGATGACTTATTTTGACCCTGGGAAAGGTCGTGGCAAAAATGCGGTTGTAGAAAAAATGCAATCACTTATGCGATCTCATTTTTGGCCTATGTGATCGCATTTTTTTTTTGCCTTTTTCACAAACATGAAAGTCGACCGAAATGTTTTCTAGTTTTCATAAAATTTAGAATCTCATTAATCGGAGTTACGGTTCAAGAGATATGGTCAAAATACTGATAGGGGGTCAAAGCTGCCAGCAACATCCTTTACGCTTCAGATTGTGGGAATCTATCTTCGTATGATCAATTCGATCGAATGCTTATTGAAAAAAACATCTTCCAAGAATTCCTCAAAATCCTCCTTCATTTCTAACTCCATTTAGGATCCAAATGTGCATCCGGTTGCTCCCAAAGTACTGCTCCACTCGAAGTTTCTGAAATTGACACAAAAAAATACTAGCAGTACGAAGATTTTGATAAAGTACATGAGCTGAACATTATTGAAAAAAACTACATGTAAATATACAAAATATGATTCTAAATTATAATAAATACTACCGTAAAAGATGCATGAAATGGCATCTATCAATAAACCTCTTTCATTACATTCATGTTCACATTCCATACTATCAGAAATTTCTGAGTCCTTGTCATCTTCTTCATCCAACTTATCCAAGTCATACCCATTATCATGTGCTAACATCTTGTTATCGGCCCAATCAAGAATTGTGTAGTTTTGGTTGTCAATGTACGCATCCAACTCACTCCCAAGAGTCAAATAGATCCTAAAAACTCCCAATAATCAACATCACTGTCGATTCTTCTAATACCCTCAACCAAGCTTTCCTTTCTAATAAAGTAGTAGATATTATCACAACCTCCTTTGGTAAATTTATAAGCCACAAAAGAAATTATCTACACATAAATCCACCAAAATCCACATCAAGAAGAGTTATTTTTTACGGGGTCTAAGTATACCAATGTCTTTGGCGCAAATATTCCCTTATAATGAAAATCTACAGCTACATACATACCTGTAGATGATTGGGGTGCCATGTTACAGTCGACTTCAACTCGTTCCTTCAATTCCAAACCATACTCTTCGATTTGTTGCATCTATTTCTCACAAAGT